>NC_136291.1:2056320-2137493 GCF_964198595.1 Lampetra fluviatilis | reverse complement strand
AGAGAAACGCGGCTCATCAACAGCTTGGCCACACTTTGCTCAATGCATCGATGGCGACTCAAGAAAGAAAGCAACAAGATTA
The DNA here is from genome assembly GCF_964198595.1 of Lampetra fluviatilis. NCBI lineage: Eukaryota > Metazoa > Chordata > Hyperoartia > Petromyzontiformes > Petromyzontidae > Lampetra > Lampetra fluviatilis. Next base: position 2,137,411 of record NC_136291.1, on the reverse strand, counting down.
TCACGATGCAGTTCTTCAGGAACTGGCGGTTTTGCACAATTCATATTTATTCATTCAAGACTGAGAGATGTGTGCACGCACAGCTCGCGTTATCGGCTGCTGCTGCTGCTGCTACTTCTGTTGTTGTTGTTGAAACCTCTGTTGATATATTCAAGGCCCGGAGCTGTTGGGGGCCGAACTCCAGAAAACAAAATCCCTTCCGCTCAATTCTTCCCCCGCCCCTCGCTGTTGGCCCGATCCGGGAGCAGGGGGGGAGGGGTGGAGGCTCGCGAGAGAAAAAGAGAGAGAGAGACGGAGAACGTGGCTGCAAGGGGGAAAAGTTGCTGCGGTTACAATTCAACAGGACAGAGAGACAAAGCCACCTCTGTTCGAGCCGCGGGGGTCTAAGTTTTGACATCAAGGCCACGGTGGAAAGGTCAACATTCCCTCCCCCGTGGCGGACTGTCAAAGGCCAGCAGGGGAGAAAAGGTTCCCTCCATACGGGGGCCTTTGTCGAGGTCACTCGAATAACATCCGCGCGGATTTTAGGTGCCAAGCCCCGAAGGTCACCAAGGTTCGCGTGAACGCGAGCCGTTGACGCGGCGCTCCGCGTACGAATGTGATGCACGTCGCCAACCTGCCGGTCGGAGGCGCACACACCACCCCGCCTCCCCGCACGTTGTGGGGATTCAAACTAAAATAATAATTATTATTATTCCACAGCAATACCCCGGTTTACGTCGAGGATGCGTTCCTGAAAGTTTGCGATGACGAAGGCCGAAACGACGTCAATCAAATGATTTGTCTTAGTCTCCCAAATCACGAAACACACCAACGTAAACAATAATAATATATTCTCTACAGAACGTTGCATTCGTTGAATTGGTTGCAACGTTGCATTCGTTTAATGCGCTACGCAAAGCGGTTCGTGTGAAGGGTAAGTGGAAGCGAACGCTGAGAGGCGATGGATGAGCACGGTTGGTTACGTACGATGCGAAAGAAGTTCAAAATACAACAACAATCGCCAGTCACCACTAAGTGGCGGTGACGTCACCACGGCGCTTGTGCCAGGCTAGGTGCACGTTGAGGCCACGTGAAGTGTCGAACGCCTGCTGGCAGGAGGTCACGGGACAGACCCAGGTGCCACGGGTCGACTGACTGAGATGACTGGCCGAAGCACCGCCTGTGCCCCCTACTGTGCCAACTTGTTGTGTTTAAGCCACCAGGCGCTCCGCTCGTTGCTGGAGCGCGACTGCCTCCAACTGCCCAGTAGCGTCCTTCACGAGCCTCCTCCACAGAGGCCGATATTGACACCGCTGGGATGCAGTCATTGGCAAGTCCATTCACCTCCACGTCCTCGGGTACCACTTCACTCCATCTCTCTCTAGCCCATTCCGTGCCAGTTTAGCCCCCTCGATCCGGACGAACTAACGCTGTTTAGGCAAAATACAAACGCATGCTCACACATCATTGCCAAGGTGTGGCCATTGCCATGCATTCACGAGACTCAGCTGGATTTACTGTGGTAAGAACAGCGGAGAAAACTCATAAAGTGTACAGTTTGAAGATCATGCACTTTAAGGTGCCCCGCGATATAGATGGGTTTGACGAACCAACTACTTGCTGTACTGCCACATCTCCTCCTGCCATACAACCCAGCCAGGGGTTTGGGAGTTCCCCAAATCTCTACGTGATCCGCCGACCCTTTCCTCTTTCTGCACGTAGCAGATAAACCCCACCAGCCACACAGAGGAATGCATAGCAATCAATGCTCCGTCGTGTATATATACAGACAGTTACCCACTTGCTGTACGGCTACAACTCCTGTCATGCAATCCAGAGTGGGGTTTGAGAGTTCCACACATCTCCTCGGGATCCACCGCCCCTCGCCCCCATCTCGACAGCTCAATGACGCGCACCACCGCGCGCGCTTACATAACAACGGGCGCGTCCCCAACATTACTCTCGCTTATGAACACGCACACGTGCCTTGGCAAGAGCCGTCCCGAGGGATCGGAGAGACACGCAAACTCCAAACATACAGCAGGCTTCAGGGTCGGAAACGAATCCACGACCTCCTGTGCACCAGGCGAGGCTGTTAACATCTCGCGCACCGGGATGTTAACTACGACGCCCTCAATCTAAACCAGAATATTACGTACGTATGTTTAATACATTGTGACAGTCTAAGCCTCCCCCCCAACCACAAAGCGTGGGGCCCGGGGCAGTCGCCCCGATTCTCCACCCCGTGGTCGCGTGGATTTTTCTCCGGCGTCCTCCGGTTTCTCCCCCTCTGCATTTTGAATCAACATCACCGCGCGTTTAGAGGATTTGGCTGCCGCAAATTTCCACGCGATAAGCCACTTGTGATAGCCTGGTCGCTTCTGAATAAGAGCCGCATAGCCCAGTGGGCCTATGGACGGGCCTTGGTCTCCGTGCACGACGTGATACACGGCGTGCGATTGACGTCACGTGCGTAATTCCAGGAGCAAATTGGCTCGTCAGACAATGCGACAGACTTCTTTGTTGTTGTTGAGTAAAATTACTGAAAGTCTGAGTCGACCTAGGGGAGACTCTCCTACCACCGGTTCGGATAATCTCCACCGATGTTTGCCGCGTTCGGGATTTGAACTCAGGTTACCGGCTTCGAGGCGTAGTGCGTTAACCAGTGCACGATCGCTCCCCATCACCAAAGACAAAGATCCCCCGTGTAGCCTTAACAGACTGTTGGTGCAAGTGCTGTTAGCGAGTACTTGCTACTACAATCTCTACACCCACACACACAAAGATCCCCAGTATAGCCTTAACAGACTGTATGGGCAAGTGCTGTTAGCGAGCACCTATAAAGGACAACACCACGCCCGGCCGCCTTTGTCTCCCCAGTGGCGATGTTTACACATCTCACCAGGTACTCATTCGAGGCTGAGTTGACCTAGGGGCGGCCCAGGACCGGTTCAGATAATCGTCACCGGTGTTGACCGTGAGCGGGAATCGAACCTGGGTCGCCGGGTTCGTAGCACAGCGCGCTAACCGCTACACTACCGATCTCCACACACACACACACCACCACACACAAACACCCACACACCACTACTACCACCGCAGCAGCAGCAGCAGCGGGTACGACCACCAGCCAGAGACATGCCTGTCCCGTCGCGTTGGCCATTATTAACCGGGCCAGTAATAACCGTGCAGGTGCAGGGAGATCAATGAATGGGTCCTTTGTGGGGCGCCGTGCGCGATTCCTATCGCGCACGGGGCCTTTGTCCCACTGCCCCGCATGAGAACGGAGACATTCCTCGGGTCCGCGAGGGGAAGACGCGAACTTCTCTGCGCGCGCGGCCAGGAACGGTCAGCGTGGAAAGTGCCACGCGTGCGGAGGGAGAAATCCGCGGAAGCTCCCACGAGCGAAACTTGTGGCGAGGGCGGTGGGTGGGAAGGGCCAGGGAAGGGCGGACAAGTTTATAACGATTCGTCTTTTTTTTTACAGTCGAATTTAAAAGTTAAACAAAGGCGCAGCACTGCAATGTCCTCACCCGCATGTTGCCCTCACCGCACGCGAAGCGCCGGTCGATGTTTTGACCGACGGCGCCAATGAGCGCGTTGATTCGTGCGCGATGACACCGTAGTGCCACGTTGTGTAAGGAAGCTCCGCACGGATGGATTCAATAATCCGTCGCTGTCCTGCCGATTCCATTGCCACCCTCGCATTTGGCAAATCTGCGGCGTCCCCATCCTGGTGGTAATCAAAGCAGGCTCAACCTATGCTTCGCCTCTGAGAACGCACGAGATGTGTGTGTGTGTGTGTGCGATGATTCGTTTGAGGCGGAGTGCGAGGGGGTGATGAGTCGACGGTGCTGCCTTGTTCACTGTTCGAAGACCCTCCCCACCCCCTCTACCGGGATGATACAAATGCGGCCGGGCGTGCGTCTCGCATCCAAGTACTTCACCGGGCTCAAACCGATGCTGAATTTTCGAGGCCATGCCAAGATCAACGGCGCGTTCAGGGATACATTCGGTCACGAGCAGTAATAACATTTGGGTCACAATCACACCAGGAGAGGGGTTGCAACGTTGGAACTTCCACGGATGTCTGTTCGCTGTGCCTATTGCTTTTTTTCCCTCGCTCTCCCTCTCATTTCCCCATCCAATACGGATTCTGTGTCAGGAACTGGGGCCAAACTCACTGTAATTTATCCCCAAAGGGCACCGGGCACGTTCATGCCGACTCCGTGGACGTGCAAATGTGGGTCACGCATTCTACGCTGCCTCTGTCTGTGTGTGTGTGTGTGCACGTGTGTGGAGTGGGGGAGGGGTAGCGTAGTTGTTAGCGAACCTGGTAACCCGAGTTCGAATCCCTTCATTGCGCACGGCTAACATCAGCGGTGGACATTTAAATCGGTCCGTCCTGGACCGGCTTCCCACCGACATGAGCACCTCGTTGCTGTGGTGTGCGAAACATCAGCACTGGGGAGACAAAGACGGTCGGGGGTGGAACTGGCCTCACCGCTCCCTTGGTGTGTCGTCTCTCGCCTGCATGAGATGCTCGCTAACGGGAATTGCCCCAAGTACCTTAATCTTCGTGAGTGCACGTGCTCAATACATCTGTGGTGCAATGGTTAAATTATTGGCTACAGGCTAACGTCAGTGGGCATAAAAGAGGGGGGGGGGCGTGGGGTTGCGGGCGGGTGAGGGGTAGACAGAGAGGTGGGGGGAGATGGAGAGCTGGGGGGGGGGAGAAGAGGGGGGGGGTGGAAGGTCACGCCCTCGCCAATTTTTAAGAAAATCAATTATTGCTGGGATAATTATTAGCTCACCGACCTCTGAACTCCACTGTCAAAAAACATTTACTTGTTCTGAAGATGCAAGGCCCAAACCCGACGCTGCCAAAAGGCGTCCACAGCACGACCGTGTGAGCGTTTGCGCTACGAACGTGGTTCAGAACGCACGTGGTTCAGAGCTCACGTGGTTCAGAACGCACGTGGTTCAGAGCTCACGTGGTGCGGAAGGCACATTGTTATGGCGAATGTTTCCTCTGAGCAACATGCAGTTGTTTTACGTGACTGCAAGGATTCATACTCTTAGTTTTTTCGGTAAAGACTTTACCGAAAAAACTAAGAGTATGCAGTTGTTTTGTCGTTTGCACCAATTATATCACGATTGGGCTATCGGCGTTCCAAGACGGTGAATGCCACCCGTATCCACTCGCGGATCGGTGCAACCAACCCATCGTGTTAGATAGGGGAAAGGCCCGCGGAAGTAAATATCACAGAGCTACTTCAATGGGATCCCTTCTTCCTCTTCAAGTGGCTTCTGGTCCACAAAGAGAGTCAGTGGGCAGCACTTTTCCGCGTGTCCTGCCACCAAGATTAATGTTCCTCGCATGGCAGTGACACTGATGACATTGATTCCTCGAATGTGGAATTTAGCCAAATTAATTGCAGATCCACATTTGACGTGATGGGGATGTTTTTTAATGAATAATCATAATGTCGACTTAGCCGGGCGGTGGTGGCTATGCTCCCCACCCGGCACCTCGGATTGGCACGATTGGCTCCGTGTGGTGCTAACGAATTTCAACACACACACATACGCTGCGTCACCGCTCCCCTTGTGTTACGCCCCGCACACTCGCTGACGGTCGCCAACACACAATAAATAGACAATGCATCTCCTTACCGCACGTGTCTCTCCACGTAAAACAAAATTAGAAGTATTGTTTTGTCACATCCCTTTAGCCCTACGGCCTTCTCAGAGTGCGTCTCAGCGGCGTTTGGCTATAGAGTTCAAAGCAAACTCTGGACCGGCTTTGACGTTCAGCGTCTCATCAGTAGAATCATGCTCGCTTGCAGCGATGCTGGTGAACAGCCATCTGTTCATAGGCAAGGTCCCTCTCTCTGTTTCCTGTGGGTCCCAGTTCGGGGCAAAACTCGACAGTACAATGCTCAAAACAAACCGATCGTTGGCGTCGGTGTAGAGAATGTTTATGTAATAAGCTTGACAATTAATTTCTTTAGAACTGCGTTTTGTGTTTAGTGTATTGTCCTTCCCCCCACCTCCGATTAGCTACATACACTGCAAACTAAGTCCGACATACATACATACGTATATCTAAATCAGCCCAAGCCTCCCGTAAACCACGTGACGTCTGTGTGGCCACACCCACTCTGAACCCCCTCCCCTCTCCCCGCCCACTGTGAAAACAGACACCAATCCTCCTCCTCCTCCTTGCAGCAGCAGCAGCGTGGAGCCCCTGACGCAGCCTCTCCCTCCTCCCTCTCCTCGTGTCCCCTGATCTCCCGTGCTCCCGATTTCTCCCCTCCTTCTCCATCCTTCACCCCTCATCTCCCATCCCCCCTCTTCTCTCTTCCATTTTTCGTTCCCCCCACGCATTACATCCTTGCCGCGCTGCGTGCCGCCGGGTCCAGAAATTGTGAGTATGCAAATGATGAAAACAATTGGGCTTCATCAAGTGCGCTTGTCGCACGGGCTAATGATGATGATGGTGGTAGAACAGCCCCGCTATAAACACCACCATCATATTTCGATGTAAAGCTTTCGTGACTGCATAGATTCATATACTTGGTTCTTTCGGTAAAGTCACGTAGAAGGGAAATAATAAAATGATACAAATTAAACAATAAGATAACATTCTCATGACGTTTCGGCCACAACGCAAGCGTGCTAATGTCTTTCCGACAGCCCTGTTCTTCACCTGAGGACGGCTGCTTGCATTGTGGCCGAAACGTCGTGATAATTTTATCTTATTATGTTTTATTTTTATTATTTCCCTTCTACGTGACTTTACCGAAAGAACCAAGAATACAAACATCATCATCAGCAGTGGTGGCAGTAGGAGCATCATCATCAGCAGCAGCAGCACCATCAGCAGCAGTGGAACCGCTTATAGCGTCGTGAGCCTTCCTCTTCACGTGACGAGCGTGGCACATTTGGCACAGATCATTTATAGCGAGAGGAAGAGGCTGGAGCAACTATGGACTGAGCTCATAGTGCTGACATATTTCACCGTGGTGGGTAGGTGGGAGGGATGGGGGGGATTTTAGGAGTGGAGTGGGGGGGGGTATATTGAGACGCGGAGAGAAGTTTGCATGTACGTACGTACGTGCAAAGACAAAGATCCCCCGTATAGCCTTAACATGCTGTTGGGGACGAGGAGAACTGATCTAGACCGGTAACGGCACACGAGGGGGTGGGTGGCTAGCACCACTCCCGGCAGCCTTTGTCTCCCCAGTGGCGGTGTTTACACAACGCACCAGTTACTCATTTAGGACTGAGTCGACCTAGGAGAGGCCCCGGTCCGGCTCAGATATTCGTCACTGCTGTTGATCATGGGCGGGAATCGAACTCGTGTCGCCGGGTTCGTAGCGCCACTCGTGATGTAAACACACCCACGCACATAAACATGTGTCCATTTGTCCACACATATAAATAAACATTAATATACACGCACAAATACGCGTGCAAACATTCCTACAGAGACACAAAGACAGAGATACCCCTGCATCGACCGTTACCCATCACTGTTGTCAGCGAGCCCCTATTAAGAACTTTTCATGAGCACCCATATATGGGAACGCTTTCATGCCCTCCGCAATGACCCCCACAGATTACGGATAGGTGATGGGGCGGAGTGCTTGATGGCATCTCGTCGAGCACTACCTATGGGAGGTGCCTTGTGTTGATGGAGCTGATGGCGAGGCCCCGTCTCTTCGTGGCACGCTCCAGGTTTTAAGTGCGAGGCTCCAGGCTCAGCAGCAGCAGAGCCTCCAACTCCGTCTGGTTGGCCAGTAGGGAGGCATCCCTTGACAGCCCCCGGGCGTCGATCAGCCGCCCATTATATTTGTACAAGTTGGAAACTCCTCCGGAACACCCATGGAAAGCTTCTCGAACTGTGTGATCAAAGAAGATGTTCAATAGTGTAGGGGTCAAAGGACCTTTCTGTCGTACCCCAAGGTAAACAGGGAATGGCTCTTACCCTATCATGAAGGTCCTTGGTGATTGTCAGAAGAGGGTCAGGGACTCCGAACGCACGAAGAACAACCCAGAGAACACAACTGTTGATGCTGTCAGACGCCTTGACCAGGGTTAATAAAGCAGAGCCGTAGGTCCTGCCCAAAATTCCCTACACCTCCGTTGCAACAACAGACGCACTTCGAGCGAGCACATTGCCAAACATCAACAACCGCCGCTCGCTCGCTGGCGGTGACGTCACCACGCGCCTGTGCCAGGCTAGGTGCACGTTGAGGCCACGTGAAGGGTCGAAGGCCCGCTGGCGAGAAGTCACCGAACAGACCTCGGTGCAATTGGTTGACTGACCGAGATGACTGGCAGATGCAACAACTGTGAGTCCCACTGTGCCAACTTGCTGCGTTTTATCCACCCGGCGCTCCGGTCGTTGTTGTGAGCGTCGCTCCTCTGCACTCTGTTGTTGCTGGAGGGCGACGGCCTCCAACTCAGTAGCAGCAGCGTCCTTCACGGGCCTCCTATTCTACCTACTCCACCGTTGAATGTGAGATCACCTGATCAGCTGATCTCACATCGTGTGAAAGTTGGTGACCTAATTTCTCCATCTCCAACAGGGGTCCGAGATGTTATCTCCTTTGACTGTCGTTCCTCCCCCTCCCCCAACGTAACTCCGGACCCCCCCCCCTTCACCCGGTCTTGCTGACAGCTCCATGAAACACGAAGCTGAAAATGATCTTGAGACGCGGATAACGTCGGCCGAACATGAGAAGGTTGATCGTATAAGCAAGTTATTCTAATTATTACCGGCATTTGTTCTACATCAAGGGGTGCTTTTTTGTGGGTGTCTCTAGACACGGAATCCTCACCCGTTAAGCGCGACAAATGATCGTGAAATAAATATATATTGGGATGAAAAATAATACATTTGAGACGAGGAACAGCCCGGGAGAATGATGCGGGCGTCAATAATCAATTCGCGCTTTGGTGGAATGTCAGAAATATCTCCAAACCAGGAACCCCCCGAACGCAATCGCCCCGAGACTCGGTATGGAGCAAGCAATGGGGAATTTAATTACCCAGGAAAGCCACGCTGAGTCGTATGACTTCTTTTCAGGAGGGGCCTGTCTCTGCTATATTTAGGTTTAAAATCCAAGACGTTTTCAGCCAATCAATGTTGAGGTTGTCTTGATTATTATTATTATTATTAATCACGTGGGGAGCAACGGGTCGGGGCCTTGCGCGAGGGGGAAACACTCTATCCCGCGTACAGACGGAATAAACAGATGGGCGATTCGCCCACCGCGTTCTCCTGACGAGCCGGGGGGTAACGGCTACTTCCCGACGCCCACCCACGGGAACAAAGACGGTCACTGGCACCGCACGCTTTCAGATGCGCTTCTATCCTGCGGTCATGTATAGCAAGCCCAGCACTCTAAACGCACGTTGATTCTAAATGTGGAGGGAAAAACCCCGGAGGACCCGGAGAAAAATCCACGCGACCACGGGAAGAACACGCGAACTCCAAATACGCAGCAGGCGTCAGGATCTGAATCGAACACACGACCTCCTGCGTGCCAGGCGACGGAGTCAACATCTCGCTAGCGCGGCGCCCTCACTCAAGACTCGCAATGCAGACACGTGGTCGTCGGGTTGGATCCGACCTCCCGGTGCGGCAGTTGGAGCGGTGACGTCACAGCTCACCGATAGGGGCGAGCTGTTCACTGGGACTCACCACTGCCCCCCCCCCACCCCCCACCAACCATGGCAGCAAACCCCGATGATCTCTGTAATAATGAAATAATTTGGCGAGTTGGAGACAAAATGATTCACGCGGATGGCTGCGAGGGCTTCCGGAAATGTCGCTTGTGAAGCCGAGGGGGTCCATGAATCAGCCGGGATCAGGAGAGACGACGTGGAGCACCCGGTGCGACTTGGCCGAGAGACAAGGGGGGGGAGGGGAGGGAGGGGAGGGGAGGGAGGGAGGGGAGGGAGGGAGGGGGGGGATACTGGCGCGAGTGTCCGAGGGGGGATGGAGGGGGATGGGGGGGGTAGTATGTGATCTACAGCTGTGTGTAATGTGTGTTGTGTGTGTGTGTAATGTGTGTTGTGTGTGTGTGTGTAATGCTTGTGTTGTGTGTGTGTGTAATGTGTGTTGTGTGTGTGTGTAATGCTTGTGTTGTGTGTGTAATGTGTTTTGTCTGTGTGTGTGTAATGTGTGTTGTGTGTGTGTGTAATGTGTGTTGTGTGTGTGTGTAATGTGTGTTGTGTGTGTGTGTAATGTGTGTTGTGTGTGTGTGTGTAATGCTTGTGTTGTGTGTGTGTGTAATGTGTGTTGTGTGTGTGTGTAATGCTTGTGTTGTGTGTGTAATGTGTGTTGTCTGTGTGTGTGTAATGTGTGTTGTGTGTGTGTGTAATGTGTGTTGTGTGTGTGTGTAATGTGTGTTGTGTGTGTGTGTAATGTGTGTTGTGTGTGTGTGTAATGCTTGTGTTGTGTGTGTAATGTGTGTTGTCTGTGTGTGTGTAATGTGTGTTGTGTGTGTGTGTAATGTGTGTTGTGTGTGTGTGTAATGTGTGTTGTGTGTGTGTGTAATGTGTGTTGTGTGTGTGTAATGTGTGTTGTGTGTAATGCTTGTGTTGTGTGTGTAATGTGTGTTGTCTGTGTGTGTGTAATGTGTGTTGTCTGTGTGTGCGTAATGCTTGTGTTGTGTGTAGCGGTAGTGTAGTGATTAGCGCAGAGGTGGGCAACCAACACGACAAGACGAACCGCTATTGTTCGAATCCTGGAGACCACTCACTCGGTGTTGCAAGAGTCGCCACGCAACGTGAAGGACGTCACGAACCAGTCCTGAAAGAGCCACCGCATTCTGCCGACCCCTGGGTTCGCGCAAATCGCTACGAACTCGGCACGACGAGTTCGAGTCCGACCCAGGGCTAACATTAGTGGCCTCCTCCTAGGTCCACTCGGGCTCAAATGAGTGCCTGGTGCGTTGTGTTGGTCATGCACCCCCCCCCCCCCCCCCCGTGTGCCGTGCCGGCCTTCATAGGTGCTCACTAACAAAACTTGCCCCAACAGTCTTTTTAGGCTATGGGGGATGGGGGTCTTTGTCTTCGTGGGGGGGGGGGGGTGTTGAGGAAGCTGGAGAAGGACGCTGCTACTGGGCAACTGAAGCCAGCCGCTCTCCAACAACAATGGAGGACAGAGAAGCGACGCTCACAACAACGAGCGGAGCGCCGGGCGGATAAAACGCATCGAGCTGGCACTGTGGTGATTACAGATGATGACGCATCTGCCAGTCATCTCAGTCAGTCAACGTAAGGCACCTGGGTCTGCCCCGTGACCTCGTTGCCAGCGAGCCTCGTCAAATTCACGTGGCCTCGAAGTGCACCTAGCCTGGCACAAGCGCCGTGGTGACGTCACCGCTACTGAGTGGCGGAGGGCGGCTGTTGTTTCGGGCATGGTGCCAGAAAGACACTTTAAAGTTATTTCTGACTTTCAAGTGTCAACTTTAACTTGTTTCGCATTCGCTAGGGAGTGCGGAATCCACTTCGGCAAATTAAGCTCGGACACGTGTCCAATAGAACGGTCCAATTCATTGATTCACGACCCAATAACGAACTCTAATGGATATCTGAACATCTGAGAACATTTCCCATCGTAAATCTGCGGTGAGCATCAGACGTGTAAAACAACTGCATTTAAGTGAGTCTATGGGACTCTATGTGAGCCTGTGAGTCTTGATACGAGTCGGTTAATCTATATGTGAGTCTGTAAGTATATAGATCTCTTAAGTCTGTGGGTCTTCATATGAGTGTAGATTTCGATGCAAGCGTGAGTCTGTGGGTCTCTCTGCTTGTCTGTGATTCTATGTGAGTGTGGGCTTCGATGTGAGTGGGAGTCTATGTGAGTCTCTGGGTCTCTACGTTTGTCTGCGTCTCTCCACGTAAGTTTGGGTCTCTACGGTTGCAGAGGCACGATGTTGGAGCCCAGCATCCGCCCTGGGTCAATACTGCGGGTGTACAAACAATAAGAAGAAGATACTATGCTCCGTTTGCTTCACAGTTCACGTTAATGACCCCCCGCCCCCACTCGTGTTGATATTCGAAAAAGGCGGTATAGGCCATTGGCTGCAGGCGTAACGATCCAATTTTGTCAAGTTAGTACTTACAAAACCAAAGTGTACACCGAAAATTGATTAATTAGCAAACAAATCCGCATGGCGACACGGCCCACCTACTGTGAAACTCAACAGCGCCTGCCTCTGCTCGCGGTGGCGAGATGTTAACTACCTCGCCTGGTATACCGGAGGTCGTGGGTTTGATCCCGACCCTGACGCCTGCTTAATATTTGGCGTTTTCATGTCTCCCTCTCTCTCTCTTTCTCTCCTCGTGATCGCGTGGTCCTCCGTTTTTTTACCTCCACATTTAGAAGCAACATCACAAGTTTAGAGTATTGGCTGCTGCTATGAAAGTCCACACGATGATGATGCCACTTCGTTGAGCTCTCCTTTGTGATGGCCAGGTCGCTTCTGAAAAGGAGAAGCCAATAGCTCAGTGGGGCCTTACCTGGGTAAAATGAAGGAAAAACGTTACAAAATAAAAAAAAACTGAACGTGGAATTTCCACTGCGGACTTTGGACCCCCAGGTCGGAAACGCATCCCAGTTGTTTACGTTTGAGGAGACAGCAGAACGGGCTCGTTTCACTCGTGGATGCCCCCCCCCCCTCCAGCCGCCCCCCCCACCTTCCCTAGAGCTTTCTAGGAAACATCGGACGGGCAACAGCGACGAGGCGGTGGGATCAACACCAGCAGACGGGACAGCCGGTCAACCTTGCCAGTCGTTGAACCTTGCCAGATTTTCAATTCTCCAATTGTTCACCTTTGCCAGCTGACGGACCTTGCCAGACACTCAACTTGCCAGGTTTTCGATCTGTCTACTAAAGGACCTTGCCAGATATTAACTTTTCCTGATGATTCACCTTTGCCAGCCATTGAACCCTGCCAGATATTCATCTCGTCTGCTGTTCACCTTGCCAGGTATTCCCATCCTCAGCTGTGAACCTTTCCAGAGGGTCAAACGGTCAAACATGAACGCACCAAGCTCGCTGTTTGACCTTGCCAGATATTTCACCACGCCAGCGACGACCTCCACGTATCTGCTCGTGAGCGCGTGCGGTGGTGGTGGACGACTACCGATTCCGAGCAAAATTCCAGCCTCGACATCACCTTGCTTCGAAGTTTTCTGGGGTCTGATGGGAGATCCTCAGAGTCCGTGTGGATAATTTGACCAAAAGCGCAGGGCCGTTCATAGTGGGGGGGGGGGGGGGGGTGGGGGGTTGCACGGGCCCAGGTCAACTCACACACCGTGCCCCCCCCCCCCTCACTAACGCTTTCAAACTCAACCGGAAGTATTACATCCGGTGACACCGCCAGGTCGAAGCGGGCCCCCCTCCCTCCTCCAAAGCGCGGGGCCCAGGGCGGTCACCCCGCCTGAGTCGTTCTACCCTAGGGACAACTCTGGCCCCAACATGATTCGATGCGTGTATGTATGTTGCCCTTCTTTCGCACCGTACCGTGCTAATAATATAATCGGCGGTGCGGGGGGAAGTACAACAAAACTCGGACAAACGGCCAGACGCAGATGGTCGGGCACTCTCGTGAATGATGGACACGAATGGATAACACCCACGGAGTCGGTGTTGCATTGCACGTGGACACGCTTCCGACGCCGTGATTACCACTAAACCCAAAATATCGCGTACGTAATACGCGCGCTGTCTGCTGGTGTATATCTAGACGCGTGTGTATATACATATTTTCGCATATTGCTGGCGTTATTATAAGCCTTTACGTTATGCCATTACTTAACCCCTAGCTCAAAATACATCGGGAGAATATATAGAGTGTGCGCCACGTGGACTTAAAGGCGCACTGCCATGTGGGGGGGGGGGGGGGGCGGCAGGGTGCCTTTAACGCAACGGGATATTATCCATGGGGCCCAGTTATGGTGGATCAGCCAAAACAATGACACCCTTGTGCAGTGTTAAGAGGATGCAACAGACGAAGCATGTGGATGGGCTACTGGACATCTGTGAAAATGATCTTCATAGCTCATCGTATTCCTCCAAAGTCGCCTTTGGTCTCGAGATTCTTGTGCAAGAGGCTCCTATAGTTTCTGACGTTCGGCCAATGTGAAGGCGCAGCCCTGCAATTGCCTACTCACGCCCACCGCTGGCGGAAGCGGCGCCAACGAGAGGGGCGCGAGGATGGGAAGATTCAATACATCTGTAGGCCACTATTCCGACTGCCGCGCCTGGGATATATGACCCATTCTAGATTTGAAGCTTTCGTGACTGCAAGGATTCATATTCTAAGGTTTTTTCGGTAAAGTCACGTAGGTAAAAAATTAAAATTAAAATTAATAAAAGTAACATAAAAATAAAATAAAAATCACGACGTTTCGGAGGCAACACAAGCTTCCGTCTTCAGGTGGAACCGTCACAGCACGATTGCTGTATCTTACTTGATGCAGCAATCGTGATTTTTATTTTTATTTTACTTTTATTAATTTTAATTGTATTTTTTTACCTACGTGACTTTGCCGAAAAAACCTAAGAATATAGATATGACCCAATCAACGCAGCACTGCGGCAGCTGCGAAAGCTCCCAATCCCTTCCTCGTAAGTCACGGTTCTCATCAGTCGTATAGGCAGGCTGTCGAGTGTGCAGGGGCGTGCATTTGTTTTGTTATTGCTACAACAGGCGTGCGAGTGAGTGGAGTCGGTACGTGAAGGGCTGTGGTGGCGTGCACGTGGAGATCACGATGACGGTGGCTGTAGGGGAGCGGTGGCGCAGCGGTTAGCGCGCTGCGCCACCACCCCGGCCACCCGAGTTCGATCCCCGCTCACGGCCAACACCAGTGACGATTATCTGAATCGGGCATGGGCATGTCCCAAGGTCGACTCAGCCTCAAACGACTACCTGGTGTGGTGTGTAACCATCACCGCTGGGGAGACAAAGGCGGCCTGGCGTGGTGTTGGTCACCCCCCCCCCCCGTCGTGTGCTGTGCCGGCCTTCACAGGTGCTCGCTAACAGCACTTGTCCCAACAGTCTGTTGAGGCTATACGGGAGATCTTAGTCTTGTTTTTTTTGTTGGTGGCATTAGGACAGGAGAGACAGGAGGGACTGGGGGACGTGGGACTGGCAAGAGGGGGAGTGGGGGGGCTTCCTCGAGACAGCGAAGAAGATGATGGAAATAGCCCTCGCATGAGAATCCATAAGGAGGTGAATTCCCGTGGACAAAATACAACCGCTGTCCCAAGCACACACACGCGCACACGCAATAACATATGAATATATAAACACACACGCAATAATAATATATATATTTTTTACACACAATAACAATAATATAGAAATATATACACAATAACAATAATATATAAATATATGTACACGATAACAATAATATATATGCACACGCGCGCGCGAATTTATGTAAATAACTGTTCGCACCGCTGCTGCCATAATGAATCGGAGAAGTGGAATGCCCTCTGCCGTCGTGAGAGTTTGGGAGAGTCGAGGGAGAGAGGCAAGCGGGGATGGGGGGGTATAGGGTGGCGGGGGTTGGCAAAGTTGCAAAACTAACTAGGTCGGAAAGTAGTTTTGAGAGTAGCAGCTCCTGCCACAGCGTTCACATCGGTCACAGGCAGCGACGTCCCTCCTCACCCCCTTCTCCGCGTCTCCCCTAGCGGGGCTCTCGAGGGGGGCGTGGGAACACGGACGGTTGCGGTGAAGGGGGTGGGAGGGGAAATCTATAAACTAAGCTCTCATATTTTTTTATTTTTTTTGCCAGGTAAGGCCCCCAGCACTGAGCATCGTGGCTCTTTTTTTCAGAAGCGATCTGGTTATCGCAAATGATAGCTCAGCCCAGTGGCTTATCATCATCCCGTGGGAATGTATAGCAGCCAGGTCATCCAAACGCGTGATGTTGATTATCAATGTGGAGGGGGAAACACAACCGGAGGACCTGGATAGACAAATCCACGCGACCGCGAGGAGAGAGAGAGAGAAAGAGACAGTTCAAACTCCATATATACAGCAGGCATCAGGGTCGGAATCGAACTCACGACTCATTGCATACCAGGCGAGGGAGTTAACATCTCGCCATTGTGGCACCCCTAATCCCCCCCCCCCACACACACACACACAATCACCAGCCACAAACATTTGTGGTGCGGAGATAGGTACAAGCCAACTCCGGTGCCCCTCACTAACTCCTGACCTACAAGGCACTAAATGTTTAACCCCACAATGTCTAGGGCAACGGATCCTTCGTTATACAACAACGAGGGGTCCTGAGATTTCTTCGGATCGCCTTCTGCTCAAGACTCCGAGGTCACGGCTCTGTCCCCTGCAGGGCTGATCGCGATGTGGCCACTGTGCGCCTCCCAAGCTTTAGAACTACGCTTTGCCTTTTGCTAATAAGGGGCCCTCCATAAATGACGTCACGCGATTTTGGACGATTTTTGACCCCCCCCCCCCCTTCGTTACACGACGTCACAAAAAGTCAGACTCCCATCAAATATGACGTCACAAAGCTCTGCTCCCCCCCCAAAAAAAACCATGCTTCAAATCTATTGTCATTGTGTGCGTATTTAATGTGGCGCTGCACTCTGATGTTGTAGGAGATTAAAACGTATATTTAATAAAGTAGAACGTGTTGTCTATATTTATTTTAAGTTGCGCATTTTGATGTGACGTCACATTTCTCACCCCCCCCCCTAGGTGCGTGACGTCATTTATGGACGGCCCCTAAGGCAATCAGAGTCGTTAGATATAATTAAGTCTCGTCTTGACATCTCACCTCGTCAAACTGGCCTTGAACTCCCGTCTAGTTCTTGCCGTTTACGCTGCAGGTTCTGAGCGTGTGCATAAGTGAGTGGGTGGGTGAGTGGGTGAGTCGGTTAGTAAGTGGGTGGGTAAGTGTGTGAGTCGATGAGTGAGTGGGTGGGTGGGTGAGTGAGTGGGTTGGTGAGTGGGTGGGTGAATCGATGAGTGAGTGGGTGGGTGAGTGGGTGGGTAAGTGTGTGAGTGAGTCTATGAATGAGTGGGTGGGTGAGTGGGTGTGTGTGAGTGAGTGTGTAAACTGGCCTTTAGCCCCTTCCTAGTTCAAGACGTTTACGCTGCAGGTTCTGAGCGTGTGCATAAGTGAGTGGGTGGGTGAGTGGGTGAGTCGGTGAGTAAGTGGGTGGGTGGGTGAGTGAGTGGGTTGGTGAGTGGGTGGGTGAATCGATGAGTGAGTGGGTGGGTGAGTGGGTGGGTAAGTGTGTGAGTGAGTCGATGAGTGAGTGGGTGGGTGGGTGAGTGAGTGAGTGGGTTGGTGAGTGGGTGGGTGAATCGATGAGTGAGTGGGTGGGTGAGTGGGTGGGTAAGTGTGTGAGTGAGTCGATGAGTGAGTGGGTGGGTGGGTGAGTGAGTGGGTTGGTGAGTGGGTGGGTGAATCGATGAGTGAGTGGGTGGGTGAGTGGGTGGGTAAGTGTGTGAGTGAGTCTATGAGTGAGTGGGTGGGTGAGTGGGTGTGTGTGAGTGAGTCTATGAGTGAGTGGGTGGGTGAGTGGGTGTGTGTGAGTGAGTCTATGAGTGAGTGGGTGGGTGAGTGGGTGTGTGTGAGTGAGTCTATGAGTGAGTGGGTGGGTGAGTGGGTGGGTAAGTGTGTGAGTGAGTCTATGAGTGAGTGGGTGGGTGAGTGGGTGTGTGTGAGTGAGTCTATGAGTGAGTGGGTGGGTGAGTGGGTGTGTGTGAGTGAGTCTATGAGTGAGTGGGTGGGTGAGTGTGTGTGTGTGAGTGAGTCTATGAGTGAGTGGGTGGGTGAGTGGGTGTGTGTGAGTGAGTCTATGAATGAGTGGGTGAGTGGGTGGGTAAGTGTGTGAGTGAGTCTATGAATGAGTGGGTGGGTGAGTGGGTGTGTGTGAGTGAGTGTGTAAACTGGCCTTTAGCCCCTTCCTAGTTCAAGACGTTTACCCTGCAGGTTCTGAGCGTGTGCATAAGTGAGTGGGTGGGTGAGTGGGTGAGTCGGTGAGTAAGTGGGTGGGTAAGTGTGTGAGTGAGTCGATGAGTGGGTGGGTGGGTGAGTGAGTGGGTTGGTGAGTGGGTGGGTGAATCGATGAGTGAGTGGGTGGGTGAGTGGGTGGGTAAGTGTGTGAGTGAGTCGATGAGTGAGTGGGTGGGTGAGTGGGTAAGTGTGTGAGTGAGTCGATGAGTGAGTGGGTGGGTGAGTGGGTGTGTGTGAGTGAGTCTATGAGTGGGTGGGTGGGTGAGTGGGTGTGTGTGAGTGAGTCTATGAGTGGGTGGGTGAGTGGGTGTGTGTGAGTGAGTCTATGAGTGGGTGGGTGGGTGAGTGGGTGTGTGTGAGTGAGTCTATGAGTGAGTGGGTGGGTGGGTGTGTGTGAGTGAGTCTATGAGTGAGTGGGTGGGTGAGTGGGTGTGTGTGAGTGAGTCTATGAATGAGTGGGTGAGTGGGTGGGTAAGTGTGTGAGTGAGTCTATGAATGAGTGGGTGGGTGAGTGGGTGTGTGTGAGTGAGTGTGTAAACTGGCCTTTAGCCCCTTCCTAGTTCAAGACGTTTACCCTGCAGGTTCTGAGCGTGTGCATAAGTGAGTGGGTGAGTCGGTGAGTAAGTGGGTGGGTAAGTGTGTGAGTGAGTCGATGAGTGGGTGGGTGGGTGAGTGAGTGGGTTGGTGAGTGGGTGGGTGAATCGATGAGTGAGTGGGTGGGTGAGTGGGTGGGTAAGTGTGTGAGTGAGTCGATGAGTGAGTGGGTGGGTGAGTGGGTGTGTGTGAGTGAGTCTATGAGTGAGTGGGTCGGTGAGTGGGTGTGTGTGAGTGAGTCTATGAGTGAGTGGGTGAGTGGGTGGGTAAGTGTGTGAGTGAGTCTATGAGTGAGTGGGTGGGTGAGTGGGTGTGTGTGAGTGAGTCTATGAATGAGTGGGTGGGTGAGTGGGTAAGTGTGTGAGTGAGTCTATGAGTGAGTGGGTGGGTGAGTGGGTGTGTGTGAGTGAGTGTGTAAACTGGCCTTTAGCCCCTTCCTAGTTCAAGACGTTTACCCTGCAGGTTCTGAGCGTGTGCATAAGTGAGTGGGTGGGTGAGTGGGTGAGTCGGTGAGTAAGTGGGTGGGTAAGTGTGTGAGTGAGTCGATGAGTGGGTGGGTGGGTGGGTGAGTGGGTTGGTGAGTGGGTGGGTGAATCGATGAGTGAGTGGGTGGGTGAGTGGGTGGGTAAGTGTGTGAGTGAGTCGATGAGTGAGTGGGTGGGTGAGTGGGTGTGTGTGAGTGAGTCTATGAGTGAGTGGGTGGGTGAGTGGGTGTGTGTGAGTGAGTCTATGAGTGAGTGGGTGAGTGGGTGGGTAAGTGTGTGAGTGAGTCTATGAGTGAGTGGGTGGGTGAGTGGGTGTGTGTGAGTGAGTCTATGAGTGAGTGGGTGGGTGAGTGGGTGTGTGTGAGTGAGTCTATGAGTGAGTGGGTGGGTGAGT
Source organism: Lampetra fluviatilis (assembly GCF_964198595.1). Lineage (NCBI taxonomy): Eukaryota > Metazoa > Chordata > Hyperoartia > Petromyzontiformes > Petromyzontidae > Lampetra > Lampetra fluviatilis. Next base: position 2,117,922 of record NC_136291.1, on the reverse strand, counting down.
GGGTGTGTGTGAGTGAGTGTGTAAACTGGCCTTTAGCCCCTTCCTAGTTCAAGACGTGTACCCTGCAGGTTATGTTTATTTCCTGCTTTCCATACACGGAATGGAGGGATATCAACGGATGAGATCTGCCACTTTAAAACATTTAAATGATTGTCATTGCCGTGGAACCACGTGCATATTTTATGTTGTGACGACGTGTCGTCAAAAAGCTTCCCCACGTGACCACAACAATAGCTACAACCACAACTGAACCCTCCTGTCGCAACCACGAGCAGACAACCACCAACTATGCCAACCTCCACCACTACGACTCTGACCACCACCACTGTTGCACTTCTATCCCAAACACCACGGAGTCCATCTCAACAACCACCAGAGTTCGGCGACAGTGACCTTAACACGCGAACAGCGAAGCCCAATACCCGAACGGTGCCGTAGACTGTCTCAACGAGCCTCGGGCATTCTCACTCGAACCACAGAACGTCCTGAGGCTGCCACAGAGTGTGCTTCAACAAGCCACGCGCAGTCCACGCCGATCCTAAAACTGGCGGTGACCACAGCCACCGTGCGTCATGCGGTCTATCATAGAGGAGTTCTCACTGACGGCACTTACCCCCCCCCCCCACACACAGCCTGCGTATGGGGCTTTGTCAGTGGTGTGCAAGCTCGTTAGAAGGGAGAGGGTGGTGGTGGTGGGGGTGGGAATGGAAACTCGTGTTTCGCGGGGCCCCCTTTGGCGTCTCCCCGTACAGTCGGGGCTCCGAGGTTGCCAATCGGAACACCGTGAGAGCTGCGCAGTCGATGCTGTGAGTAGTTTAACTTTGACTTACGGCACAGGGGGGGTGGGGGGGGGAGACTTCCCCACCTCCCACCCCGAGGGGGGGGGGGGGCAGGGAGAAAGGGGAGAGGGGGGGAGACATCGGAGTGGACGGAGAGAGGGGGGAGCGGGGGAGATGGGAGATGGGAGAGAGAAAAAAAGAGGAGAGTGAGAAATTGGAGAGTGGACACAGCGAGGAAGAAGGGTGCGAGAGAGGAGAGAGGGGGAGAGAGACGTATGGGTAAGAGAGTGGAGGGAGATGGGAGTAGAAGAGTTGGCAGAGTGGGGAGACACAGGACAGAGGTGGAAGAGCGAGGAGAGAAGATGGGTGAGAGAGTGACTTTTTACTTTTAAATAACTTTTATTGCCGCCAGCAGCGACAGCACTGGAGGCGATTTCGATATGAAATACACAAAGTCACCAGCAAACAAATGAAAATAAACGCTACAAATCCACGCGCTGTGGCGCTAAAAGCACCGCGCACAACACGAAAGAAAAGTCACGTGGTGGTAGTGGTTGTGGTGGTCATCGCGCACGCCACGGTGACGAGCGAGCGCTTCAGCACGTGAACACGAGGGTGCCGTCCACTCTGGTACAGAGGGCTGTTCCGGCTCCCCATCGTTCGATGCACATCACCGACATGTGTGTGGTACGCGTTATCCAGCCGGAGCCGCGCCTTGAGCAGGCCCCTGAACACTGGAAGCACAGAGCAGCCGTCAGTGTCACCTTCCAGCATATTTTTTTCTCGTTTTGTACACGCCTGAGCACAGGCGAAGTTGGCGAGGTCGTGACGCTTGTTAGCCAGGTAAAGAGAGCAGGGTAGAGCAAAGCGAGAGAGAGAGAGAGATGGGAGAGTGTTGGAGAAAAGCGGATAACCTCTTCCTTACTCACATTCAAACAGCGGCAACCAAGACAAAGATCCCCCGTGTAGCCTTAACACACTTGTTGGGGCAAGTGCTGTTTGCGAGTAGCGACTATGAAGGCCAAACACGGTACACGAGGGGATGGGTGGTCAGAACAACGCCCGACTGACTTTGTCTCCCCAGTGGCGATATTTAAAGGCGCCCACCAGGCTCTCATCTGGGGCTGAGTCGACCTAGGGTAGGCACAGGACCGGTTCGAAGAATCGTCACAAGCACAGTGTTGCCAGGTCGGAAATACCCCCCCACCCAACCCACGCATCCGGCTGGCCCCTCTAGTCAGAATCTGAATATTTATTTTTATTGGATGAATCCGATCAGCTATAAAGCTTTTTTTCACAGATTTGCAGTAAGGAGGCACGGGGTCAGAACGTTGCAACAGCAACAAAGAGTACAAAACACGATCGGAGTGAAAAGTATAGGAAAGGTAAACAAATCACTTAAAAATTGACAAGTAAAATTCAGTATATATATTTGTTTACCTTAAAGCCCACTAAGGCATTAACTTATTTTTTTTCAGAGGGCGACCTGGCCACGAATGTTAGCTCAACAAAAGTGGCTTATCATTTGGCAATGTATAGCAGCGAAAATAATAAAAAAGCAAGTATCATCATCATGACGATCAACGCATGATGATGACGATGACGTTCATCGTAGTGGCCATCATCATTGCGGCAATGGCAACGATCAAGGTGATGGTGATGATGGCGACTCAAACGCTGGGCTATGGGGGCCGCTTCGCCCTGGGTGGGGGGCGGGTTGGTTGGGGGTAGCCTTCACCACGTGGCCACGTCGCACTGAGATGCATCGAAGTCGCGGGCCGCAATCTGGCTCAGGCGGTGGCGCGTGCCACGAATGACCCACAGCACCACCTCGCTGCCCGTCTCACAAGGAGCAGCAGTAGTCACCAATCGGCACGCGACGCCCCGACGGTCCTCATCGCTCGCAGCAGCGGATTTTGTTCTCAGCCGCCGGACAAAGACGACCCCCTTGGAGGAGAGAGATGAAGGGAGAAGGTCGAGGGCGAGAGGAGGGAGGGTGAGAGAGAGAGAGAGAGAAAGAGACGAGAGTGAGCTGGCGTGAGAAGAGAACGAGAGACGAGAAGGGGAGGAGGGGGAGCAAAATGTAAGAGAGATGAAGAGGGAGGGAGGGAGGGAGGGGAGGCAGGCAGGGAGGGGAGGGAGGGAGAGACGTGTTCAAGCAGAGCTCCTTACTTTCCCTCAACTTTTATTTTCTTCACCTTTTTCTTGGGATTTATATTCACCAACAGTGTCTTGCTTTATACACATTTGTGATCGGTTTGCTTATTCAGACGTCTTTCTCTCTTTGCTCTTTTCCGTTGTTTCCACTGTTCAGGGCGCGGCTGTGCTCTCTGCAGTGTATTGGTATATGTGTTTTCCACACAATCCGCCACTTTAATTTGTTTATTTCATAATCACGCTTTTCTTTATTTTCATTTCGATTTTGAGTTCCTTTTTTTCTTCTAACAATTTTTGAGTTTCGTGATTTTTTGTGATATTTTTTCCGTCCCCTTTTGGTATGAACACAGTGGCACACAGTGGGATTCATGTTACACGGGAAACCATGGTGATATCTTTGATTTAAAAAAGGTCACAAAAGCAAACAAAAAAAACCTAAATGATGAACGAAGCAAAGTGCCGAAAAACCGAGCATCTTTCTGGTTCTTCTGATCGTCAAGCAGGGAGGGAGGCAAGGATGGAGGGAGGGAGGCAGGATGGAGGGAGGCAGGATGGAGGGAGGGAGGCAGGGAGGGAAGCTCCATTGCACGCGCGGACCTCCACTGCCAGCTATACCTCCCCACGGGACAGCTGATCTGCGAGACAGAAACCCGTTTAGAAGATCCGACCCCGATGTGTTTTTTCGTTCTCTTTTAACATCGCCACAGAGCGAGTGATTGGCAACCAGCGTAAGGAGAAGAGCCATTCTTGTTTGTTTTTTTCTAAGATTTCCCAATGCACTGTGTGATGAATACGAGAAGGTGGGTCCTAAATAAATAACGTCACAGAGGAGGCCTCAAAGAGTCGCATGCGGCTCCGAAGCCGCAGGTTGGCCCACCCCTGCCGCAGAACATCACCCACGAAGTACACCTTTACCCGGACCCCTTGGTGGTGCCATTGGCACGGATCACGGATTCTCAGCGCTGTGCGCGAAAGCGCCACGCTACCGCTCCCTCCTCCTCCCCCACACACAAAGACAAAGAACCCGCCAGCCCCATATAGCCTGCACAGCCAGTTGTGCAAAGCACGGTTAGCGAGCGCCTATGAAGAGGTGGCGCGGTCAGACCCATTCCCGGCCACCTTTGTCTCCCCAGTGCCGATGTTTCACGCCGAGTCGATCTAGGGAAGGCCCCAGGGAGCTGTTCAGATAAAATGTTAACACCGTGAGTCGCAATCGAAGTGGGATGGCCCGGTTAGTAAGCGCAATTCGCTAACCAATGCGCCACCACTCCTTATGCACATACGTACACACGTACACACATTCCTCCGTTACACAAACATGCGCACACAAACACAACGCTGAAGGAGAGCCACCGTATAGCCGCACCGAATTGTTGTTAGCGAGCACCTCCTGAGGCCACTGCGAATACAATCATCGTAATCATTGGCATTTCACGAAGTTCCTAACAAAGGCAGCTATATAGAAGCAAAGAAAAACGCCACGAATCTGTCGAGGAACTTAATGGAAATATAATATCCGTACAGTTCAGCTCCTCAACGCAGTCAAGAACACGCACGCTTGGCAGGAGAAACGGAACGGGCCTGGCAGTAAAACGCGCTCGGGAACCGGGTCCAACTCGAGACCAGGGTCAGTTTCAAACTCGCACTCAACCACTAACAGATCCTCCACGCACTCTCCTGCCTCTCCCCTCTCATCTCACTCCACTCCCCTCCACGCGCTCTCCTGCCTCTTCCCTCTCATCTCACTCCACTCCCCTCCACGCACTCTCCTGCATTTCCCCTCTCATCTCACTCTACTCCCCTCCACGCACTCTCCTGCCTCTCCCCTCTCATCTCACTCTACTCCCCTCCACACACTCTCCTGCCTTTCGCCTCTCATCTCACTCTACTCCCCTCCACGCACTCTCCTGCCTCTCCCCTCTCATCTCACTCTACTCCCCTCCACGCACTCTCCTGCCTCTCCCCTCTCATCTCACTCTACTCCCCTCCACACACTACCCTACCTCTCTGCACTCACGTTGCTCTATTCTCCTGAGCGCCATTCATCCGAACCAGTCGTTGCCTTTCCCTAGGTCGACTCAGCCTTAAATTAGTACCTCGGTAGACAAAGGCGGTCGGGCGTCGTGGTGATAACCGACCCCCTTCGTTCGTGTGCTCTGCTGGCACTCCATAGGCGCTACGTGCTCACAACATTCTCCCCGACAGTCTGTTAAGGCAACACGGGAGACCTTTATCTGCGTCTGTCAGTGTGTGTGTGTCACTTGTGAAAATGCGTGTGTCTCCCTGTGGGTTACTGTGGTGCCAGTGTGCGTGTGCGCGCGTGTGCGCGTGTGTGTGTGTATTTCATCCAATGACACGGGTTAGTGGCAGCCCTGACCCCACTTATAGTACAACTTGACCCCCACCTCCACCTCTTAGGGGGATGGGGGGACGAGGGGGTGGGGGTGGGTTGGACCATCGTTAATAAATTATCGCGTTATCGCCGTGGCGATGGGGAGCGGGGGAAGAGAGGGAGGGAGGGGCCATGAGGGGCGGGGGGAAGGGGGGACTGGGCGGTGAAGGGGGGGGGCAACGCCTCCTCCACTGCCAATGTAAACCGCTTGTCCGTGTAAACACACACGCGCGCGCACACACACACACGTTTGCACGTGTTAACACTTGCAATAATATGCAACAATAAAAAGAAAATTACGTATTACTGACGGAACGAAATATGAAGAAGCGGGCAAAAAAAAGCGTGGAGATGTATATGATCATTATTATTCATGAATTGCAATCATCATCATCATCAACCATTATCTATCCACTGCTACGTGACAATCCTTTTAAGAACCTACAACGCGCTGTGAATGCATCGCTCCATCTCTGAAGTGATGATTTAAGAGGTGATAATGGAGGAGGTGATAGAGCAGAATGTGATGGTGATGATGGAGGTGATGGTGATGATGGATGAGGTGATGGAGGTGATCATTATGGAGGAGGAGGGGTGAGTCAGCAGCAGGAGGAGACCGAAGAGCAGCAGGAGGGAGGGTGGATAAGGATGATGGCGATGAAGGAGGAGGAGGCGATGGTGATGATGGGGTAGGCGACAATATGTGTGTAGAACCTATTTCGCACCGCACGTAGCCAACCGTGCAAATCGAGTGTGCAAGCACCCTCCTCGTCCATGGCGAGCAAGACGAGGAGTGGGTCAGCACGAGGGGATGGCGATGGCGTTGATGATCACAACGATGGCTGTAAGCTGCGAGCCGCAGACACCGCAGACTCGGACACCTCGACCTGCACGTGGCGAACCGTACCGTGCCGTGCGGTGCCGTGCCGTGCCGTGCGGTACCGTGCCGTGCCGTGCGGTACCCGTACCGTGCCGTGCCGTGCCGTGCGGTGCCGTGCCGTGCGGTACCGTACCGTGCCGTGCGGTACCGTACCGTGCCGTGCGGTACCGTGCCGTGCCCTGCGGTACCGTGCCGTGCCGTGCGGTACCGTGCCGTGCCGTGCGGTACCGTACCGTGCCGTGCGGTACCGTGCCGTGCCGTGCGGTACCGTGCCGTGCCGTGCGGTACCGTGCCGTGCCGTGCGGTACCGTGCCTTGCCGTGCCGTACCGTGCCGTGCCGTGCGGTACCGTGCCGTGCCGTGCGGTACCGTGCCGTGCCGTGCCGTACCGTGCCGTGCTGTGTGGTGCCGTGCCGCGCTCTGCTGCTTGGCGCGCGCCGTGGAAACTCCTCTCGACGTTTCTCCTGGTCGCAGAGAACGTTCCCGACGTTTCCTGTTGTCTTTGCGGGGGATTACGTTCCTCCTGGTGCCGAGTGTTGCCTCACGTGCGCCGAGGGAGGAAGGAGAGAGGGGAAGAAGGAGAGAGGGGGGGGGGTGATAATTGGAGGGGGAGAATGAGGAGGGTTGATGATGGTAATTGGAGGAGGGAGGAAGGGGGAGGAGGATTAGGAGGATAGTTCGTGGTGATAATTATGGGGATGGGAAAAATTATGAGGAATATGCTCTGTAAATGGTGGGGGGAGGGGGGGTGACGGGAGGGGGGTGACAGTGGGAAGAGTGGTGGGAGGGAGGGAGGGAGGCGGGATCGGGGGGCCACGGTGCGAGCGAATAACAGGTGTTACAGGCTCCAGGGGAAAGCCGTTGTATTGTACCCTCTATGCGCCCCTCCCCACCACGTCTACGGTGCTCACCGACTGCCTTAACCCACACTGACCAGCGTGGTGAAGTATGGTCAAACAACAACAGTAACAGACCCTTCATGACCAACACGGCGTTAGAGAAGGGCGGCGAGGGGGGTGGGGAGGGGGTGAAAGTGTGGAGGGGGAGGGGTGGAGGGGGGCGGGGTGGGGGTGTGGAGAGGTGGAGGGGGGAGGGGTGGAGGGGGACGGGGTGGATAGGGAGAGGTGGAGGGGTGGTGTCATTCATTCATCAGTCCTTTGACAAAAAGAATATGCAGAAAATTATAATTATATCATTATATATTAAAAAGCCTTACTGGAAAGAATAACTTCTCTCAATGTACAGAAATTTATTTCAAGCCAATTCCAAAATTCCCACCAGACCACATCATTCACTTTAATATGCTCTACACATTTTTTTTCTCTCTCTCGTCTCAGCACACAAGTTTAGTCTGCACATGTGCACACATGTAGCCATAAAGGCAAAGGCAAAGATCCCCCCGTATAGCCTCCTGCAGACTTTTGGGGCAAGTGCTGTTAGCGAGCACCTATTTAAACCCGGCACGACACATCAGCGAGTGGGTGGCCAGCACCACGCCCCACAGAGTTGATGTTCATACACTTGCGCCAATTAAGGCTAAGTCGACCTAGGGGAGGCACAGAACTTCGTCCCACAGGGCTGATGTTAACATGTTTGCGCCAATTAAGGCTAAGTCGACCTAAGGGAGGCCCAGAACCGCGCCCCACATAGTTGATGTTGTAACGTTTGCACCAATTAAGGCTAAGTCGACCTAGCGGAGGCCCAAAACCGGTTCAGATATTCGCCACTTATATTGGTAGTGAGCGGGAATCGAACTCGGGTGGCCGGGTTCGTATCGCAGTAGCCACACACACCCATCAGCACCACGCTAAATACTATAGGAACACACAACACACAATAGAATTTAAAACATATGGTAAATATAAAAAATAGCCACCTAATGAAAGTATGTAAATATATTTAACACATCGCATGAGACACGCATGCCGTCTGGCAGTGCAACTTATCAGCAGTATTGGTGCAATACAAGCAACAGCTCTGGACAGATGTTTTTGACAGTCGGTCTGTCGAACAGCAGAGTCAGGCTCGATTGACCGAACTGGATGTCCCTTTGCTAACATAAAGACTGCTGATGAGGCACTGAAGGCATAAAGCCAGTCCAACATTTGCTCGCATCGAAGCAATCAATGCTGCCAATGAGATGCAATCTCAGAAGGTTGTGTTTTTGTCGGAGCCGTTGAGTAACGTCTTTGAGGCTGTCGCGGTGGCGAGATGTTAACTCCCTTGCCTGGTATACAGGAGGTCGTGTTTTCGATCTCGACCCCAACACCTGTATATTTGGAGTTTTAATGTATCTCTCTCTCTCACCGTGGTCGCGTGGATGTTTTTTTCGGGTCTTCCAGTTTTAAATTTTTTCCTCCACATTTAAAAGCAACATCACACGTTTAGAGTATTGTCTGCTGCTATAAAAGTCCACACGATAATGATGCCACTCCGTAGAGCTATCCTTTGTAATGGCCAGGTCGCTTCTGAAAAAGAGAGGCTAATAGCTCAGTGGGGCCTTACCTGGGTAAAATGAAGAAAAAAATTATAAAATATAAATAAACTGAACGTGGAATTTCCATCATGGGACCTCCTTTGCCAGTACCAAAATATGAGAATAGGTTTTTCCCCTTATTTATCTGGCAACAAAACAGGTGTTAAGTTGTTAAAACACCAAACTTAAACCTTTAACCAGGAATCATGTCTGATTAACCACAATACTTGTGGTCAAAATGCAAACAAAAAGCAAACTCTGATAATATATGCATAATAAAATAAAACATAATAAAATAATTATTATGTTTTTTTATTTTATTACTTCCCTTCTATGTGACTTTACCGAAAAAACCAAGGAGATGGATCCCTGCAGTCACTAAAGCTTTAAATCGAAATATATGCATTGTCTTTGAAACTGATTGGTCCACACCAGAGACAGCTTTCTTTTGAGCCTCGTCTCAAACGGTGTTAAACCAGAGGACGCCAAACAGGCGAACAGCACCAAGACAATGCCACTATCAGAGTAATGAGAGCTCGGGGTAGAGCATCTACATCATGGGAACTCCTTTGCCAGTATTAAAATATGAGAATAGGTTTTTCCCCTTTTATCTGAATTTCCACTGCGGACGTTTGGACCCTCAGCTTGGAAACGTGTCCCAGTTGGTTACGTTTGAGGTGACAACAGAACGGCCTCGTCTCAGTCGTAGTTGCCCCCCCCTCCAGCCGCCCCCCCTCCCTAGAGCTTTCTAGGAAACATCGGACGGCCAACAGCGACGAGACGGTGGTATCTAAAATGTAACATGATAGGCCACTTCGTTGAGCTATAATTTGTGGTCAGGCCGCTTCTGGGCCCTTACCTGGTCAAATAAAACAAATGAAAATAATCTTCTTGGTTCTTTCGGTAAAGTCACGTAGAAGGGAAGTAATAAAATAATAATATAAAACATAATAAAATAATTCTCACGACGTTTCGGCCACAACGCAAGCAGCGGTCCTCAGGTGAAGACCAGGTCTGTCGGTGAGAATTATTTTATTATGTTTTATTTTTATTATTTTATTATTTCCCTTCTACGTGACTTTACCGAAAGAACCAAGAAGATGAATCTCTGCGGTCACGAAAGCTTTAAATCGAAAAAAAAAATGAAAATAAGTTCGGAACAAAAGACGTAAGCATACATAACGGCTTACCCCTCCAATGTCTGTCTCTCCACACACACACGCACGTTTAAAGCATTTCATGTACAATTAACGAGCATTATACGAAGCAAGTTTGACTCGTAGTAATAGCAGTAATATCCTTTATTTAACCAGGAAATTTGATATAAGCCCGTTGAGTCACATTCAATAAGTGTGCCTCTTTACTCTTCGGTTCTTTCGGTAAAGTCACGAAGGTGTGCCTCATCCTACAAGGGTAGACCCAGGAGGAATTGGCCAGCTGATGAGACACCGCGTGTGAAACCCGGCCCGTAGTTTTCGCTCACGCCATTTGGTCGACACTGCCGATGAGGTAGATTAAGCTTGTTGGTCATAATTCCACGCGGTCGATGGGATTAGTCAAACAATACATAGCGCGTGTTTTTTTCAAATTTCTTTCTTTGTTTTGCGTAGAGACGAATGCGGCCAGGAAGGAACCATTATTCACGCGCCCGTAGCGATATTATTTAAGTTGCTATAGAGATATATGTTGCAGTGCCCCAGGGGAATCCACGCTCTCACGCTCAATCAGAGAACACTTTATCAACGGACATCTGGACGACCGACGCTATGCTATGTGTCGAGCTTGGCATCTGAAGCTGTCCTATCACTCGTCACAAAACAAAAAAAAACACGAGTTCGATTCCCTGCCGCCACAACGCAACACAGAAGTGCTCACGTTCACCAACCCGTGCTAACCGGCGTGGTGAAGTATGGTCGAATAACCCCGCCTCCCCCCCAACCCCAATACCGGCTCTGCGTGGGAAAGGTCTTCATCTAAAGACAAAGATCCCCCGTGTAGCCTTAACAGATTGTTGGGGCAAGTTTTGTTATCGAGCACCTATGAAGGCCGGCACAGCACACGAGGGGGTGGGTGGTCAGCACCACGCCAGGCCGCCTCCCGAGTGGCGATGTTTACACACCGCACCAGGTACTCATTTTGAGGCTGAGTCGACCTAGGGGAGGCCCAGGACCGGTTCAGATAAACGCGGGTCGCCGAGTTCAAAGCGCAGCGCGTAACCGCTACGCTCCCACTCCGCACCATAAGACAAAGACAGAGTTCCCCAAATAGCCTTAGCAGACTGTAGGGGCAAGTGCTGTTCTCGAGCACCACCGTGAGAACGAACACACAGACACACAGAGTAAGGAGTGATTGACTTTTCCAATTTTTTTTATTTTATTTTGCATCGTGTCCCGTTGTGACGACTGACTGCTCCACGCCAATAACGCCGGGCAGCCCGGCAGCATTCGCTTAACAATCCTGGCGCATCGACTGCTACTGCTGCTGATGAGACCCCGAATGTCAAAACAAAATCCACACACCCTTCCTCATCTTGGTTCTTTCGGTAAAGTCACATAGAATGGAAATAATAAAATACTAAAATTTTAATTTTACATAATAAAATAATTCTCACGACGTTTCGGCCACAACGCAAGCAGCCGTCTTCAGGTGGAGAACAGGTCTGTCGAGAAGACAGAGTCTGAATGACTTCTCGACAGACCTGTTCTCCACCTCAGGACGGCCGCTTGCCTTGTGGCCGAAACGTCGTGAGAATTATTTTATAATGTTTTATTTTTATTATTTATTATTTTTTTTATTTCCATTCTACGTGACTTTACCGAAAGAACCAAGAAGATGAATCCCTGCAGTCACGAAAGCTTTAAATCGAAATTAAACCCTTCCTCATCAATGGATACACGCGGGGGGGGGGGGGGTTCCCGAGGTCGTGTTTAGGAGGCCGTCGCAAGCACAGACGACGATCAGCAATGTCTCGTCTCAACCTTGGGAGATTACGCACCTTGCCTGGCACAATTCATCGCGGAGTTTGGTGTTGGGGGAGGGGTGGGGTGGAACTTGACGACCCAGGTGGGAGGTGGCGTGGGGAGGGGGGGCGGGGCACGGCGGGGCGGGGTTGGGGGTGGTCACGGTACGCCGCATTGCTAGGCCGTGACCACCCCGACCCTAATCGGGTCACGGAGTGGTCACGGTGTGGGAAATGAGCAACATTAGACTCGGCGCACGGAGGAACGAATTGAATTCAAAGATCGAGCGTGATACCCGAGCAGCGATGAAATCAACTCGTGCGCAAGATGCTGCTGGGGTGGATTTAATTCCATTACATCGCGTGATGGCAGCAGCAGCAGCAGCGGCGGCGGCTGCAATGTTGTTGTTCAGGAACTTAATGCCACTGTCGAGGTCTGTTGTTTGCCAAGACGAGAGGGCTTCAGCAGAGAGAGAGAGAGTTCGTGTCGTTTTGCTATTCCGATGATGAATGAGCGTCGACTACGGTGGTTTGCTGGGTGATTGAGAGTTTTCGTTGCGCGGCCACAATGGCACTCCTGTGACTTGTCTTTAATGTACAGGGTGCTTAAAAAAATGTTCACACTTACATGGGGCAATCGTTTTTAATGGAAAAAGAACGGATAATACACTGGAACATGATAACAAATGTCATGTTAATAGCTTCAAAATGTCAGAGTCTTCACTTGTTCGCCATCGTTGTCAGCACGTGCCTGGAATCTTCTCCAGGTGGTCTCCAGAGCCCGGAGGCACATTTCTTGCGGTGTTGTTGCAATTTCTCAGAAGTGTTAAGACAATTTTTGAAGAACCCTGTGTATCTACGTGTTTCTATGGGTCTCGCTGTGTATCTATGAGTCTGTGTGTATCACTATGGGTCTCTGTGGGTTTACTACATGGCTCCATAGTTTGGGTTGTATGGCCACAATCGCATGACTGTGTCTCTCTGAGTCTCTGCGTGTCTCACTGGGTTTACGTATGTACGTTAAACTTCTTTGGCATCGTACGCGCTGAAGGGAGGGTGCAGGGTAAGGACAACAACCTAAACAGCAGTTCAAATGATATTTAAAAGTGCAAACGCCAGTGCACGTTTCGGTTATATTGTAAACCAATGTTTACAACCGGTTTATTGGGTTAGTGGTTGGTCAATTAAACCATTCAATTGGTGACGGAGTGATAATAACGGAGTACAAGTGGCAATGCGTGGAAAGACAGTAGCACAAAGACAATCACACACAGAGACGCAGACGCGCAGAGATAGACAGACACACGCAAATATCCTCCATAAAGCCTCCACAGACTACATCACGGGACCTCCTTTGCCAGTACCAAAATACCCTATTAGTACCTCCACAGATTGTTGCGGCGAGTGCTATGAGCGAGACACAAAGGCACACATACGCACATACACACATACATACACACAAACACATACACACATACACACATACACAAAGACACACATACACACAGACACACATACACACAGACACACATACACACATACACACACACACATACACACAGACACACATACACACATACACACAGACACACATACACAAAGACACACAGACACACAGACACAAAGACACACAGACACACATACACACAGATACACATACACACAGACACACATACACAGAGACACACATACACACAGACATACATACACAAAGACACACATACACAAAGACACACAGACACACAGACACACAGACACAAATACACACAGACACACATACACACATACACACAGACACACAGACACACATACACACAGACACACATACACAAAGACACACATACACAAAGACACACAGACACACATACACACAGACACACATACACACAGACACAAAGACACAAAGACACAAAGACACACATACACAAAGACACACAGACACACAGACACACAGACACAGTTGTAAGGCGATGCATGCGACGTGGGTATCAGGTACCCCTCATGGCACAGGGCCAGGCGCGATGTGGATAACGCGGCCAGTGGAACGACACGGGGGGGGGGGCTGGGGTGGTAGTGGCAAGGGGAATGAGTTAGGGTATTAGCATTGGGGGGGGTGGGTTGAGGGGTTTAAGTTGAAGTGGGGGGGGGGGCGGTGGGGAGGGGGCCGGGGGGTTGGAAGGGTGGAGGGGGGGGCGCAGGGGTGAGGGGGCAGGGGGGGTTGGAGGGGTGAATTGGGGGGGGGGGGCGCAGGGAGGAGGGGCGGGGGGGGACTTTAGTGAAAGCTCAGGCGGTGTTCCGGAAATAGAGTTCCTCTGGGAGCGCATTTATACCGAGACAGCTGCTCCACTCACCCCCTCCCCTCACCTAGCCCTCACCAACCACTCCCCGCACTCACCCAGTCATCCCGCCACTGCCCCCCCACCCCCATCTCGCGCTCACCGCTCGCCTCGCCATTCGTGACACAACGTGGTGCACTGCTCGTTGCCAACTCACCCCAGGGTCGTACTCACCCCCCTCACTCCTCGTCAACACTCGCGCACACTGCTCTCCTCACCCACCCGCTCACCTCACCCACGTCTCTCCTCACCCACCCGCTCACCTCACCCACGTCTCAACTCACCCAACCGCCCACCTCACCCACCCCTCACCTCACCCACAATTACTTCTCACCACACCCGTTCTCCTCACCAACCCGCCCACCTCACCCACCGCTCACCTCACCTACGTATCAGCTCACCCACCATGACTCCTCACCCACCGGCTTTACCTCACCCACACGCTCGCCTCACTCACCACTCACCTCACCCACCCGCCCACCTCACCTCACCCACCCACCTCACCCACCGCTCACCTCACCTCACCCACCCGCTCGCCTCACCCACCACTCACCTCACCCACGTCTCAACTCACCCACCCGCTCACCTCACTCACCCTTACTCCTCACTCACCACTCACCTCACCCACCCGCTCGCCTCACTCACCACTCACCTCACCCACCCGCTCACCTCACTCACCACTCACCTCACCCACTCGCTCGCCTCACTCACCACTCACCTCACCCACCCTTACTCCTCACTCACCACTCACCTCACCCACTCGCTCACCTCACTCACCACTCACCTCACCCACCCGCTCGCCTCACTCACCACTCACCTCACCCACTCGCTCACCTGACTCACCACTCACCTCACCCACCCGCTCGCCTCACTCACCACTCACCTCACCCACTCGCTCGCCTCACTCACCACTCACCTCACCCACCCGCTCACCTGACTCACCACTCACCTCACCCACCCGCTCGCCTCACTCACCACTCACCTCACCCACTCGCTCACCTGACTCACCACTCACCTCACCCACTCGCTCACCTCACTCACCACTCACCTCACCCACTCGCTCACCTGACTCACCACTCACCTCACCCACTCGCTCACCTGACTCACCACTCACCTCACCCACCCGCTCGCCTCACTCACCACTCACCTCACCCACTCGCTCACCTGACTCACCACTCACCTCACCCACTCGCTCACCTCACTCACCACTCACCTCACCCACTCGCTCGCCTCACTCACCACTCACCTCACCCACCCGCTCACCTCACTCACCACTCACCTCACCCACTCGCTCGCCTCACTCACCACTCACCTCACCCACTCGCTCACCTGACTCACCACTCACCTCACCCACTCGCTCACCTCACTCACCGCTCACCATCAACTGCCAATCTTTCTCGACTTGTTTTTTTTTGTTTCGGGAATCCGCGCGTCCCCCCACCCCCCTTCTCGTGTCGCCCAGGAGCCTTCATTATCATCGCCGATAATGATCTACACATCAACAGCGTCGCCGCGAATAAACTCCACATCTCGCGCCGAGAAAGTAATTGTAGCCGACTGACGTCCACGGATGCCTCGAGCCCCAGGTGTGAGACGATACTCGCGTAACGGTGAATCGCGAATCGGCGATGATCGATTCATCAGTGCGATCGGGATCCGTGTATTCAAAGCGTGCTCCTCTGAAAAATCAATTATTCACAACGCTACAACAGCAGTAAAATACAATATTGTGGTGAAGTATGGTGAAGTGGAGAGGACCTCATCCAGCAGTGGATTAACAAAAAGGTAGCGGAGGGGTGGTTAGCGGGTCAGGAGGCGGGGGGGTGAGTGGTTGTGGTGGTTGTGGTGGTTGTGGTTCTGGGTGGTTAGCGATGGGAGAGGTGGTGACTGGTGGCTGGGTGGTTGGATGAGAGTGGTTAGCTTGGTTGAGGATGGAGGTGGTTCACGATGAGAAACGGGAGGTGGTGACTGGTGGATGGGTGGTTGATGGGGAGGAGAGTGGTTGTGGTGGTTGTGGTTGGGGGAGGTTCTGGCTGATTATTATTGGGAGACGGGATGGTTGAATGGTTGGATGAGAGTGGTTGTGGTGGTGGTTGTGGAGGCATTCGGTTGTTGAATGCAATGCGTAGCAAGTTGCGGGGAATTGCTCCCTGCAGAACAGAATCGCCCATAACCTCTAAGTTTCACTCAACGTACACACGTACACACACGTGTGTACGTGTGTGTGTGTGTGTCGGAGCGCCCCGCTACGAACCTGGCGACCCGAGTTCGAACCCCGCTCGCAGGCAACACCGGTGATAATGATCTGAATCGCTCCTGCCCCCCCTTAGATCGACTCAGCCTCAAATGAGTGCGATGTGCAAACATCGCCAATGGGGAGGGTAGGGCTGCCGGGCGTGATGCTGCCACCCACCACATCGTGTGCCGTGCCGGCCTTCATAGGCGCCCGGTAACAGCACTTGCCCCAAACAGTCTGCTAAGGCTGCACGGGGGGTCTTTGTCTTTTGTGTGTGGATAGGAGCACGGCCGACACACGAGATGCTCATGGATTTAAGGCTAAGTCGACCTAGTTGGGGATTCCCAGGGACGAGTGCAGACGGCACGTGCCAATGACGTTAGCCGTGGCCTGGAGCTGCACGGACAACGATCATCGCCCGTGTAACCCGATGAAGACGGATGCTTCAAGAGCTGTCAGAGCGCACGCACGCATGCGCGTGTACGTAGCACCCATGAACCCACGCATTCACACAAATGCAAAAATCCCCCAGTGTATCCATAATACAGTACTTATGGGGGGGGGGGTGGGGGTGGTTAGATCGCGTAAATATAAATGCGTCGTTAAACCCGCCACTACCCGATACAGCCAATTAGTAAGGATTGTCGCGTCGACCAAACGTGCCAACACCGCTGCTTGTGCAGCACTAGCGCGTGTTGGAGAGTAACGCCGCGGCCAACGTTTATAAAGCGAGCGCGACGTTTCGCCAGCAATTGACACCAGCATCATCAGGCGACAGCCACGGAGTTGTGGAGAACTCCTGCTCCTGTGTCGGTCTTAAATAGACGGGGGGGCCTGCGATAGATGTGACGTCGTCACTTGTGGGCCAATCAGGTGCGAAGGTCAGACGAGGGGGGGGGGGGGTGTGAATCGAAATATATATATAAAAGGGAAATTTGTGAATGTGTGTCTGTTAGAAATGTTTAGCATACTTCCCAACATGCAACAAACTTTAAATTTGGCACGTGGGTAGCTTCCAGACTGTACACAATGCAAAACGTATAAAAATAGACTTTTGTATTTTGGGGGGGGGGCGCAATTATGGATATATATTGCACGGTAAGTGAGCGGTGACGTCACATTTGTGATGTGACCCGCATGCGGCAGCGTCACGCAGTGTGCCTGCTGACGTCACGAACACCCCCCCCACCCCACCCTCCGCGTAGGCCGTGTATTAATCCAAGACAAGAATCCAAGTTTCGGGCGAAGCCGGGTAGTAGGGCTCGTGTGTGCATATAAAATACAATGGACACCCCCCCGTGTCGCTCACAAACGCAGGTGGGACGCGTGGTGTTAGCGAGCACCCGCACACGTGGAGGTGGGTGGCCAATATCACGCCCGGTCGCCTTTGTCGCCCCAGTGTTGACGTTTTCAACACCCACCTGAGGCTGAGTGGCCCAAGATCGGTTCAGATATTCGTGACCGATGATCGTCGCGAGCGGGAATCGAACTCGGGTCGCCGGCCGGGTTCGTAGCGCAGCGCGCTAACCAACGCACCACCGCCCCCTCCCCCAACACACACACACACGTGTGTGTACGCACACCCACATACATACAGTACTTACACACACACACCCAACACACACCACCCATTCACAACCTTCCTCTGCCGTACAATACAGTCCTTGGCTACGCTCTGAGACAGAGGAGCTCTCATTCCCTCCGTTGACCCCACCTTGCCCCCTCCCCCTCTCCCCCAACCCCTCACTTACCCCCACCCCTCCACCGCCCTCCCCGCACCCTCCCCCACAACCACCCCAGTCCTCTGGTCCCCAGGGTGTAAGGGGGTCATTGTAGTCATCCCGTAGCGAACATCAGAGGGTCTGAGTCGCGCGCATCTGCTTTAGCGAGTCAGACTTCCCGGCACGTGGATTTCCACGAGGAAAGTTACACGATTCGTAAAAAATAATTTCTGGGTGATAGCGAACAACATAAAACTACAATTTTAATTTTATTTTTACCAGGTAAGGCCGACTGCGCTTCGTAGCCCTTTTTGTCAGTAGCGACCTGGCTGACAAAGGATTGCCCAACAAAATTGCTTACCACGTGTGGATGTATAGTAGCAACCACATACTATAAACGCGTGTTTCTAACCAATAGTCTGGGTACACTGGTGCAGGTGATACGTCGGGTAGTGGAGGGTATTCACAGCTCACAGCTCTCGACGACGCAACAAAAATAAATCTATTAAGAATCACCAGAGGTTTCCTTTGCCGCGTGCTCGTTCATCGTCCACCATCAGACGTGGTCGTCAATCCACTGCTGGATGGAGGCCTGTGTGCGCGCGCGTGTGTATGTGGAGTGGGAAGCACAACCGGTGCATCTGCCAGCCATTTCAATAATTGACCCGTGGCACCTGGGTCTGTTCCGTGACCTCCTGCCAGCGAACATTCTCCACTTCACGTGGCCTCAAAGTGCACCTAGCATGGCACAAGCGCAGTGGTGACGTCGTCGCCACTTAGTGGTGAACGGCGGTTATTGTTGTTATTGTTGGAGAGCGGTTGTGTAGCCGTTAGCGCGCTGTGCTATGAACCTGGCGAACCGAGTTCGATTCCAGCTCACGGAAAAACACCAGTGACGATTATCAGAACCGGTCCTGGGCCTCCCCTGGGTCGACTCGGCCTCAAATTAGTACCTGTGCGGTGTGTAGTAAACATCGCCACTGGGGAGACAAAGGCAGCCGGGCGTTGTGCTGGCCACCCACCCCCTCGTGTGCCGTTCTAGTTTTCGTAGGTGCTCACTAACAGCACTTGCCCCAACAGTCTGCTAAGGCTACACGGGGGATCTTTGTGGAGACGTGGACTGAAGCGGTAATATGGCCCAGGAGGTAGCGTGTTTGGCCGCTCGTTGCAGAGGTTCAGCGAGATTAACCAATTGGGAGCACACGGAAGAGCAATATCGTCCCCCCCCCCCTCCTCCCCCCTACTGTGAAACTACAACAGGCTGCGTCTGTGAAACACAGCAGTAGCGCCTTCCCTCGGCGAGTGTGCTGACGATTGAGTGATTGGGCGAGCCGGTGGGTGAGCGAGTGAGTGGGTGGATGACTGACTTCACGAGCGGGGTGGGTTAGAGGGTGGGCGAGTGAGTGAGTGGATGAAGGAGCGATGGGGGGTGAGTGAGTGGATGGGTAGTTGAGTTTAGTGAGTGGATGAGTGAGTGAATTATCCGGTGGGTTGGTGAGTTGATGAGTGGCACTGTAGCAGCGCATTCATTCGTGAAGACCACCCTGCGCTATGAGAATTATATCGCCAATAGCAATTGTATTCGATTGTTACATATAATTAAGCTAATATTATTATTTATGTCAATATAAACAGCCACTCGCTAAGTGCTACAGCCAGAGTCGCCTTAACCTTAGCACGTGCCCAATCATCGTCATCATGGCCATCAGTCATGCTCGATCCACCGTTCGATGCGAGCCTCTCGCAACACACCGTTGGGGTGGAGGGGGGGGGTTTCGTGGGCGGGGGCAATTTGACCATACTTCACCACGCCGGTCGGTGCGACTTTAACGGAGACATCGGATTATCGTGCAACCTGCGTGTGCGCTGTGGCGGTCACGACCGTGCAACGATTCTATTGCCCAGGTTCAAATCCCGATCAGTGCGGCTAAGATGCTTGCGACTACGGACACAATGTCGTGTGCGTGCCGTTTCGAAGTCTGTGGGCCTCGTCGTGTGCTCACGGGGGGGAGGAGGAGGAGAGAAATGAATTGAAGTCGCGGCTCGTGTCTGGCCCGCGAGGTTCCACATTCTCCACCCGCGCCACCGCAGCCTTTGCTAAACGCTGTTGCAGACCACACGGCGCGGGAGGCAGGGGTACGTGTGTGTGTGGGGGGGGTGGTGGTGGTGGTGCAGACGCGTGGGGGTTGGCGAGGCGTGTGTGGTTGGTGGTGGAGAGAGAGCAGAGCGAGAGAGGCGAGAGAGAAAGGGGGGAGAGAGAGAGACTGGTGGTGATGGTGGTGGTGATGTTGGTGGGAGGTGTGGGCAGTGTTTGTGGGGGAGAATGGAGGGAGTAGAGGGAGGAGGAGGAGTGGGAATGGGAGGCGCAGGAGGGGTGAGTGCGGGTTGGGAGCGCTGGGGAGAGTGAGAGAGAGAGAGGGGGGGTTGCATTGTGTCACTGACTTGCACAGAGAGAGAGAGACACACAGTCTTACTTCACTCGTGCAACTCCGCCGTGTGCTGTGCACGGACACGCAGAGGCATAGGATGACACGATGCACCACGGACACTCCGCCTAAGTCATCTCGCACCAGAGGCATTCTCTGTCACAAAGGTTGCGGGATATAGACCATTCACATCATCGACGTCGTCATCACCAACATTGCCATCATCATTCATCATCTGCAGCAACAGCATCAGCAAGCGGCAGGTCCTCCGCTCAGCTATGGAGCTGTCTCGGCTCACGCTGTGGCTCAGGATAGCGTTGGCTTCCCTGCTCTCTCTCGCTTGCGTCGCCACTGAAACGTGGGTGAGTGCACGTGTTTTTGGTTTTGCATTAGCGGCAGCGTTATCGTATTATCTGTTCATTGTATTGGTGCGTGTGTGCGTGCGTGTCTGTCCGTCTAATCAAAGGCGGGCGGGCGTGAGGCTGGCCAACCTACCGCTGCCTTGTGCCGTGCCGCCCCTTCAGAGGTGCTACTCGCTAACAGCGCTCGCCTCAACAAAGTCTGTTGTAGGCGATACGCGCGGGGGGAAAACCTCTTGTCTTTGTCAGTCGGATCGAAGTCTCCATGAGCGAGGCCCGTTCACGCAAGAGGCTCAGAGGCTACCGCAAAAGCAGCGCTGCTGCTGGAGCCTGGCGAGCGCTACGATTTGAGACTGCCGAGAAATGCCAGACTCGGCATGGGAGGGTGGCCAGGCGATGGAAAAAACACGAAAAAAACTCAGCAATGGATCATTGAATCCGTCTGTACGGTGCTTTGCTGCCTGTTAACCCCTCCCTCCGCCCTCGTATCTGCGCGTTCGCCAGATTTGCATTCGTGGAATTGGCCATGAACGTCCTCATGTCAGATAGACCCTCCTGTGGGGAGCGGTGGCGCAGTGGTTAGCGCTACTGCGCAATGAACTTGGCGACGCGAGTTCGATTCCCGTTCACGGGGGTGGGATATCTGAGCCGCCCCCCACCCCCCAATTAAACCAACATCAATCCACACTAAGCAGCATGGTGAAGTTTGGTCAAACAACCTCTTGACGAAGGGCTGTATATTGTACATTAGTATTATTATTTTGCATCAGTGGTTGCTGTGCATGATCGCAATAGGAAGCTTAATGGGTAGAATATGAAAACGTGAGAGGCAGAGGCCAGTGAAGTAATAACATCCATTGGTGTGCTGCACTTATATGTTCCCACGTGTCCATGCCCACCCACCTCCACCACCTCCCCCCACCCACCCCCCTCACCAACCCGCAATGACCAGCGTGGTGAAGTATGTTTAAACAACCCCCCCCCCACGACCCGCACGGCGCTCATCCAGTAGTGGCTTGACTAAATGGCTCTTGGCATTTGCTTGTGCGTAAAACAGAGTAGTTGATTGAGCTAACAGCTCATGATGATGATGCCTATAACGATTATAATGTTTTTGCAACTGATGGTGATTCCTCTGCCGATGCTGATGCTGATTACGATTATGGGTTGACGTAAATAGATTCTGATCGTGCTCGAGATCCCACTGATTGATGAAAAATGCAGTTGAGCTTCGTGTGCACCATGATGACGATGATCGTGGTCGCGGTGATGGTGCTGATGATGACGTTGATCGTGGTAGTGGTAATGGTGCTGATGATGACGATGATCGTGGTTGGGGTGATGCTGCTAATGATGACGATGATCGTGATTGTGGTGATGGTGCTGATGATGACGATGATCGTGGTTGGGGTGATGCTGCTAATGATGACGATGATCGTGATTGTGGTGATGGTGCTGATGATGACGATGATCGTGGTTGGGGTGATGCTGCTAATGATGACGATGATCGTGATTGTGGTGATGGTGCTGATGATGACGATGATCGTGGTTGGGGTGATGCTGCTGATGATGACGATGATCGTGATTGTGGTGATGGTGCTGGTGATGACGATGATGGTGGTAGTGGTGATGGTGCTGATGATGACGATGCATTTACGCAAACACGATCATGCTCAATGGCGTGTTCATTGATGCATCCAGTCCCGACGATATCGATGATGAGACAATAGACGATGGTGTCGTCACAATTATGGCAATAATTGCGATCACGCTCGACACCGCGGGTATTGATTATCAACTCAGTGCCCATGGATTACACGTGATGATGTCAGATCGTGATTATGGTGATGTCAGACCACGACAATATCACATTACGATGATGTCAGATCATGGCTACAATAATGATTGCATGTAATGATGATGTTACGTGATGATAACGATTATGTCAGATCATGATATCAGATGATGATGATGACGACGAATTTACCCAAACGTGATCACAATCAATGTATCGATGATATATAAAGGTTATAGCAGTAGTGAATCGATGACGAGGATGACGATGATAGCATGAGATGATGATGAATTTACGCGAATAACTAATGATTCAGAACGAACATATATAGTAGCAATGTATCCGGGATGATGATGATTATGATGTCATCCCCAACAGGATCTGGTGCATGATGCTAGGGAAAGCACTACCATCACTCGCCCAAGTCGTCTCAGGCACAACAGCAGCATCAGCAGCAGCATCAGCAGCATCAGCAGCATCAGCAGCAGCATCAGCAGCATCAGCAGCATCAGCAGTAGGATCAGCAGCGGTATCGAATCGCATGTGCTCGACAATGAACCGCCTCCAACTGCAATCACTCAGCTATATCCCGATGGTAAGTGCGTGTACGTGTGCATGAGTACACGTGTGTGTACACGCGTGTGTGTCCTTCATAGGTCGACTCAGCCTTAAACGAGTACCTCGTGCAGTGTGTAAACATCGCCACTAGGGATACAAAGGCGGCCGAGCGTGATGCTGGCTACCCACTGCCCTGGTGTGCGGTGCCAGGCTTCATAGGTGCCACTCGCTAACGGCACTTGCCACAAACATCTGTGAAGGCTATACGGGGGACCTTTGTCTCGTATGTACGCTTGTGCGTACACGTGATGGGTATTCTCCGGGCACGCCGATCTCCTGCCACGGGGAGTAGCCAAACTGCCCCGCGTTTAGAATGAACGTGCTTTGACGTGTGTTCGTCTGCAACGATACATTTCCACATAAATCAGCCACTCCGTTGAGATATCATTCGTGATGGCCAGGTCGCTTCTGAAAAAAACCAAGAGCTATACAGCTCAGTCGGCCTTGCCTGGTCAAATAAACACAGTGGAAAGTGAGTTTAGTACATGGCCAAACATCGCAATGTGGCAGGACCCTCCTGCAAAGGGAAGTCTTTGAGACTCGTTGAGTCGATGCCTTGCATGGGTACGTGCGCTATTGCACGGTTCCGCCGCTGGGGGGGGAGGAGGATGAATTGTCGACACCCCGAGGTTCGTTGTGTTTCTTTATCGCCGTCGCTCGCAACAAGAGAGGTCCGGTCTTGAACTTGACGCGGGCTCTTACAAGAGAATGCTCGTGTCCAGCCGCTCGTCCTCGCAGACAAAGCCGATTCATAGCGGGCAGTGCCACGTGGTTGAAACACGAGGGCTGTTCGATTTACCCTCCGTACAGGAGTTTCTTGTGAAGGCAAATGCACTGAGGAGAGATAAATAGAGAGACAGAGAGAGAGGAGGGGGGGGGGCACGGGTAAAAATAGGCACATGGGGCGAGTCACAGACAACGACACTTAGACTCTGGTGATGGTTATTGTGATGGCGTTGGTATTGCTCCTGATGGTTGTGTCGATGGTGGTGTTGATGATGATTGCGGCGATGGCTTTGTCATGATGGTGATGATTGTAATGGTCATGATTACGATTCAAATGCTTACGATGATGGCGATCATGATGATAATGATGATTGTGCCAATAATGATGATGGTTGATGTGGCAATCAAGTCGATGGTGATAACCGTGATGGACATTAGTTTAATGATGATGGTGTCAGTCTTCGTGACCATCATAATGGTCAAGATGATGATGGTCGTGATTGTGGTGGTGAAGATGATGATGATGATGACGATAATCATTGTGTTGTCATGACAATAATTATGCAAACAATACGGATTTGTAATCATCATTGAGATGATTATAATGGATCATATTGATGATCAGAATTATAACATTTGTTTCTACTGGAGGAATGAATCCGATGAGCTACAAAGCTCTTCTCACAGCTTTCCTGTAGGGGCAGGTCAGAACATTACAACATCAAACAACACGATAGGGGTGCCACGTATAGAAAACAAATCACTTAAAAAATATACGGATAAAACTAAACTATTTTTGTATATTATCAGTTAAAGCCTACTGAGCCTACTGACCTGGCCACACATGATAGCTGGACGAAGTGGCCTATCGTGCGGACATTTATAGCAGTACAATCGTCTAAATAATCGAAGCGCATGTTTCATCATCATAATCATGACGATGAACGACATGATGATGATGATGACGTTCATCGTAGTGGCCAGGATGATTACTACAATGACAAGGATCATGGTGATGAGGACGAGGATGATGACGATGGCATCATCATCATCACCGCCGTCGTCGCCGCCGCCTTTAATGACAACAGATGTCGGGGTTGGTGTTTGTGTGTGGGGGGAGGGAGACTGATCTGGCACCCGGCACGACGTGGATGTGGCAACGCATGGGCCGGTACCCGCGTAGGACGTGTCCGGTTTCACCAGCAGCGCAAGTGAGCGATGTGGCTGCTTTAAATTAAAATAATGCCAACCACTCCATCCAAACCAAACCAACCAACCAACACGCGCAACGCAATAATACCATCACATTAAAAAAAAAAATTCCAGTGTGAAATTTAACTGTAGCCCATGGGCGAGACAATGACACTCTTCATTCATTCTGTAGACTCCGAGTGACTGGCTCTCGTCATGAGACTACCTCTGATCCCACCCAGTCCCGATGAATACGCACACGCAGATAGCTTGCGTCGATGATGATGATGATGCAGAGTGTGGTTCTTGTGACCGTCATCACCTTCCTCAATACGATCATCGTCCCGACGGTCAAAGTCATCATCATCAACATTATTGTCATGCACACATCAGTGTGAGACGCCAGTTAGGCCCTGGGACAAGGTAGGTTCCAACTGCACAAATACGGACGGCGACATCACAGCGATACACTCCGCTGGAGCTGACGCGGTTGTCTGGGCTTGAACACCTGAATGTGACATTATAGTCGTTGCTCTACACATGAGCCATGAGAAAGAAGACGTAAAAGTAGTATGGACTACCATCGTCATCATCACCATCATCAGTATGATCACCGCCATCCTTATCAACACCATCATCATTATGACAACCTAAATAATACTACACATAATACTCACTTTCAGATAGACATTTAGAGAGACCACGTGTTACCTACCTCGTCACTCACACCCACCACCACCTCGTCACACCTCTCCATCCCCATCTCGTCACCCTTATTCCTTCCACCGTGTCACCTCTCTTCTCAATCCCAACCTCGCTACCCCTCTGCTCTGACCCAATCACGAGTGAAACTATTATATGTTTTACTGGGTAAGGCCAACTGCGCTACGTAGTTTTTATTAAAGCCACCTGGCCACAAATGATAGCTCAACGAAGTGGTTTATCATCACGTGGGGAGGTGAGAAAAAAAACTGGAGCACCCGGATAGAAAAATCGACGCGACCACGAGGAGAGAGAGAGACACGAAAACTCCAAATATACAGCAGGTGCCAGGGTCGGTATCGAACCCACGAACCCTCCAGCATACCATATCGAGGTAATTAACATCTCGTCACTCACTCCCCACCACCACGTCAACCCCCCGTACCCCCAACCCTTCTCTCCCCCGGCAGACTTCGAGATGGTTTTACCAGTCGAGGTGGACGCTCGGGGCGCCGTGGTGTCTCCGGCCACTCGCCGCCGCCGACGTGCCGCCACCTCCTCGCTCGCCTCCTCCTCGTCGCCTCGCTACTACCGACTGCGCGCCCACGGGGGCCGCGAGCTGCGGCTGTCGCTGCGCCCCGCGCGCTCCCTGCTGGCGCCCGGCCTCACCGTCTCGGTGCTGGGCGCCGCGGGGAGCCCCCCGCGCACCCGGCCGCTGCGCGAGCGCGAGCGGTGCTTCTACCGCGGCTCGGTGACCAGCGACGGGGTCGGGGATCGAACCGGGACGGCGGCGCTCGCCACCTGCGATGGGCTGGTGAGTGGGCGGGTTGGGCGAGTGGGCGCGTGGGTGGGTGGGTGGGTTGAGTGGGTGAGCGTGCATGCGGGTGGTGAGTGGGCGAGTGGGCCCGTGGGTGGGTGAGTGGGTGAGCGTGCATGCGGGTGGTGAGTGGGCGAGTGGGCGGGCGGGCGAGTGGGCGCGTGAGTGGGTGGGTTGAGTGGGTGAGCGTGCATGCGGGTGGTGAGTGGGCGAGTGGGTGGGTGGGTGAGTGGGCGCGTGGGTGGGTGGGTGGGTTGAGTGGGTGAGCGTGCATGCGGGTGGTGAGTGGGCGGGCGGGTGAGTGGGCGCGTGGGTGGGTGGGTGGGTGAGTGGGTGGGTGAGTGGGTGAGCGTGCATGCGGGTGGTGAGTGGGCGAGTGGGTGGGTGAATGGGTAAGCGCGCGTACCAGTGGTGAGTGGGCGGGTGGGCGGGTGGGTGAGTGGGCGAGTGGGTGGGTGGGTGAGTGGGTGAGCATACGTGCGTGGGGGTGGTGAGTGGGCGATTGGGTGGGTGGGTGAGTGGGTGAGCGTGCGTACTAGTGGTGCGTGGGTAGTTTGTGAGTGGTGACCGAGCGCGTGGTGAGCGGAGAGTGGTGAGCGAGTGGTGAGTGCACGCAGAGTTAATCGAGGTGATCTCGGAGTTGAATTGCGTCTGTAATCGTGAACGCGTGATCTGCGTGTCCTGAACGGCGCGGGCCTCCCGATCGCTATCGGAGAGTTGATCCGATGTAGATGGAACTCTGTGGTAGAGCAGTGTCGCTTCGTATGGGATCGACTTCTACTCCGGAGGAACCCGGCCACGCTCGAGACGAACCCCAATACTTGGGGACGCCGTACCATTTAGACTTCACAACCATCAACATTGTATCGCGTAAACTCACGGCGAGTCCTATAGACTTGCTCACAAACAGTCCCATAAACTGGTTCAAAAATAGTCCCATACACTGGCTCACAAAGACGCCCATAAACTGGCTCACAAAGAGTCCCATAGACTTGCTAACAAAGAGAGCCATAAACTGGCTCACAAATAGTCCCATAGACTTGCTTACAAAGAGTCCCATAGATTTGTTCATAGGGAGTCCCATGAATTGGCTCACAAAGAGTCCCATATACTGGCTCACAGCGCGTCCCCATCGACTTACCGAGAGCCCCATAAACTGGCTGACAGACAGGCCCATTGAGTGGCCCACAGAGAGACCCCACGATGCACAGAGAGACCCAGTAGGCTCACGTCGAGCCCCCATGCAACTGCCTCGTCTCTCCACAACACAACCACGCGCACTGGTTTATGAACAGCGTCCTGAAGATGGAATCGCTATTCGAAGCGCTCCGTCAAATCTCACATTGTGCTGCGTTGTGAGCGAGCCAACCCAACCCCCCTTGCTCGATACGCCACGGAAGAACCCTGGCCGCTGATGAGCGGTCCCACTTCAGATGAATACATACTTTGCAGTCTCTATGTAACTATGAGTCTCATTGTATCTACATGAGTCTCCATGCATCTCTATGAGTCTCTATGTTACTCTATGAGTCTCATTGTATCTCTGTGATTTTCCATGTATCGGAGCCTCCATGCATCTCTATGAGTCTCCAGGTAACTCTATGAGTATCCATGTATCTCTATGAGTTTCCATGTATCTCTATGAGTATTCATGTATCTCTATGAGTCTCAATGTATCTCTATGAGTCTCCATGTATCTCTATGAGTATTCATGTATCTGTATGAGTCTCTATGCATCTCTATGAGTCGCCATACATCTCAATGGGTTTCTATGTGTCTCTATGAGTCTACATGTAACGCTGTGAGTTTCCATGTATCGCTATGAGTCTGTACGATTCTCTATGCTAGATAAGTTTATTAAGATGTTGAGTAGGCTGGGCAGGATAGGGCAAAACCTCGCCCATTTTTCACCCAGCAAACTGGATAGCACCACAGACTAACTAAGTGTTACTAACCTAACAAGTGTTACTAACCTAACATTAACACTAACTATACATACTTTGTTAAATTTTATCCATTTATTTTTATCGACTTGCTTAGTTTTTTCGTTTGACTCGGGAGCAGCAAAGACCAAGTGCTAATTACCTAACCTTGAAACAACTACAATAAACATTTAATTGATTGTGTTTGTTTCTTTATTTTTAGTGATTTGTTTATCTTATCCATACTATGCACTCCTATTGTATTTTTTCGTATTGTTTGTTGTTCCAATTTTCCGACTTCCCCGTTACTTTACATCTGTGAAAAAAGAGCTTCATAGCTCTGCGGATTCCTTCCTCCTCCAGTCTAAATAAAGATCATGATTCAATTAATCTTCCGAAGAGAAACCGCACGGCCTCTGTCTCTCAGTGGCTCAGATCACCGAGATGGCCATGTGGCGAACACCGCTGCCACAAATACTCCCTTCGTCGTTTCAGCATCTCCCCTTTCTCCCTCGAAAACTATCAACTAAACTTTAGAAAAAATATATTTTACCACGCAAAGCCCACTGAGCTGCATGGCTCTTTTTCAGAAGCGATCTGACACACAAACTATAGCTGAACGAAGTGGCTTATCATCATGCGGATATGTATAGCCCCAGCGAAATACTCTAAACGCGATTCTAAATGTGGAGGGGAAAAACCGGAGAACCTGGAGAAAGATCCACGCGACCACGGGGAGAGAGACACGCAGACCCTGTCAGGGTCGGAATCGAAGCCACGACCTCCTGTACACCAGGCGAGGTAGATAACATCTCACCACCGATTCTTAAATATGGTATTGTTAGTTTTAATATTAGTTTAGTAACACTTTGTCTGTTTTGTTCTCCAATTGCCTGGGTGAAAAGTGAGTTAGTTTTTTGCCTAAATCCTGACTACCTGGCTCAACAACTTAATAAACTAAACTCCCTAATATTGTGAGTTTTTTTTTATCACATTTGGCCACGAATTTCATTCGCGATGAGACTTTGGGGGGCTCTTCGTGTGGGAGGAGGCAACTGGAGAACCCGGAGTAAACCCAGCCCTGGGTGGGGGGTAACACTCAGCTGTGCCATCTCCTGGCCACATCTCACGAAAAAAAACTAAAACCCACGTAAAATAACAACATCAACAACGAATCGCGAAGCTTGACCTACATTATACGAGCGGGGCTCAAAGCCACAGCTGCTATCATTTCCATTTAACATTTTTTTATGGCTTAATTAATGCATCCATAGCTTATTTATATATATTTTAGAGACGCGCTCGTAGCCCCCCCCCCCCCCCCATGTGTCAGCCACAGCAGATGGCGCGCAGATTCAAGACGGCAGAGACAGCAGCAATTGCAGATGGAAGCGTGTTTACCCGCTCCCAAGATTCCTGGGTTGATCGCTGGGTTTTAAAGTTTTCGCTCTCAACCAACAGATCAATCTCATCGTCAGCGACATCATAAATACCATCACCACCGATACCAACACAGCCGCCATTCGCCACTGAGTGACGGTGACGTCACCACGGCGCCTGTGCCAGGCCAGGTGCACTTTGAGGCCACGTGAAGTGTCGAAGGCTCGCTGACGGGAGGAGGTCACGGGTCAAACCCGGGTGCCAGAGGTTGACTGACCGAGATGATTGGCAGATGCACCAGCTGGGCCCCCGACTGTGCCAACTTGCTGTGCTTTAGCCGCCCGGCACTCCACTCGTTGTTGTGAGCGTCGCTCCTCTGCCCTCCGTTGTTGTTGGAGGGCGACTGCCTCCAACTGCCCAGTAGCAGCGTCCTTCACAAGCCTCCAGCGCCACCACCATGAGCCGTGGTCAATCCACTGCTGGATAATTTTCTCCCTATCGTCGCTATCATGTAAATTGCAATCACACATCCCCCCGGATGTTATCCCTGCCACCTGTGTTCCATATAGTTTCCTGCATAATAAATAACATTACACAATTAAGGATGCGTCCGTAGCTTCGTACGCAGGCCGACGCAAAGCACAGTTAGCGAGTGCCTATTAAGGCCGGCACAGCAATGCGGAGGACCGGCGGTGTACAGCCAGCAACAAACCCGGCCGCCTTTGTCTCTCCATCGCTGATGCTGTCACGTTGCACACGGTTTACTCATTTAGGGCTGAGTCAACCTTGGGGAGGTCCATGACAGGTTCATATACCACTTGCCACTGACAATATCCATGGCTGGGAATTGTATATGAATAGCTTTTTGTAACACGAACCCGAGACGCTAAGATCATTGCAGCAATGGCGACGGGAGGCGTCTGTCTGGAAGCAACGGCCTGGGTTCGATTCCATGATCTGGCGCCGTTCTGTGTAGAGTCTGTTTGTTTTGCTCCCCCACCCCCCTGTTCTCCAGAGTGAGTGTGTGTGGGTGTGTGTGTGAGTGTGTATGTGAGTGTGTATGGGTGTGTGAATGAGTGAGTGTGTGTGTGTGAGTGAGTGTGTGAGTGTGTGAGTGAGTGTGTGGGTGAGTGTGTGAGTGTGTATGAATGTGTGAGTGAGTGTGTTAGTGAGTGTGTGAGTGAGTGTGTGAGTGTGTGTGAGTGAGTGAGTGTGTGAGTGTGTGTGTGGGTGAGTGTGTGAGTGAGTGAGTGAGAGTGAGTGAGTGTGTGAGTGTGTGTGTGAGTGTGTGTGTGAGTGAGTGTGTGAGTGTGTGTGTGTGTGAGTGTGTGTGAGTGTGTGTGGGTGTGTGAGTGTGTGAGTGAGTGTGTGAGTGTGTGAGTGTGTGTGTGAGTGTGTGTGAGTGAGTGTGTGTGTGATTGAGTGTGTGAGTGAGTGTGTGTGAGTGTGTGATTGAGTGTGTTAGTGAGTGTGTGAGTGTGTGAGTGAGTGTGTGAGTGAGTGTGTGTGAGTGAGTGTGTGTGAGTGTGTGAGTGAGTGTGTGTGATTGAGTGTGTGAGTGAGTGTGTGAGTGAGTGTGTGTGAGTGTGTGAGTGAGTGTGTGTGATTGAGTGTGTGAGTGAGTGTGTGAGTGAGTGTGTGTGAGTGTGTGAGTGAGTGTGTTAGTGAGTGTGTGAGTGACTGTGTGTGAGTGTGTGAGTGAGTGTGTGAGTGAGTGTGTGAGTGAGTGTGTGAGTGATTGTGTGAGTGAGTGTGTGAGTGTGTTTGTGAGTTTGTGGTGTTTGTATTTTGTCACCCTGTTCTGCAGAGTGTGTGTGAGTTTCATTGAGTCTGAGTGTGTGTGTGTGAGTGTGTCAGTGTGTGTGTGAGTGTGTCAGTGAAGTTTGTGTGTTGTTCCCCTGCTTTCCAGAGTGAATGTCAGTGAGTGAGTTCTGTTTATATGTCCTGCCCCTTTTCTACAGCGTGAGTGAGTGATTGTGATTGCGTCTGAGTGTGTGTTTGCATGTTCTCCCCCGGCTCTCCAAAGTGAGTATGAGTAAGTGAGTGTGTGAGTGAGTGACGTTTGTATATTCTCTCCCCCTGTTCTGCAGAGTGTGAGTGAGTGGAGTCTGTGTGTTCTCTCCCCCTAGTTCTCCATGGGGGTTTCTCTTCCCATAGCTAAAACCATACCAAGTACATCCCAATGCTGCAAAAAAATAACCCCTGCAAATTACTCATTTGGGATTACAGAGTAGCAACACCGCCCCTTTCTGTAAATACTTGACAAGACCCTCCTGAAAGAGAGTCCTGAGACTCAGTGAGACATTTTTCGCACCTCCGATTAGAACGGTTAGCTACGTACGGTGCGAAAGAAGTTCAACACATGTTACTGGGTAACAAAGTATAACGATAGAATGGAAACCCTTGCATGACTATTCTCCGTACAAACACATTTAGCCAAACAAAGACAAAGATACCCCGTATAGCCTTACCATACTGTTGGGCAAAGTGCTGTTAGCGAGCACCTTTGACGGCCGTCAGGGCACACGAGGGGTGGGTGACCAGCACCACGCCCGACCGCCTTTGTCTCCCTAGTGGCTATGTTTACACACCTCACCAAGTACTCATTTGAGGGCTGAGTCGACCTAGGGGGAGGCCCAGGATCGGCTCAGACAATCGCCGCTGGTGTTGGCCGTGAGCGGGAATCCAACTCAGGCGGGCAGGTTTCCTAGCGCAGAGCGCTAACCGCTGCACCACCGCTCCCCACACCAGTACACACAGACGCAGAGAGCCACACAATTGCACGCGTAAATCTACACACACACACGCGCACGCAGACCTACACACACACGCACACGGTTCATACTCACGCGCTCTCACACGCACACGTGTGTCAGTGTTGGTTGACCCGCGGTGACCCCGCTCTCGGTGGGGGAGGTGGTTGGGGGGGTGGTGGTGGCATGGGGGGGGGTATGGGGGGGTGTAGCCGGTCCCACACCATCACCAGCGCAGACTCATTCGTCTCACGGCGTGGTCACCACGGCCCCATCGCGGCTCGCGCGCAGCGCACCGCTCGCTCGCCCTCCCAAGCCACGGACCCCCCCCCATCCTTTCTCTCTCTCCCCTCTCCAATTTCCTCTCCCCCGTCTACTCTCGCCCCTCCTCTCCGCATGCCCCCTCTTTCTCTCTCGCCGCCCCCCCCCCTATTTGCGCTCTCTCCCCCTCTCCTCCATCTCTTCTCGTCTCTCCGCACCCGATCATTTCACTCTTCCATCTCCCCACTCTCCGTTCTCCCGTCTACTATCACCCCTCTCCAATGTCTCTCGCTCTTCCATTTCCTCTCTCTCTCAACTGTCCCTTGCCATCTCTCTCCAC
This sequence comes from Lampetra fluviatilis, assembly GCF_964198595.1. Lineage (NCBI taxonomy): Eukaryota > Metazoa > Chordata > Hyperoartia > Petromyzontiformes > Petromyzontidae > Lampetra > Lampetra fluviatilis. The sequence goes on along the minus strand of NC_136291.1, from coordinate 2,084,697 downwards.
TCTCTCCCATTTCTTCTCCGCCATCTCTCATTTGCGCCGCCCCCCACCCCTCTCCCTAATCTCTCCTCTCTCATCTCCTCTCTCCACTCTCTCCTAACCGAACAACTCCCTCAACGAGAGATCAGCAGCGGAGAGTGAAGGGCAGAGTGGGAGGGAGTGAAAGTTGTAGAGGGGGCAGGGGAGAGAGCTAAAAGAGAGAGAGAGGGGAGAGAAGAGGAGGAGGAGGGAGTGGTGGAGGTGACGGCGGAGGTGAGGGAGGATGGGGGAGCTGGTAGGGGGGCGGGAAGCCTTGACAAATTATCTTCAAACACACGCGCGCGCGTGTCGCTCTGTGGGAGGTCCCTCCCTCTGCTCTGCTTACCTCGCGGTCTGGAATTCCCTCTAACCAGCTCTCCGCACTGCTGAATAACGATGATCATTGTCATCGTGAGCAGTGGTCTATCCACCGCTGGATGAAGAGCTCCCCACGCCATCGCTATCCGCAACGGTCCTGCGATGCCACACATCCATCTCGCTGACGCACACGCGAGCCGCGATGCCAGTCGCTCCATCTCCGCGGCGGTGGTCCACTCTTCCCCTAACTCTCTCTCTCTCTGCGTGTGTGTGGCGAGTTTCCGTGTGTGTGTGTGGCGAGTTTCCGTGTGTGTGTGTGTGGCGAGTTTCCGTGTGTGTGTGTGTGTGGCGCGTTTCCGCTACCTTTTGGGGCTGCCCCCCCCCCCCGTCACGAGACTCATGACATCGTTGTGACGATGTGTTTAGGTTCGGGGAGAGTGGGTGGGGGGTCGCTCGTTGTGGATTCAGGGGTTCAATCTCTCACCCGGCAGACGTCGAGTCATAGATATTCCTTTTTCCACCCCCCCACCCATCCCTCGACAAAAAAACGAAACACACGCGATTTTGGGCTCAAGTCCAATACCAATCTCGGCACTGGTCTCTGCTGTCAAAGAGTGGCACACACACACGAGCACACACGTGCAAAGACAAAGATCGCCCTATAGCCTGAACATACTGTTGGGGCAAGTGCTGTTAGCGAGCACCTATGAAGGCCGGCATGGCACACGAGGGGGTGGGTGGCCAGCACCACGCCCGGCCGCCTTTGTCTCCCCAGTGGCGATGTTTTAGACACACCGCACCGGGTACTAAATTGAGGCTGTCCACGACCTAGGGGAGGCCCAGGACCGGTTCCAATAATCGTCACTGGTGCTGGCCGTGAGCGGGAATCGAACTCGGTTCGTCGGGTTCATAGCGCAGCGCGCTAACCGCTACACTACCGCGATCACACACACACGTGCACATATACATGCACACACACGAGCACACATACATGCACACACACGTGCACATATACATGCACACACACGTGCACACATACATGCACACACACGTGCACACATACATGCACACACACGTGCACATATACATGCACACACACGAGCACACATACATGCACACACACGTGCACATATACATGCACACACACGAGCACACATACATGCACACACACGTGCACATATACATGCACACACACGTGCACATATACATGCACACACACGTGCACATATACATGCACACACACGTGCACATATACATGCACACACACGAGCACATATACATGCACACACACGAGCACACATACATGCACACACACGTGCACATATACATGCACACACACGAGCACACATACATGCACACACACGAGCACACAAACACTTGCACGCATTAACCAGCGCCTCGTGTGCCACTGCAATCGAATGTTTATCGGCGAATCTGTGCCAGTGTAATCGTTGAAAATCAACGCATTATATGTTTAAAACTATTGCGCAAGTTTTATTTTAGCAGGTAAGGCCCACTGAGCTGCTATATAGTTATTTTTCGAAAGCGACCTGGCAATCACAAATTATAGCTCAACGAAGTGGCTTAGCATCACGTGGACATGTACAGCCGCTAAATGCGTGACGTTGATTCTAATTGTGTATGGAAACAACCGGAGGACCCGGAGAAAAATCCACGCGACCACGTGGAAAGACACGCAAACTACAAATTGTACGGCAGGCGTCAGGGTCTGGATCGACCCCATTCACTCTTGTATACCAGGCGAGGTATTTAGCATCTCCCTGCAGCTGCATTAGCAGCAACAATATGAAGTTCTGAAACGAAAACAATACATGTGGCGATGTTTCGAGTGATGAAGCTTCTTCATAACACACGAAGGAGGGCCATAAACTGTCTATGTGTGTGTTTTCCTTGTTAAGGCATTGGTATTAACGAGTGTAACTGAGTGCTTGAGTATCATTGGTCACATTATCCCCGCTGTGTGTGTGTGTTGGTCTGTATTTGTCGTATGTCCGTGTGTGTGTCTGTCTGCGCTTGTCTGCGTCTGTATGTGTGTCTTTCTTTGTTTGTCTGTGCACGTGTATGTGTGTCTGTCCGTGTGTCTGTGCGCGTGTGTGTGTATCTGTCTGTCCGTATGCCTTCCTGTCTGTCTGTCCGTGTATGTCTGTGTGTCTGTGCGTGTGTGTCTGTCTGTCTACATATGCCTGCCTGTCTATCCGTGTGTGTCGTCTGTGTGTGCGTCTGTCTGTACATATGCCTGCCTGTCTGTCCGTGTGTGTCGTCTGTGTGTGTGTCTGTCTGTACATATGCCTGCCTGTCTGTCCGTGTGTCGTCTGCGTGTGTGTCTGTCTGCCCGTATGCCTGCCTGTCTGTCCGTGTGTGTCGTCTGCCGTGTGTGTGTGTGGTGTCGATGGTCCGCTGTGCTGTTGCGTGCAGTCAGGTCTGATCCGCACTCCCCACGGAGAATTCTTCATCTCGCCGCTCGTGCCCGAGACTGCGCGGAGGAGCCGCCAGCGCCACACTCGCTCCGCCACTTCTCCCTCCGGTCACGCGCCCCACGCCCTCTATCGCCGGCCGGACAGACACGCGGAGGACGCGCGGAGACGCGCGGAGGAGACGCGGAGACGCGCGGAGGAGACGCGGAGACGCGCGGAGGAGACGCGGAGACGCGCGGAGGAGACGCGGAGACGCGCAGAAGAGACACGGAGACGCGGGGAGGAGACGCAGGGACGCGCGGAGGAGACGCGGAGACGCGGGGAGGACGCGCGGGCACGCGCGGAGGAGACGCGGGGACGCGCAGAAGAGACGCGGGAACGTGGGGAGGAGACGCGGAGACGCGGGCAGGAGACGCGGGCACGCGCAGAAGAGACGCAGGGACGCACAGAAGAGACGCGAAGACGCGGGGAGGACGCGCTGGGACGCGCGGAGGAGACGCAGAGACGCGGGGAGGAGACGCGGGCACGTGCAGAAGAGACGCAGGGACGCGGGGAGGAGACGCGGGAACGTGGGGAGGAGACGCGCAAGGAGCACTACTGCGGACGGCGCAAGAAATGTATGTAAGGATCGGACTTTTTCATAAATTTGCGACGCAGAGATGCAGCCTCTCTCAGTCTCTGCCTCAGTAATAGGCGATCACAGAGACCTAGAGAGTATCCCATATACCCATAAGCTATTATAGAGATCCAGACTATGACAGCGAACTATATATTAGTGGAGATTCCCAGTCTCTCTCACTGTCTGCCTCTGAATCGCCATTTCCAAGTAATATTAGGAGGAAAGCTGCTGGTAAAATCGAGCCTTTAAAATGAAAACGAATGACATATTTCAGAAGGATTGATGATCAATGCCCTTTATAGTTTTGCTTTTTATTATGTAGGGGGCATTTACAGTTTGTACAATTGCAAATCGTATTGTTATTATGGTGTGATTATTATGGCAAATCATTATTAGATGCAAAACGCTTTTAACGTGACTGATACAATCCACTGTGCATGCGTACTTTTGTATACAGATAGTACATCACATGTGATATACTTACACATATGCACAAGTACGCGTACACGCGTATACACTACACACACATAGACAAATATCCTCCCCCACCCCCATGGCCTTTATTAGACTGCTGGGGCACGTGCTGTTAGCGAGCACCTATTGAATGTACTCCAGGGCACACGAGGGAGGGGGGTGGGTGGCCAGCTCCACGCCCCGACAAGCCCACCCACCCACACACACCCACACACCAACACACCCACACACCAACACACCCACCCACACACACACCAACACACCCACACACCAACACACCCACATACACACCAACACACCCACTCACCCACCCACACACCAACACACCCACACACCAACCCACCCATCCACACACCCACCCACACACCAACCCACCCACCAACACCCCCACCCACCCACACCCCCACCCACACACCCACACACCAACACACCCACACACCCACCTACAAACCCACCCACACACCGACACGCACGTGCAACACTTACAGATATTTTTTTCTTGAAGACCAATGTTTTTTAGAAAACTGTTTTTTTTTTTTTGGGGGGGGGGGGGTTAGTTTGACCTCCTTTCCCCCGCACCTCCGATTAGCGCGCGGTTGGCTCCTATACGGTGCGAAAGAAGTTCGACGTACAGGACACCCTCATGAGAACATCCACCAAACTCCATCATCCACACCATCGATCACTACCAACGACAGACACATCGCCTCCGACGACTCCCACGCGGCCGCCGATGCGTAAAGCCAAACCCCCACACTTTACCCCCCCCACTCTCCTCCAACTGGACCCCCCCTCCCTCCCACCCCCCCCCCCCTCCCCAAAACCCCTTCTCCTTGGAACAGACGCGCCGAAACCACCTGGCAAGGATGCGTTCATCCACCCGGACGAATTCCCCTTCCTGCCCGCGGGAAAGTCTCCCCACGAATCCCCGGGGCTCGTGTCTCGGGACAGGGGGAGGCGGTCACCCGTGAGCGCACGGCCCAGCCGACGTGGAGAGGCCACGGTTGAGACCCTGGTGGTGGTGGACCCACGTATGGTGGCCAACCACGGGCGCGCGAGCGTGTCCACCTACGTGCTGACCATCCTCAACATCGTGAGTGGGAATACGGAATCTTTCTGTCGGCTGGAGGAGGAGGTGGAGGAATCCGATGAGCTATGAAGCTCTTTGATCACACATGTCCTGTGGGGCTGGGGGGGGGTCAGCAAGTTTCAACAACAAACATATACAAAACAACGATAGCAGTGCAAACTAGAGAGAAGGTAAACCAGTCACTGCAATAAATACATGAATATCATGAGTAAAAACATTTCTACCGATTTGTTAACACCAAGTACAATATTGGCCAAGGCAGCAAAATAACAACACGTGGTGACGATTCCCAGCCCGGAGAGGAGTTGGTGTAGCTATTGGTGGTGGTGGAGGCTATACTCTACTGCTGCTGCTGTTGCTAGACGCGGCTGTCTGTAATGCAGCACTGCTGTGGAGGCAGCCGCGAGGGGGTTGGTGGATCAGCGCACACAGGATGGCTAAATGTTGCGATTGACATCATCGTCCGTCCCTTAGTACGGGGTAGAGCTTTGCCGCTGGGTGCTTTTTTGTCTCCAGATGCTTCGGTTATCCCTCCCCGGTGGCTAGCAGATGTTAACTACCTCGACTGGTATACAGGAGGTCGTGGGTTCAATCCGAGACCCTGACGCCTGCTGCTGTATATTTGGAGTTTGCGTGTCTCTCTCTATCCCCGTGGTCATGTGGATTTTTCTCCGGATCCTCCGGTTTTCCCCCCTCCACATTTAGAAACAACATCACGCGTTTAGAGTATTTGACTGGAGGCTATACATTTCCACGTGATGAAACGCTAACTCGTTGATCAATTTTTCGTGGTCAGATCCCTTCTGTAAAAGGCCTATATAGCTCAGTGGGCATTTTTTAAATAATAAACAGTGCACTGATTGGCTGAATACATTTTTTAAACATCTTAATATTTATAGAATTGCAGATCAGTTGTCGGTAGTGCTGGTAGCAGCTTTCCAGCTCGAGTCTATGAGATTCCTACTCCGCGATTGTGAAAAGCATTTTACATGAATGACCCCCCCCCCAGACCCCCCCCAGACCCCCCCCACCCCCCCGCTTCCCCCAGCCCCCACTTGACCCCCTCCCCCCCCACTCCTCTCTGTTGCTCCATCTGCATATCCTTTGCAGGTGTCTAGCCTCTTCCGGGACGGCACTATAGGAAGCAACATCAACTTGGTGGTGGTGGGACTCGTTCTGCTCGAGGAGGATCAGGTGAGTAACTCGCGGGTCGCAGCTGCGATTCTAGATTTGAAGCTTTCGTGACTGCAAGGATTCATACTCTTTGTTATTTTCGGTAAAGTCACGTAGGTAGAAAATTAAATTAAATAAATGAAAAAACTAAGTGGATGTGCTTTCGCTACGTTGTCCCCACCTGAAGAAGGACGCTTGTGTTGCGCCCGAAACGTCGTGATTTAATTTTCGATTTAAAGCTTTTGTGACTGCAGGGATTCATCTTCGTGGTTCTTTCGGTAAAGTCACGTAGAAGGGAAATAATAAAATAATAAACATAAAACATAATAACATACAATTCTCACGACGTTTCGGCCACAACGCAAGCAGCCGTCCTCAGGTGAAGAACAGGTCTGTCGGAAAGACCACCAAGCTTGGCAGCATACGCAGCATACTCTGCCAAGCTTGGTGGTGGTGGTGTTCATTCGGACGCTGTCTTTCCGACAGCCATGTTCTTCACCTGAGGACTGCTGCTTGCGTTGTGGCCGAAACGTCCTGAGAATTGTATTTTATTAAGTTTTATTTTATTATTTTATTATTTCCCTTCTACGTGACTTTACCGAAAGAACCAAGAAGTCGTGATTTAATGTAGTTGTTTTCATTTATTTTATTTCATTTTTTACCTACGTGACTTTATCGCAGCTGGGAGTCAATCAATCGATCGAGTCTTCATTTCTACGGCACTAGCGCGTGCAAACGATGCCATTCAAAGTGCCGTGCAAGGGTGAAAGAAAACATTGCTAAACGACTAAAATCGTAAGCACAATAAAAGCACTTTCCAGACGAAATACATTCGAGTTATAATAAATTATCGAGAACAGCACCGCTCACAAGCCTAGGGTCGACTCTGTGATCCCTCTCCACCTGGGGTGGTGGGGGGGCTGTAACGAATTGCCACGTTTTGTTAGCGTGTCAAAACCTCACGACTTGGCTGTGTCGGGTGGCGGCGAGTTTACCGACACGACATTTACATTAACGCGATCTAACCCAGCGAAACGAAAACAACCCGTTATTTTTGTAATATTGCTCGGGAAAGCCTACGTGTTAAACAACGACAACAACAGAAAACAACAACAACAAACAAACAGCAGCAGCAACAAACAGCAGCAACAACGTCCGCGTTTTTCCGAGTCTCTCGCGAGAACGAACCGCGTTTGTCCCGAGTGGCCGTGGGCCTGAGGTGGACGCTGCGTGCTCTGTCGACACGGCCAGCCAGGTCTGGTCATCAACCACCACGCCGACCAGACCCTGTCCAGCTTCTGCCAGTGGCAGTCGGGCGTGACGGCGGCCGGGCGCCACGGGGGCCGCCACGACCACGCCGTGCTACTCACCGGCACCGACATCTGCTCGTGGAAGAACGAGCCGTGTGACACCCTGGGTAGGGTGCACTCCTAACCCCCCATCCCCCTGGCCCCCACCCCCAACCCCCGCTCCCCCCATCTACCCCTACGCACACGGAGGGACATAGACTCGCATAAAGCCCCACACACGCACTCACACAGAGGGAACCATAGAGTCACATTGAGAACAAGAGACCCGTAGGCTGACAAATTGACCCATAGACTCGCATAGAGACACACACAGCCATAGAATCACATAGAGAATAGGAGACCCATAGACCGGCAAATAGACCCATAGACTCGTATAAAGTTCCACAGACACACACATAGCCATTTAATCACATAGAGAATAGGAAACCTATAGACCGGCAGTGAGACCCATAGACTCGCATAGAGTACGGACTCCATAGACTCACGCAGTCATAGACTAACATGGAGACCCATACATTCTCGTAGCGACCCATCATAATCCCATAGAATCCCATAGACTCGTAGAGAGTGCCACGGAATCCCATAGAGACCCATAGACTCAAGAGTCATCCATATACTTCAATATAGACCCAGAGACCTATAGACTGGTATATAGACTAATGGACTGCTATAAAACCCCATTGACTTAGAGACCCAAAGAATCGCGTACACAATGATGGCTCTCAAACTTGCCCGCGAGCAGCACTTGCCCCACGAGTGTGTTGAGGCTACACGGGGCATCTCTGTGTTTGGTGCGTGACGCAGGCTACGCTCCCATCAGTGGGATGTGCAGCAAGTTCCGCAGCTGCACGGTGAACGAGGACTCGGGGCTCGGCCTCGCGTTCACCATCGCTCACGAGTCCGGGCACAAGTGAGTGCAGTGGCCACTCCAAGTGGGGTGATCGCCCCCTCCCACTCCAAATGACGTCACGCACCTAGGGGGGTGGGGGTCAGATATTTGTGACGATGTGTGACGATGTGTGACGAGGGGGCGGGGGGGTGGAGAAATGTGACGTCACATCAAAATGCGCAACTTTAAATAAATATCGGCAACACGTTCTACTTAATGATATATACTGTTTTAATACATGTTTTTTCCTACAACATCAAAGTACAGCGCCACATTAAACACGCACTACAATGCCAATAGTTTAAAGCAATTTGAAGCATGTTTTTTTTTTTGGGGGGGGGGGGGCAGAGCTTTGTGACGCCATATTTGAGGGGGGGGTCAGACATTTTGTGATGCCGTGTGACGATGGGGGGGGGGGGGGGCAAAAATCGTCTAAAATCGCGTGACGTCATTTATGGACGGCCCCCAAGGCATTTGCTTGTTTTTCTGCACGCACACCTGGCTTCGTCATCATCATCATCATCACGATCTATGGGCAGCAAGCCCGTAGAAAGTGTCCACTGCAGCTTTTCCACTTTCCTCTCTGTCTTGTCTTGTGCCAATATGGCTCAAGTAGTGGACACGTCTCTCTGGCACCAATCTCGAGTTTGTCGTCGTCATTAGCTCTTCCTCTCTTTCCAGCTACTTAAATATATATTCCGAACAACAACACTTTTAAATGTCCTGTTGTTATCCATCAGTCTCTTCTTGGTTCTTTCGGTAAAGTCACGTAGAATGGAAATAATAAAGTAATAAAAAGAAAACATAATAAAATAAAAGTATATTATTTTATTATGTTAAATTTTTATTATTTTATTATTTCCATTCTACTTGACTTTACCGAAAGAACCAAGAAGATGAATCCCTGCAGACACGAACGCTTTAAATCGAAAGTGTCAGTCTCCTTCTCGTCACTGCCTACATCATCAGATTATTGTACGCACAGTTAAATCCGCCCCCCTTGACGAATGAGAGGCTCCCTCAACGCCCAGGCTTAGCCAGCTCTGCCGCTACTCTTGGCAAGAGATCCTTGGGATGAGCCCGGCTTAGCATCGTTATTGTGACCGCATTCCCTGGGTCCGGATCGTTGTAAGCCAGCAGAGAATGAGGTCAGATAGTGGGGGAAATACAGGGGAAATCGTCAAGAGTGCATTCCTACGCAATTGAGCAGAGGCATTGGTGATAATCTCCCGTTTGTAGCGCTGCTAGTGCCGGTAGTGGTAATTCCCCATTCCTATGGCAGGGGAGGGGGGTGAGTCTCTCCATAAGACAACCAACTGTTGACTTTCTCGTAAAATGGTAGCTTTTTATCGACCTCGTAGGGACGTAGATAAGGATGATTGGCTGAGTCAATCAGTCCAATCAGGATTTGAACTCGCAACGTACCGATTGCTGAGCTACCTGGCTGGTGAATAATAATAATAATCGCCATCACTAAATAAATAAATCAATAAATAAATGAGCTGATTAACACATGTCTTTATTAATGTATCATTATTGTTACGACTACATTTCCTCGCTCTGCTTGCTCCGGTGATGCAGCAAAGGAATGAGGTCAGAGAATGTGGGGAATGAGAGGAAACCTCGTTCGCTCAGGCGACACTGGAAGACTTCTGCAACTCCAACCACTCTTCCGACACCACTGACTTCCGTAACTTCATCGCCATCACCATCATGATCATCATCATCATCATTGTCAACAGCCACGATCATTCAAGGGTTGGTGAATCACCGCACAGGTGTCGCGAAACTCCCCTCCGGCGGTACGCTCGATGAGGTGCCGTACCCTGGCTCACCAGGAGAATGTGATACGACAACGTGTGGACTAATCTCCATCTGTTCCATCTCGCCTTCCGCGGTGCGGTTGAGGAGGAGCCGTACCGTGGCTCACCGATGTCAACTTCCGGAGGCTCCGTGTGCGACTCCACATTGATAATGAGTCAAGTGAAAGTTAGATTAATGTCCCCCTTCTCCTCCCTCGTCTCCCCTCTTCTCCCCGCGTGCTCCTCCATCCTCCTCCTCCTCCTCCGTGGTGGAGTTTCGGGATGGTGCACGACGGAGAGGGAAACCTGTGCAAGAAGTCGGAGGGCAACATCATGGCGCCCACGCTGGCGGGCAACAACGGAGTCTTCTCCTGGTCGCCGTGCAGTCGCAACTCCCTGCAGCGATTCTTGAGGTGTGAGCGACGGTGCAGGGCGCGCAGTGAACACGGACACGTGGAGACATGCAGAGACACGCAGAGACATGCAGAGACACGCGGGGACACGCAGAGACACGCGGAGACACGTGGAGACACGCAGAGACACGTGGAGACATGCAGAGACACGCGGAGACACGCAGAGACACGCAGAGACACGCGGAGACACGTGGAGACATGCAGAGACACGCGGAGACACGTGGAGACACGTCGAGACGCGGCCATGCGGGCGGCGAGTGGCGCGCGGGCACACGGACACGTGGACACATCCTCATCCCCATCATCCACGACTACTACCACCAACTACCACCATAAACTTGATTTGGAGCTTTCGTGACTATAGGAATTATTCTTTGGTTCTTTCGGTAAAGTAACGTATAAAGATAAAATAATAAATTAAATTAAATGTTTCTGGTTCTGTGTTTAATCTCTCTCTCAAATTTAGCATTCTCAGGAAGAACGTAATCATCCAGATAGGGTGTTGACTGTTATGTTATCCGACTCTCTGTTGTATTACATTACATTTCTAAGTATACTAGATTTGTGTTTCTATTTAATTTATACCTGATGATGATTTCTTGTGTTGCAATCGAAACGTCGTATGCTAGTATTTAATTTAATTTATTATTTTATCTTTATACGTGACTTTACCGAAAGAACCAAAGAATAACTACCACCATCCCCTCCCTCCCTGCCTCCACCCCTCGCCCTCCCTGCCTCCACCCCTCGCCCTCCCTGCCTCCACCCCTCGCCCTCCCTGCCTCCACCCCTCGCCCTCCCTGCCTCCACCCCTCGCCCTCCCTGCCTCCACCCCTCGCCCTCCCTGCCTCCACCCCTCGCCCTCCCTGCCTCCACCCCTCGCCCTCCCTGCCTCCACCCCTCGCCCTCCCTGCCTCCACCCCTCGCCCTCCCTGCCTCCACCCCTCGCCCTCCCTGCCTCCACCCCTCGCCCTCCCTGCCTCCACCCCTCGCCCTCCCTGCCTCCACCCCTCGCCCTCCCTGCCTCCACCCCTCGCCCTCCCTGCCTCCACCCCTCGCCCTCCCTGCCTCCACCCCTCGCCCTCCCTGCCTCCACCCCTCGCCCTCCCTGCCTCCACCCCTCGCCCTCCCTGCCTCCACCCCTCGCCCTCCCTGCCTCCACCCCTCGCCCTCCCTGCCTCCCTCCCACCCACCGCCATCATCACCACGACCTTCCTTTATTCCCATGCTCTTGGTTCTTATCCCGACGCCTTCCTCTATCCAACCACGACCATCACCACCACCACTGCTAACGCGTGCCTCTCTCTCCTCCCTCTCGTCCACCTTCTGAAGCGCTCGCTCGTCACCGTGGCGTGCGCGATGACACCACAACCACGTGACTTTTATTTTGTGCTGTGCGTGGTGCTTTCAGCGCCACAGCGCGTCGATTTGTAGCGTTTATTTTCATTTGTTTACTGGTGACTTTGTGTATTTCATATTGAAATTGCCTCCAGTGCTTTTGCTGCTGGCGGCAATAAAAGTAACATTTCGATGTAAAGCTTTCGTGACTGCAGGGATGCATCTTCTTGGTTCTTTCGGTAAAGTCACGTAGAAGGGAAGTAATAAAATAATAAAAATAAAACATGATAAAATAATTCTCACGACGTTTCGGCCACAACGCAAGCAGCCGTCCTCAGGTGAAGACCAGGTCTGTCGAGGACGGCTGCTTGCGTTGTGGCCGAAACGTCGTGAGAATTATTTTATCATGTTTTATTTTTATTATTGTATTACTTCCCTTCTACGTGACTTTACGGAAAGAACCAAGAAGAGGGGGCAATAAAAGTTGTTTTTAAAAGTCAAAAAAATCTCGTCCCAAAACTCTTCTTAGTTCTCATCCCACCCTCTCGACCCCCCTCCCCCTCCCTCTCCCCCCAGCTCGGCGCAGTCGCTGTGCCTGATGGACGCGGCGCGGAGCGTGGGCGAACTCGCGCTGCCCGAACGGCTTCCTGGCGAGCGCTACGACGCCGACACGCAGTGCAAGTGGCAGTTCGGCGACAGGGCCAAGCTCTGCACCTTCGACTTCAAAAAGGTCGGCGCGCGCCTCTTCCCACGCGGGGGGTGTGGGGAGGGGGACAGGGAAGGGGGGGGGTCACGCGCGAGGTGAGGCACGCGTGGCTCGGTCTGTGACGCCATCGCCATTGCCGAAAAGTCTTTTCCCATTTAGCGCTGTTTATTTGTTTTTTACGTTTTATTTAAACGTGTCTCCCCCTCCCTCCCCCCGACTACGTTTCGGGCATTAACCCCTTGACCAGTACGCGGGATTCCGGTTTTCTCTCGGGGTGAATAACCTCCCGAACCACACCGCAACTCTTTACGAGCCAGTTCCCGTGACCCTCGCGATCCACGTGATCCGGACGGACGCACGCTGTGAACGTCCCCTCCACCACCACCACCACCCTTAGCTAGAAAGCGCGGACGCCGATCGCACAAACAACCCCGCACTTTGTGTACGCAGACTTAATCCATCCTGGCGCTCGATTCCACATGGGAAAAGCTTAATGTACTAAGGACACATGTTCTAGTATACTCTAGACTGGGCTTGCAGTGCAAAGCCTACACCGCCCCCCCGCTCAACCCCCACCCCTGGCCCTCGCCCCCCACCCCCCCCGGCTCCCCAATCAAATCCATTAGCGATGTTTTTATCAACTTGCTTCAGGCTCTCAGTGAGATGCTCTTAGTGTTGGGTTAGACCCGGCCAGAGAATGACGCTGATCCCTAGGGTAGCACTGTAGTGGAGGCTGCTCTTTCTCTCTTTAGCTCTCTCGCTCTCGCTTTTCCTTTGCTCGACCTCTTTCTCGGTCTCACTCTCTCTCAGTTTCTCTCTCCCGCTCTCTCTTCCTTGCTCGCACCCCTCTCTCGCTCTCTCTCTCTCTCTCCGTTATCTCTCGCGCGCTCTCTCGCGCGCTCTCTCTCTCTCTCTCTGGTCGGAGTTAAGTCATCTGCGATTCTTCTGGGAGTTGATTCTCTTTGGGAAAATATTTAGATTCAATTAAAGGCGCGCACAGCAGCGATGAGAGGAGAACTTACCAATGTGCCTAAGGAAGTTTCCCTCTCTGTGTGTGTGTTTAACGACTTGTGTACATAAATCCGTTATGGCATATGGCTGAGAAGCCATGATATCGGCAATACAGAATGCTGCTAAGTGGGCCTCAAGATCGACACAAGCCACACCGTCTCACGGACGGCAAGTTTCACTGAATAATAATACTACAACAACATTACAAAGCACCCCTTGAACGAGCGTTCTCAGTGGTGCTATGCGTGGCAAGGCGGACATAGTTTAGCATCGACCAAGGCACGAAGAAGTGAGAAAGGGGTTTGAAAATAACTACAGAAAAATAGAGAGAAAAATAAATTTTAAACAGAGAGGTTGTTCGTCGAGATTTGAAGATTTGTAAAGTGTCTGGGAATTCCCCTGACCTCGAATGGGGCAACGAGTTACAGAGTTTTGGTGGCCGCAATTGCAAAGGAAACGATCATCCCCAAGGGTGAAGCCTCGACCGTGGTGACAGTGAGCAGTGCACAATCTGAAGATCTCGATGACCTTGATGAAATATTCGTGGCTGAAGGAGATCATGAATCTACGGAGCAAGCAGCAAGTCCATTCACGGCCTTGAATAGCAGCAACAGAATCTTAAAATCAATGCGGGTACGTACAGGGAGCCAGTGAAGGGGCAGGTGCACAGGTGTTGTGATGTGATCCTTTAAAGTTTGTGTTCCAGTTAGCACCCTGGCGAACGCATTTTGGCGTCATCTGGTCCAACATCAGTGGAGACTAGGCTCTAAGAAAAGCCGTCTCGGGTGTGGACCAATCAATTTCAAGGACAGTGCATATCATTATCAGAGTTGTCTCTTTTTGTTTGCATTTTGACTTCTTGTGTTGTGGTTATTGCAAACATGATCCCTCGTATAAAGGTGTCAGTTTTGGTGCCAGATAAAAGGGTAAAAACCTATTACTAGGACTCCAGCGTGTTTACGATCTTGCTCGTGGTTCCAAGAGGCAGGGCAATTGCAGTAGTTAATGCGGGAGAAAACAAATGCGTGGTTCAGTCTTTCTTTCAATATCTGAACACAACTGTTTTATTGCCTGCAGAAAAGATCAAACCTATCCTTATATTTTATAGTGGCAAGGGAGGTCCCATGCTGTAGCTGATCACCCGAGTTATCAATGTCTTTGGGCTGTACGCCTTTTGGCGTCCTCTGGTCTAACACTGTTTGAGATTAGGCTCTAAAGAAAGCTGTCTCTGGTGTGGACCAATCAGTTTCAGAGACAATGCAACATGTACTACCAGATCATGTTTTTTTGCATGCTCACCACAAGTATATGTGGTTAATGTAAGACATGATTCATTGCAAAATGTTTTATTGGCAGAAAGGGTGAAACCCATTCTTACCGTCTTTCGGTGTCTGCAGTATTAAGGATGTGACGCAGCCGGGATATGATCCTCAAGTGGAAAAACGAGGTTATCAGGGCTCTGTTGACATGGCACTGAAAGGATAACGTTCGATTTAGAAGGATATCAAGGCTGTTGACCTCGTGTGTTTGATAGACGTTCCAACCATCAATAACCAAGTCAAGACAGATTGATTTGGATATCTAGTGGGGTGTACCGATGAAAATAAGCTGTGCTTTATTATCATTCTTTTAAGGACGTTTTGAGACATCCATGTTTTGACATGAGACATTGGCTGCGCTCGTAATGAAACTGGAGCTATGCCATCCAACCCCAACTGTAGGTAGATCCGAGCGTCAACTGTGTAACAATGATAGCCGGAGCCCTTGGTGCCGTCATAAGGCTCCAAGTGGGGCAAATGAAGATATGAGAATCTGTATTTATCCTGGAGAAATCCGATGAGCTATGAAGCTCTACATTTTTTTTTACAGATGTCCAATAGGGGCGACTGAGCGAGTTGCAACAAACAATACACGCACAAAAAACCGATAGGAGTGCAAAGTAGAGAGAAGGAAAGCAAGCCACTGAAACTAATAAAATATAACTATTTAATTCTCGATTTGAAGCTTTCGTGACTGCAAGGATTCATACTCTTAGTTTTTTTCGGTAAAGTCACGTAGGTAAAAAATGTAATACATAATAAATAATCGAAATAAAAATATAAATAAAATAATAAATCAATAATAAATCACACAGTGATTATACCGGGTCATCAGCGTATAAAACGAATATAACGCGAATGATCCACACACATTCACACGCAAAACAAAGATCCCCGTATAGCCTAAATAGAGTGTTGGGGCAAGTGCTGTTAGCGAGTAGCACCTATGAAGGCCGGCACGGTACACGAGGGGGTGGGTGGCCAGCAGCACGCCCGGCAGCCTTTGTCTTCCCAGTGACGATGATTTTGCACACCACACCAGGTACTGATTTGAGGCTGTGTCGGCCTAAGGTAGGCCCAGGATCAGTTCAGATAATCGTCACTGGTGTTGGCCGTGACACAGTTAGACAATCGTTCACACACTAACACAACAAGAACCACCTTTAACCAAGAAGTGGCGGTGACGTCACCACGACGCCTGTGCCAGGCCAGGTGCGCTTTGTGGCCACGTGAAGTGTCGAAGACTCGCTGCTGGCAGGAGGTCACCAAACAAACCCCGGTGCCATGGGTTGATTGACTGAGATAACTGGCAGATGCACCAACTGCACTCCCCATTATGCTCGCTCGCTCACACACGAACGCGCACACACCACACGTGGTCTCGTCACCACTAAAGTTGCTGATAAACGAGGAACAAAAACAAAACCGCGCAATGAAAATCTACGCGAGAACGCTCACTGGGGGGTTATCGCCAAGTGGGAGATGGAGCGATGAAATCATGGCACACGCGCGCCCGCTCGCACGCACGCGCTCGCCCCAGACGAAGTGCAGCTGCGCTGCAGCGAAAACGGTCAAAGGTCAAGGATTTCCGCATCGGCTATCAATGACAGTCCACAGCCACGCACCGGGTTCTATGACTCAGCAGCGTGTGGCTTTCTTGGATAAACAGCAATAATAATAATCAAATGTACTTTTCTTTCGCATCATCCGTGCGCATTGCATCCCACAATGCCTGTACATTCATAAAAAAATGGGGATCAATTCTGCCTCCCTAGCGATGTTTACTACACGCCGTAATTATTATTATTATTATTCATTATTATTAATTAATAATACTAATATTTGGACTGGAATAGGGCGGATGACGTCGCGGATTGGCTGTGTCTCGGGTGACGCGAAAACAGCGATCAGATGGCGCCACCACGAGATAATTCCACCGTTTCCCTGACCCAGGCGGTCGGCAATCTGCAACTGTGGAGCCGCATGCGCTGGCTCTTTAAGGACGGCTGCTTCGTGATGCTCTTTAGCCGACTCTATTCCTAACTCTACCCCGATGTCATTCCTGTTGCTAACCCTACTCTATTCCTATGCGTAACCGTATTCAATTCATGGCCCTAACCCGACTCTATTCGTCATGCGCAACCCCTATTCAACGGCTTGTTCCTAACCCTTCCGTCGATCCTGCACTCTCCCCACAGGACATCTGCAAGGCCCTCTGGTGTCACAAGAGTGGCCGGCGCTGTGAGACCAAGTTCATGCCAGCGGCCGAAGGCACCTCGTGTGGGATCAACAAGGTACGGGGAGGGCAGGGCACCACTCGCGTACACAAACTCACCCCGTGTGGATGTTGACCTTCTTTCGCACCGTGCGTAGCCAACCGCGCTAATCTGGTGTGCGAATGAAGAGCAACAAGCTAAACATAAAAGGCAGCTCTAAATAAATGAGTTCGTTCGTATGGATTCTTTTAAGGTGGATAGCTCCCAGTGGGCTTCCTGATTTCGGAAGGGAGAGCGTTCCAGACGGCCGTAGAAGCGCATCTTGAAGCGTGCGCTGCAGTGACAATCTTTGTTTGATGGCCAGCCTCGAGCCGATGCTGCTGCTGCTGCGAGGGAGCTCCATGCCTTCCCCCCACATAGCTGGTTCATCCTGAGCATCATCCGTCACGATCTTTTCACCGCTGGATGAAGGCCCTAGCCAAGCCGTCGCTATCTCGTGCGCAGGAGCCGAGTCAATCGCTCCATCTCCGCGGCGGGCGGACTCTCTCTCTTTCTCTCTGTCTCTCTCTGTGTGTCTCTCTCTGTGTATCTCTGTGTGTGTCTCTCTCTCTCTCTCTGTCTCTCTTTCTCTCTCGGGCACGTTCTCTCCTTTGGCTGCCACTCCGTCGTTAGCCTCGCCCGCCGGCCGTCCGTCGTCCCGGTGCCGCGTCCTGCCCGATGGTGCTGCCTCCTCTTAGAGGCGGCCGCTGCGTTGGCTCTAAACGTGAGCAAGTTTATCCGATCCACGCGCTCCTCTTCCCTTCTCTCTGTTGCTCCTCCGGGCGCACGGCCTCTCCGTCTCTGCCTTGCGCACTTTTAAGCTCACGCTTCGCTTGTCGTCGGGGTCACGGCTCGCTCAGGGTCACGGCTCGCTCAGGGTCACGGCTCGCTCGGGGTCGTGGCTCGCTCGGGGTCACGGCTGGCTCGGGGTCACGGCTCGCTCAGGGTCACGGCTCGCTCGGGGTCGTGGCTCGCTCGGGGTCACGGCTCGCTCGGGGTCACGGCTCGCTCAGGGTCACGGCTCGCTCGGGGTCGTGGCTCGCTCGGGGTCACGGCTGGCTCGGGGTCACGGCTCGCTCAGGGTCACGGCTCGCTCGGGGTCGTGGCTCGCTCGGGGTCACGGCTGGCTCGGGGTCACGGCTCGCTCAGGGTCACGGCTCGCTCGGGGTCACGGCTCGCTCGGGGTCGTGGCTAGCTGCGTGCATTTATGGAAACGATGGCACGCGTACCTACCGCTTTGGGGGAGGGGAGAATCCTGGGGTTCTGTGCACGGGATTCTGCAGCGCCTCTCTGATTGAAGCTGCAGACCATTGCCTGGCCGGATTTTCCAAAAGAGCCATCCAATCCCTGCGTGGTTTACTTTTGCAGCGAAGCACGCGAGCTTACTGTGCAGTTTTGAAACGGACGCACGCACCCACCCACACGACGCACGCGGCTACACTCGACCAAAAGCAAAAAACAACCAACCCAAAACCAAACCTTATAATGGATACCACATTGAAAATGAATTGTACGACTTGCCGCAAAAATAACAATAATAATAATCAATATATACGGATATTATGTCGAACCGAGAGTTGAGATTCACACGAATGGCTAGGAGGAGAGTCAACTGGCTCCTGACTTATTGATGTTATAATATATATAATGATATTAAGAACTTGTTTATTTATAATGGAGAGCCACGCTGAGGCAAAAAGAGGGTTGCGAATAATATTTAAGTTGAAACGTGGCGTCGCACGCTACCCCCCTCGCTCTCGTAGAGAGAGAACAGGGTGCCAACATTTGCCCGAGCTCTGCCGTCCTCTATATCGTAAGATATTTGCAGAAAATAACGACGAGTCTTTATTTATACACGTGTGGGAGGAGGAAACAGGAGTGCACGCAAGTAAAAAAAAATATCCCACACCTTGCGCGAGGGGGAAACACTCTATCCCCCGTGCACACGATTAGTCCACGCTCCCTTGTACCGCCTTCTCCTGGCGAGACAGGGGTACGGTGCTTCCTCGACGCCAACCCACGGGAAAGAAGATTCAGACGACATCTGTGTGCGGTGATCCACTAACCTGCTGCTGCCTCCTCCACAACGGTTCTGGATTAGAGGTGGCAGCAGCATCAGCAGCGTAGCCGCCACCGCCACCACCACCGCCACCACCACCGGCGATGCGTCTGGTGACATCACCGTCACCCGATGCAGTTGAAAGTCGCAGCCATGCAGGACGTCGCACGCGCAAGATTAATGCGGCCAATTCCAGGAGGGGCTGCCTTGCGTATGTGTTAAGTGACATTGGCTGGGTTACGAAGGATCGCGCATCTGCGTGTGCGATGTGTAATGCGGTATAACAATAATACAAAACACTACTAATGACCTGGGGGGCGGGGGGGGGGGTTGGAGGAGGGGGGGGTCTCAATTAGTCCTGCATTAAGATGTTTGGCCAGTGCCGTTACTCAGAGTGCGGCTTCGTGTGGGAGGCGAAAAGCAAAGCACTCGGAGTGGGGAGGGCTCATGCCTATCTCCGCACAGAAGGATTCAAGAATCTACTACTCAGGCACCAACGTTACCGACGACGTTCAGCAACATGCACGGGCGTCTCATCTCCCTAACCCTACCAAAGACCCCCCGTATAGCCTTAACAGACTGTTGGGGCAAGTGCTGTAAGCGACGAGCAGCACGGATCAATGCACAGAAGGGGGTTGGTGGCCAGCACCACGCCCGGCCGACTTTGTCCCAAGCGGCGATGTACACACACCACACAGCAGGTACTCATTTGAGGCTGAGTCGACGCAGGGGAGGACCGCGAGCCGTTCAGATGCTGCCCGTCACCGGTAGTTGGCCGCGAGCGGTAACGGAACTCAGCTCGACGGGTTCGCAGCGCAGCGCGCTAACCACTTGCACCACCGCTCCCCAGTGGCGTTGTGACGGCATCGTCGGCACAGGTGATGCGGCAGTCGGTCAGGTGGGGGCCCCCCCAACATTTGATTTGTCTCGCACGATCGCACCCCGAGGATATTTAAATATCGCGGCTCCTCTTGCCCTAAGGGGCCGTCCATAAATGACGTCACTCGATTTGGGACGATTTTTGACCCCCCCCCCTCGTCACACGACGTCACAAAAAGTCAGACCCCCCCCTCAAATATGATGTCACAAAGCTCTGTCCCCCCTCCGAAACCATATTTCCATTTTGAAAATAAAACATGCTTCAAATCGCTGTAAACTATTGTCATTGTAGTGCGTATTTAATGCGGCGCTGCACTCTGATGTTGTAGGAGTGTTGTTATGACAATTAGTGTTGTTATAACAATTATATATGTATTTAAAGTTGCGCATTTTCATGTGACGTCACATTTCTCAACCCCCCCCCCCCTCGTCACACATCGTCACCCTAGGTGCGTAACGTCATTTATGGACGGCCCCTAATCACATCGCCGTGCTCACGGTTTCGAACGTTTGGGCGCTGTAGGGGGGAGGGGCGCTCCGTTTTAAATAAGGTGCCAGCTACCAAACAACTGCCCAAGCTCCGCGTTCCTCTAGATACCAAGATGTTTACAGCCAATTAATAATCCCTGTCATCTGCGAACGAAAGAGGCTTCGCAGCTCGTCGGATTCCATCCTCCAACACGAATGACGATTCCCCACAATTCTCACCCCCCCCCCTGCCCCCCCCAGTGGTGCCGACGCGGCCAATGCCTGCGGCACGGCGACGAGGGCAGCCGCCCCATCGACGGCCACTGGTCGCCGTGGTCGCCCTGGTCGGCGTGCTCGCGCACGTGTGGCGGCGGCGTGAGCTCGCGGGAGCGCGAGTGCGGCGCCCCGCGGCCCCAGCTGGGCGGTCGCTACTGCCCGGGCACGGGCCGCACCTTCCGACTGTGCGAGGCGCGCGCGTGCGCCCCCGACGCCGTCGACTTCCGATCGCTGCAGTGCGCCGAGTACAACTCGCGGCCCTTCCGCGGCCTCCTCTACGACTGGAAGCCGTACACGCGCGTCGAAGGCAAGCGCGGGGGGGGGGGGGGGAGAAACGCCGAGAGAGAGCACGGGGGGAGGGAGGTGGTGGTGGTGGTTGTTGAAGGAAGAGGGGAGATGCACCGTGGAGGTTGTGGTGGGAGGAGGATGGAGGAGGTGGTGGTGGGAGGGGGAGGATCATGGAGGAGGTGGTGGTGGTGGGAGGATGATGGAGGAAGAGGTGGTGGTGGTGGTGGTGGTGGGAGGGGGAGGATCATGGGGGAGTAGGTGGTGGTGGGAGGAGGATGGGGGATGGATGGAGGAAGAGCACGGAAGAGGAGGAAGAGGAAGAATACAACGGAGAAGAATGGTGGTGGGAGGAGAGGGAGGAGAGGGGGGAGGAGTGAAGAAGAGGAGATTGAGTGGTAGTCGTAGTAGTAGTTAGTCCAGGTGGTGTCAGGAGGAGGAGATAGACGGAGACGGGAAGGGGTCGTGGTAGTAGGTGTGATAGTAGTGGCAGAAAGGGAGGTATGGATAGTAGCGTCAGCATCAACATCATCATCCGTAGCAACAGTAGCATCACCAATTGCATCAGCACCCCGCATCATAATCTGTAGCCACAGGGGCATCAGGAGCTTCATCATCATCTGTAGCAACAGTAGCATCATCATCTGGAGCATCAGGAGCACCATCATCATCCGTAGTAACAGTAGCATCATTATCTGCAGCATTAGGAGCATCATCATCATCATCATCCGTAGCAACAGTAGCATCATCATCTGCAGCGTCAGGAGCATCATCATCATCATCTGCAGCATCAGGAGCACCATTATCATCATCCGTAGTTACGGTAATGTCCCCCCCACCCCTGCCCCCCCCCCCCCCGTGCTGCCCCGTGCACCTGACCTCCCGTGACCCCGCCCCTGCCCCCCGCCACGACCTCTGCGCGCACAGAGCAGGACATCTGCCGCCTCTACTGCCTGGCCGACAAGTTCAACTTCTTCTTCGCGATGGCGGGCAAGGTGAAGGATGGCACGCGGTGCCACCAGGACCGCCGTGACGTGTGCATCGAGGGCGTGTGCGAGGTACGGTGGCCAGGAGATGTCAACTCCCTCGCCTGGTATACAGGAGGGTATCATGGGTTCGATCCCCAACCCTTGACGATGCCTGTTTGTTTGGAGTGTGTGTGTGTCTCTCTCTCTATCTCTCCGTGGTCACGTGGATTTTGTCTCCGGGTCCTCTGGTTGTTCCCCCCCACATTTAGAATCAACATCAAGCGTTTAGAGAATTTGGAATTTTGGATAATGATGATAAGCCACTTCGTTGAGCTATCATTTGTGGCCAGGTCGCTTCTGAAAGCGGGCTGTACAACTCTGGTCAAATAAAAAAAAAGGTTTAGTTTTTAATCGTTTTCAGTATTTACAGTTTATTTTTAAGCCGTCGGGACGGCGCTAAGCAGTATTACAAAATAATCTGCAATGTACACAAAAGACAAAGATCCCCTGTATAGCCTTTACAGACTGTTGGGGCAAGTGCTGTTAGCGAGCACCTGTGAAGGCCGCACCAACACACTGCCACACACACACACCCACACACACCCCCTCCCACACACCAACACACCCACAAACACCCACCCACACACACCCACCCCCACACACCCCCACACACCCACACACCCCCCCACACACACACCCACCCCCACACCCCACCCACACACCCCCACACACCCACACACCCCCCCACACACACACCCACCCCCACACCCCCCCACCACTCAAGTCCAGAAGAAACTCCCTGACTCGGGCCGTGTAACGGACGGCAACGACGGCGCTTGCCCCCCCCCCTCGCCCCGCCCCCCGCCCCGCCCCTTGCCATCTGGCCGACGTTAACGGGACTCTGCGTCTGCGGCGTCGTCGCTGCTGCTGCTGCTGCCGCTGCTGCTACTGCCGCTGCTGCTGCTGCTGCTACTGCTGCTGCTGCCGCTGCTGCCGCTGCTGCCGCTGCTGCTGCCGCTGCTGCCGCTGCTGCCGCCGCTGCCGCTGCCGCTGCCGCTGCTGCTGCTACCGCTGCTGCCGCTGCCGCTGCTGCCGCTGCCGCTGCTGCCGCTGCCGCTGCTGCCGCCGCTGCCGCTGCTGCCGCCGCTGCCGCTGCTGCCGCTGCCGCTGCTGCCGCTGCCGCTGCTGCCGCTGCCGCTGCCGCCGCTGCCGCTGCCGCCGCCGCCGCTGCCGCCGCCGCCGCTGCCGCCGCCGCCGCTGCCGCCGCCGCCGCTGCTGCCGCTGCTGCTGCCGCTGCTGCCGCCGCTGCTGCCGCTGCTGCTGCTGCTACTGCTGCTGCTGCGTGAGGTTCTGTTTGCGATTACGGCCACGGAGGCGTCGTGGCTTTGAGGCGCTCCGATTTGTAATTTGGGGTCGCGGGGGGGGGGCGAGAGGGTGAAAGTTCAGGGCCCCGTGCGGCTCAAGGCCCCCCCCCCCCCCCGAGCTTTAATGGAAGCAAGATGGGGGGGTGGGTGGGGGGGAGACGAACGCGATTTGTCAGCTCGCTTTCAAATCCCACTGAAGTTAAATTCCAGCAGACACGAACACTCGAATTAGTCTCCCTCATCCGCCTCTCTGTCTGCGTCTCTGTCTCTCTCTCTCCTCACTCCATCTCTGTCTTGTGCCTGCATCTCTCTCATCTCAGGAAATGGATTGGACACTTTTGTGGCTTTCCTGGTTAAATAAGTCATCATTATCTCATGCTGTGACCCCTTCTCATGCTGTGACCCCTGTGACCCCCACCGCCCCCTCCCCCCCCCCCCCCAAGGCTGTGGGCTGTGACAACGTGCTGGGCTCGGGCGCTCTGGAGGACTCGTGCGGCGTCTGCCGCGGGAACAACGCGAGCTGCCAGTTCGTGCGCGGCGTGTTCACGAGCCAGCAGCCCGGCCACGGTGAGCGACGCACACACGTGCACGCGCATGCACGCACGTGCACGTGTACGCACGGACAACATCAACAACAACAACCGACATTCGCCACTAAGTGGCGGTGACCTCACCACGGCGCTCATGCCAGGCCATGTGCACGTTGAGGCCACGTGAAGTGTCGAACTCCCGCTGGCAGAAGGTCACGGGGCAGAACCAGGTGCCACGGGTCGACTGACTGAGATGACTGGCAGATGCACCAGCTGGGTCCCCTGCGCACACACGCAAAGACAAATATCCCCCGTGTAGCCTTAACAGACCGTAGGGGCAAGTGCTGTTAGCGAGCACCTATAAAGGCCGGCACGGCACACGAGGGGGTGGGTGGCCAACACCACGCCTGGCCGCCTTTGTCTCCCCAGTGGCGATGTTTACACACTGCACCAGGTACTCATTTGAGGCTGAGTCGACCTAGGGGAGGCCCATTACCGGTTCAAATAATCGTCACTGGTGTTGGCCAAGAACGAGAATCGAACTCGGGTCTCTAGGTTCAAAGCGCAGTACACTAACCTTTAATTCTAGATTTGAAGTTTTCGTGACTGCAAGGATTCATACTCTGTTTTTTTCGGTAAAGTCACGTAGGTAAAAAATTTGAATAAATTAAATCACGACGTTTCGGGCACAACACAAGCTTCCATCTTCAGGTGGGGACAACTTAGCGAAAGCACAACCGCTTAAGTGGCACCAGCACACTTAAGGACGCTTGTGTTGCGCCCTAAACATCGTGATTTAATTTATTTTAATTTTTTACCTACGTGACTTTACCGAAAAAAACAAAGAGTATAGTACACTAACCGCTACACGCACGCGCACACACACGTGCACACGCATGTGCCAAGATGCACACAAAAAACAAAGATCTCCCGTATAGCCTTTAACATACTTTTGGGGCAAGTACTCCTAAAGGCTGGTCGGACCGCCTTTGTCCCCCGAGTGCTGATGTCTCCACGCCGTGACAAGCGCTCATTTGAAGCTGAATCGACCCAGCGGAAGCCGAAGACCGGCTCAGATATTCGTCACCGATGTGAGCGGGAATCGAATTGGGGTCACCCCCGGTTCACAGTGCAGTGCGCTCACCACTACACCACCGCTTCACACACTCACACACACTCACACACACTCACACATGCGCGCGCTCAGCACGAGCTCGTAGGAACGGACGCGTGCAAGAATGCGTTCATGCGTGCATGAGAGCATGGACGCATGAACGCACGACTGCATGGACGCGTGTGTGCATGCGTTCATGCGTGCGTGCGTGAACGAACGCGCGGATGGATGTTCTCACGCATGCACGCGTGAACACAAGCAATGGCAAAGATCTCCCGTATAGCCTCACATATGTTGTGGGGCAAGCGTTGTTAGCGAGTGGCACCTATGAAGGCCGGCACGGCACACGAAGGGGGTGGGTGGTCAGCACCACGCCCGGCCGCCTTTGTCTCCCCAGTGGCGATGTTTGAACACCGCACCAGGTACTCATTTTGAGGCTGAGTCGACCTAGGGGAGCCCTGGGACCGGGGCTCCGGACCCGGGTTACCGGGTTTATAGCGCAGCGCGCTAACTGCTACACCACCGCTCCACAGCAGGTAATCATTTGAGGCAGACACGCACGCACATGTTGAGGCGTCGCTCCTTCCGAAACTCGGTGAGCATGGCGATGATGATTCTTCTTGAATATTTGTGTTTGTGCTTCTTGTGCTGCTGCCATTCCTCAATTTGTTGATTCAATTTTAGATTTTGCTTGGTAGTAGTAGTAGTAGGTTTGAAGCTTTCGTGACTGCAGGAATCCATTCTCTTTGGTTCTTTCGGTAATGTCACGTAGGCAGAAAAGTAATAAAATAAACAAACCAAAATTAATATATCACGCTGGTCGAGCAGTTACACTGCTGGATTATTTTTTCCGCCTGAGGACGACCACTTGTGTTGCGATCGAAACGTCGTGATATATAATTTTTTGTTTTCTTTATTTTAATATTTTTCTACCTACGTGAATTTACCGAAAGAACCAAAGAGTATAGTAGCAGTAGGGTTTGTTTATTTGCTTCGTCGCGGCTGTATATTGGATTGGGACCTTATATTTAGAGTTAATGCACAGCGCTATGGGGTGCTATTTGCACGCATGATGCTCTATTCACCGTCAAGTATAATGCGCATTCAATTCGGCCGGGTGGCTTGGTGGTCGAGTGAGCGTCTCACTTCCTGGGTTACAACGAGCGCCAGGGATCGGGCTCGAACTCACGATCCCTCGTGCGGTACCAGACGAGGCAGTCGACATCTCGACGACGCGAAACGCGGTGAACTCGGCATTAACCTTACAGCCCTTACCCCACGGTCACTCCTCCCTCCGCCTGCTGGCGACCCCGCAGGCTACCGCGTGGTGGTAATGATCCCGGCCGGCGCCCGGAGCATCCACGTGTCGGAGGTGAACATCTCGGGCTGCTACCTCGCGGCTCGGGACGCGCGCGGCCGCTACCACCTGACGGGCGGCCACACCGTGGACTGGCCCGGGCGATACGAGTTCGCCGGAGCGGCCTTCAGCTACAAGCGGCCCTACAACAACGGCGAAAGCCTCAGCAGCGCGGGCCCCACCAACGAGACGCTCGTCATAGAGGTGCGGGGGGTGGGGGTAGTGAGCGAGTGAGTGCGCGAGTGAGTGAGAGAGCAGAAGAGTGAGCGTGTTAGCAGGTTAGTGAGCGAGTTAATGAGTGAGCAGCATTGTAGGTGAATGAGTGAGTATGTTAGTGAGTGAGAGAGTGAGCAGGTTAGGGGGCAAGTGAGCATGTTAGTGGGTGAATGTGCGCGCAAGCTAGTGAGTGAGTGAATGAGTGAGCAGCATAGGGAGCGAGTGAGCAGGGTAGTAAGTGAATGAGTGAGTAGGTTAGTGAGTCAATGAGTGAGCAGGTTACTGAATGAGCGAGGGAGTAAGTACTGAGCAGGTGAGTGAGCGAGTGAATGAGTGAGCAGGGTGGTGAGTGAGAGAGTGAGTGAAACAGGTAAGAGAGCGAGCAAAGTAAGCAACGATCACGTTAGTGAGTGCATGTGTGAGCAGGTTAGTGAGTGCATGTGTGAGCAGGTTAGTGAGTGCATGTGTGAGCAGGTTAGTGAGTGCATGTGTGAGCAGGTTAGTGAGTGCATGTGTGAGCAGGTTAGTGAGTGCATGTGTGAGCAGGTTAGTGAGTGCATGTGTGAGCAGGTTAGTGAGTGCATGTGTGAGCAGGTTAGTGAGTGCATGTGTGAGCAGGTTAGTGAGTGCATGTGTGAGCAGGTTAGTGAGTGCATGTGTGAGCAGGTTAGTGAGTGCATGTGTGAGCAGGTTAGTGAGTGCATGTGTGAGCAGGTTAGTGAGTGCATGTGTGAGCAGGTTAGTGAGTGCATGTGTGAGCATGTTACTGAGTTAGCGGGGGAGCGAGCACTGAGCATGGTAGTGAGTAAGTGAGTGAACAGGCAAGTGAGCGAGTGAGTGCGCGAGTGAACGAGCGAGTGAGTCATCTTGAGAGAGAGAGGGCGAGTCACGGACACACGCCATCGACGCCTGCTAGCAACTAGCGACGGTCGCCACTCATCCGCACCATGGAGCGAGTCACCCCCCCCCACTCGCCATCAATCGTCTGGCGTGACTGTGTGAGATCGTCTTTCTGCTCCGGCGGTGTCATCGCAGTTGCTGATGTTTGGCAAGAACCCCGGCATCTCGTGGGAGTACACGGTGCCACGTGGTGGCGGGTCGGACCGTACGAAGGTGGCGGCCGCGCCGCGACACTCCTACAGCTGGGTGGTCGTGCGATCCACGTGCAACGCCACGTGCGGCCGGGGTGAGGCGCGCAGACGCACGCACGGAGACACACACACACGGGAAGACACACACATGGAGAGAGACACACGGGGAGATACACACACGGGCAGAGACACACACGTACACAGGGATACACACACACGGGGAGACACACGGGGAGACACACACATGGAGAGAGACACAGGGAGAGACACACACACGGGGAGACACACACACGGGAAGATACACACACACAGGGAGACACACGGGGAGACACACACATGGAGAGAGACACATGGAGAGACACACACACAGGGAGACACACACACGGGGAGATACACACGGGCAGAGACACACACACGCGGAGACACACACATCGAGAAAGACACAGACGGGGAGATACACACATACAGGGAGACACACGAGGAGACACACACATGGGCAGAGACACACATACATGGGGAGACACACACGGGCAGAGACACACACATACACAGGAATACACACACACACAGGGAGACACATACACGGAGACACACACACGCAAA
>NC_136291.1:1763820-2051320 GCF_964198595.1 Lampetra fluviatilis | reverse complement strand
AATAAAGCTCACAGATGTCCCGTAGATTTGAGTTGAGAGAGCTATGGAGTGGAGGAAGTAACGTTAGCCACGCGGCAGGGAATCGAACTCATAAATCCGGGTTCCTTGCAAGATTGCGAATATCTGAACCGGTTAGGAGCCTCCTCTAGGTCTACTCAGCCTTAAATGAGTACAATATCTGGTGCATTGTGTAAACACCACCACTGGGAAGGCAAAGGCGGCATGCCGAGGGCGGTGTTGGTCAACCACCCCGTCGTGTGCCATGCCGGCCACCTTAATAGGTGCTCGCAGACATCTCTTGTCCCAACTCTGTAAAGGGTATACGGGGGATCTTTGCCTTTGACACACGCACGAAATAACACACACAAAAATAACACACACACGCATTCATATGAGCAAAGACAATGATCCCTCCGTATAGCCTTAACAGACTGCTGGGGCAAGTGCTGTTAGCGAGTAGCGCCTATGAAGGCCGCAACGTCACAGGAGGGGGGTGGGTGGCCAGCACCACGCCCGGCCGACTGGGGTGGGTGGTGGGTGGTGGTGGTGTTGGCACGGCAGAGGGCGAGCGTCTCTGTCTAGTAGGGTGTGGTGGGGGGTGAGCCAGTCCAGCTGGCACGGATTAGCCGCCTCGCCTCGGCAACACTGACGGATGGGGGGGGGGGTCGTGGGGGTGGTTGGGGGGGGGTCATGTCTGGCCTCACTCTCTCTGCCCCTGGCTAGGGGTGACAGCAGAATAAAGCCGAGAGGCGTCAATCTGCCGAGACGACGCCGCAGATTGAGAGAGGGAGAGGGAAGGGGGAGAGAGAGCGAGAGATAGCGAGCGACGCTCACGTCGCAGTCTTTTGGCTCGGCCATCGGCCAAAGACGTTCACCGGTATCGCACGCGCGCGCTCGGGTGATGCGCTCCTGCGGCCGTCTGGAACGCTCTTCCTTCCGATTATTAGGAAGGCACTGGGAGCTGTGCGCTTTTAAATCATCATCTAGATTCTCGATTGACAAATTCAGCAATCGCTCGCTCTCGAAGCTCCGCATTGCATTGTGTAGAGTCGCATAGAGACCCGTTGACTCACATGGACACGCAGATAATCATAGAGAGACCCGTGGATTCACAGGGGCGACCAATAGATTCATATAGAGACTCGGAGACACAGAGAGTCACAGATTCAAATAGAGACTCACAGATTCAAATAGAGACTCACAAATTCACATACAGACTCACATATTCACACGGAGGCTCACATATTCACACGGAGGCTCACAGATTCACAGAGACTCACAGATTCAAATAGAGACTCACAGATTCAAATAGAGACTCACAGATTCAAATAGAGACTCACAGATTTACATACAGACTCACAAATTCACATATAGACTCACATATTCACACGGAGATTCACAGAGACTCACATATTCAAATAGAGACTCACAGATTCACATACAGACTCACATATTCACACGGAGACTCACAGCTTCACACGGAGACCCATTGACTCTGTTAAAAGTGGTGGCTAAAGACCTTCATCGTCTCCTCCGCATGAGACGACCTCCTGCCTCTCCCCCCCCCCCCGCTCTGTCTATATATATAGAATATAAACACGGCCAATCTATCAGTACGGGCGTCCCGGGATGCGGCTCAGACTCTGTGGCGGGGTAAACCCCGCACAGAGCACCGCGGCGCGACAGTCGCTGGTCGTCTGGGAAATCCGCGGCGTATTTCCCAGGGCTGCTGGTTCGCAGGAGGAGACTTCCGAGTTATTTGACCTTGGATATTGACCGTATAAATATATATTTATTCATTTCATTTTCCCATCGGGTGACTTTGAAGAGGAACATTTGGGGAAAAGTTTCCTTGAGTGCAAGGACACGGGGGGGGGGGGGGCGGGGGGGGGGCGCGGGGGGGGGGGGGGCGAGAGTCCAAACCGAGGAGTCGTCTTGTCGAGCAACAGCAACCTGCTGAGACGTGGCGGCGAGTGGAGCTGATGGAGCTTTCGGAATGGAGATACCACGGTGTGCGAGATTTTTGTTTCGATTTAAAGCTTTCGTGACTGCAGGGATTCATCTTCTTGGTTCTGTCGGTGAAGTCACGTGGAAGGGAAATAATAAAATAATAAAAATAAAACATAATAAAATAAAGTAAAAAAATTATAATAATAATAATAAACAATAACGAATTTTTTGTTTTTTTTGTTTAATTTTTATTATTTCCCATCCACGTGACTTTACCGAAAAAACCAAGAAGGTGTGCTCGATGTTAATTACCTCGCCTGGTATGCAGGAGGATCGTGGGTTAGATTCCGACCCCTGCCCGACGCCTGCTGTATATTCGGAGTCTGCGTGTCTCTCTCTCTCCCCGTGGTCGCGTGGATTTTTCTCCGGGATCCTCCGGGTTTTCCCTCCACATTTAGCATCGACATCATGCACTTTGAGTGTTTGGCTGTTTCTATATATTGCCACACGCTAAGCCACTTCGTTGAGCTATCATCTGTGGCAAGGTCGCTTCTGAAAAGAGCTACATAGCTCAGTGGACCTTTCCTAGTAAAATAAAATGAAATGTTGAATTGGCTAGTGAATTGGAATAGCGCACTAGGGTTATACATTGTCTTAGATGGGCAGACGGTCATACAGGGCAGTCCAATGCACTTGGCAGATGTTCAGACCAACGCACAGACTCATACAGACAGAACGACACACGCGGACAGACCAATACACATGGACATACAGACATAGACACACAACACACAAACACACAGATACATGTGTTGAATAACACACGTACATACACGGATGTATGTTGAACTTTTTTTGCACCGTACGTAGCCAACCGTGATAATCGGAGATGAACACATAAACACACACAGACGGAGAGAGAGAGAGTCAAACAGTGTCTCAGCAGCATACAGACAGGCCGAGAGACAGACCGACTCAGAAACAGGCAGGCGGGCAGGCAGGCAGCGAGGTTTACCAACAGACGTATAAACAGACAGACAGACAGAGAGACATGCCAAGACACAACCGAGCACACAGAGGCATCGTGTGTTCCACGTGGACTCTGCTCTGTGTCGTGTGTCACTGCGCGACAGAGCCGACGCACAGCGGCGAGCAAACACCGCACAGAGCCAGGAGTCGAACCCAGCCCCTGTTGTCTGGGGCGCTGCGGGCACCACGACTCAGCCTCAAATGAGTACCTGGTGCGGAGTGTAAACATCGCCACTGGGGAGACAAAGGCGGCCGCGCGTGGAACTGACCACCCACCCCCATTCGCGTGCCGTGACGACCTTCATAGGGTGCTTAGTACTCGCTCGCAGCACTTGCCCCAACAGTCCTCTGAAGGCTACACGGGTGATCTTTGTCTTTGTGCGCGCGCGTGCTCGCAGCTGGCAGGCGGGCGATTGGGCGCCATGCTCGCGCTCGTGTGGGGGGCTCGGCGAGCAGAGCCGCCCCGTGTCGTGCACCCAGCGGGTCGCGGGGGGCCGCCTCGCCGCCCTGCCCCCCTCGGCGTGCCCCGAGGCCCTCGCGCCGGCCCGGAGCCGCCCGTGCAACGCGGCCGACTGCCCCCCAGCCTGGGTCCCGGGTGCCTGGTCGCAGGTGGGGTTCCAAAGTTTCACATTGGCACCCCCCCCCACCACCACCGTTACCCCTCCACCAGCCACCAACACCCCCCCACCCACCCACCCACCACCTCTCACCCCCCCCTCCACCTCTCCCTACCCCCACCTCCATCCACCTCCTCCACCC
Organism: Lampetra fluviatilis; assembly: GCF_964198595.1. NCBI lineage: Eukaryota > Metazoa > Chordata > Hyperoartia > Petromyzontiformes > Petromyzontidae > Lampetra > Lampetra fluviatilis. The sequence goes on along the minus strand of NC_136291.1, from coordinate 2,047,582 downwards.
ATCCCCTCCGTCCACCCCCTCTCAACCCACGAACCCTCCTCCGTCACAGCGCGTGGATTTGTAGCGATTATTTCCATTTGTTTGCTGGTGAACTGTAGTATTTCGAATCGAAATCGCCTCCAGTGCTGTTGCTGCTGGCGGCAAGAAAAGTTGTTTAAAAGTCAAAAGTCTCCTCCTCTCCCTCCTCCCCCACCTCCCCCAGTGCTCCAAGACGTGCGGGCGAGGCGTGAGGACGCGGGAGCTGTGGTGCCGCGCCGAGGGTGCCGGCGGGGAGTCGCGCTCCGTGCCCAACGCGCGCTGCCGTGGCCTCGCGCGGCCCGCACGCAAGGAGAAGTGCTCCCTGCACAAGCGCTGCAAGAGCCCCCAGCACCTGCAGTGGGTGCTGTCCGCGTGGTCCGAGGTAATTACCATTCGAAGCTGCGACTAAGTGTTTAGTTTCACCAGTTCAGGTCCAACTGAGCTATGGATCGCTACTTTTTTTGTTTGTTTTCAGAAGCGACCTGGGCCATCGCAGATGATAGCTCGAAGTGGCCGTACCCAATACCAATACCCCCGCCATTCGGCCACTAAGTGACGGTGACGTCACCACGGCGCCTGTGCCAGGCCAGGTGCACTTTGAGGCCACGTGAAGTGTCGAAGGCTCGCTGATAGGAGGTCTCGGGACAGATCTTGCAGGTGTTGTAGATCGGCTGACTGAGATAACCGGGAGATGCACCAGCTGTGCCCCTTACTGTGCCAACTTGCTGCATTTTAGCCGCCCGGCATTCCGCTCGTTGTTGTAAGCGTCGCTCCTCTGCCCTCCGTTGTTGCTGGAGGGCGACTGCCTCTAACTGCCCAGTAGTGTCCTTCACGATCCTCCTCGTGGCCGAATCGTCACCGTGTGGACATTCATTTATAGCAGCCACCCACCTCGCAGGTAGCCCCGCCCACTACTCTCCTAGTCCCGCCCACTACTTTGGAAGCCCCACCCACTCCAAACTAGAACAAATTTTCATTTTACCAGGTAAAGCCCACTTAGCGATGTAGCTTTTTTTTCAGCAGCGACTTGGCTATCACAAATTATAGCTCAACGAAGTGTCTTTTCATCGCGTGCGAATTTATATCAGCAGACAAGTACTCTCTAAACGCACGACGATTCTAAAATGCGGAGGGAAAAACCGGAGGACCCGGAGAAAAATGCCCACGACCACGGTCAGAGTGAGAGGCACGCAAACTGCAAATATACAGCAGGCGTCAGGGCTGGGGTCGAATCCAGACTTCCTGCGTACCAGGCGAGGAAGTTAACATCTCGCCACCCCACGGTAGTGCCAGGACACCGCTGCTGGGCCCAATGCCACGACCACCGCCACCAATGTTATTCTCAACATGGGACCTCTTTGTGCTGGTCGCCTTTTGGTTGAGACCAGGCCCTAAAGAAGACTGTCTCTGGCGCACAGAGCAGTCAGTTTCAAAGACAATGCCAAATACAACCGGAGCATGTGTTTGTTTGCATGTTCAACACAAGTACCGTGCGTGGTTAATGCAGGACATGATTCCTTGCGCAAGGTTTCAGTTCGGTGTTTGAACATCTTAACACCATCATTAGACCTCCTTTGCCAGTACCAAAATATAATACTAGGGGTTTTCCCCTTTTTTTGATAGTGTGTTGTCTTTGAGCTGTACGCCCTTTGGCGTCTTCTCGTCTAGCACCAATTGAGACGAGGCTCAAAAGAAAGCCGTCTGGTGTGGACCAATCAGTTTCAAGGACAATGCATATATTCCATTGGTACCTCATTTGCCAGTAAAAAATCTGATAATTGTTTTTTTACCCTTTTATCTGGCAACAAAACTGCATTATGACTGCAGGTATTGCGGTCGATGCAAACATGACTCCGCGTAAAAAAAGGTGTCAATTTTGTTGCCAGATAGAAGGGTAAAAAACTAATTATCAATGCATATATTACCAGTGTGTTATTGTTTACATTTTCACCACAAGTATTGTGGTTAATGCACACATGATTCCTTGAAAAAAATCAGTTTTGTTGCCAGAAAAAAAAGGGGAAAAACCATATTATCTTAACACTAGTTTTATTGCCAAAAAGGGTAAAACCTATTCCTGTTACTCTCACCCCTCCCCCCTCCCCCTTCCCCCTTCCCCACCTCCCCCTTCCTCACCTCCCACCTCCCCCCTCCCCCTTCCCCCTCCCCCCCAGTGCTCGGCGTCGTGCGGCGTGGAGGCGGCGCAGTCGCGTGAGCTGCGCTGCGGCAGGAAGAGCTCCTCCTCCGGCCGCATCCGGGAGCTCCCCGAGCGCCGCTGCCACCGTGTGGCCAAGCCGAGCGTGGCGCTCACGCGGCCGTGCGCCACCAACCCCGGCGGGGGCGGGGGCGGTGCCGTGCCGTGCCCCCCCGGGGCTGCGCAGCAGCCGCTGCTGCCGGGGGGCGGAGCGGCTCCAGGTCCCACCCGCCGCTCGCTCATCAGCAACGCGCTGTCGGGGTGGTACGCGGCACCCTGGACGCAGGTGGGTTACCGCGGGACGCTCCGTGAGCCTCGGAGTGGGTGGAGGGGGTGGTGGAGGAGGGGGTGGAGGAGGTGGTGGAGGAGGTGGTGGAGGAGGGGGTGGAGGAGGTGGTGGTGGAGGGGGTGGAGGAGGGGGTGGAGGAGGGGGTGGAGGTGGAGGCAAAGGCGGAGCCAGGATTTTCTGGTAGGGGGGGGGGCAACCCCTCCAGCCATGAATAACGATAGTTGTTAGTAAGGACTTGTCCCTTGCTTTTGATTCGACGCGTGTGCGGCGATGGCGCAGCCATCGATCGAGGGTCGAATTCGAACCGCGTTGTGTGATCGGCATCGCGCTCGCTGAAGGTGAATGCCTTCAGGAAAGTCGTGTACTGTGTCGCAACTGCGCACAATTCTGAGTCACTTTTAACTGCTTTGCCGTTACTTATTGCCAATTATGGACTCAGACTATTGTCCTATCATCTCATAGAGTCCCTGGCACGTAATAATATGCTACACAGGGACAGTAGTTGGAGTTGCAAAATGCCGATTTATTACTAATAAACCCCGATGATCCGATCGAAATTAGGGATTTCGATCGGATCAATGGGGGGACACGTGCCACCCCACCCCACCCACTGGCGGAGGAGGGGGTGGAGGTAGTGGATGGGGTGGAGATGAAGGATGAAGTGGAGATGGTGGAGGTGATGATGGTGGTGGCGTCTCAACAACTCAAATTCGTCAATAACACTGTGTGGCCTTAAAATAAATATAATGAATATATGGGTCATTGCCCCGAAACGTCGCCTATTGAATATATTTAACGCCTCAGTGGCTCATTCGAGCAGTCAAACTCCCTGTGACACCTGCGCACCAGCGCGTCGCAGAGCGTCGTGGGGTGTTGGGAGGTGTCCCATGCGTGCGCGTGGTTTTTCTTCCCCGTTGTGCTGCGGCCACGTCGACGGGGAGCAGTGCGCGGCCACGTGCGGCGGCGGCGAGCAGACGCGCTCGGTGCGCTGCCTGGCGCAGGGCAAGCCCGCCGTGGGGTGCCAGCCCCACCACAAGCCGGCCACCACGCGGGCCTGCAACAGCCAGGCCTGCCCAGGACACGCGGGTGAGTCAGGTTGACCCGCAGCGCCACACCGCACAGCACCGCAGCGCCACGGCTGCTGACGAAGGCGGTCCCGGGCGCGTGTGATGACCATTTCGGCCGTTCGTTTCGCCGTTTCGGCCTTCACACGTACGTATGTTCAACTTCTTTCTCACCGTACGTAGCCAACCGCGCTCATCGGAGGTTCTATGGGTGCTACTCGCGATCGGCACTTGCCCCAAGTTTTTTAATGATATATGGGGGATCTTTGTAATTGTGTGAAGCGTGCTGTGCTACGAGCCCAGCGGATTCGAGCTCGACCCCCAGCCTCAGCCTCAAAACGAGTACCTGGTGCCGTGTGTAGAAAACATGAGCACCGGGGAGACAAAGGCGTCCGGGCGTGGTGCTGGCTACTCCGCCTGTTCGTTTCGCCGTCGCCGGCCTTCGTGGGTGCTACTCGCTGACAGCACTTGCCCCCAACAGTCTGTCGAGGCTACACTGATCTTTTGTCTTTGTGTGTGAGCAGGCGAAGTGCCGGTGTGCCAGGACCACTACACGTGGTGCTCGCTCGTGCCGCGCCACGCCGTGTGCAGCCACCCGTTCTACGGGAAGCAGTGCTGCCAGGCCTGCACGCCGTCCAACCTCATCACACGATGAGCCGCGTCACACACACGCGCAGTACACACTCACCAACCTCATCGTCCGATGAGCCGCGTCTCACACGCACGCACCGACCTCATCCGATAAGCAGCGTTTTACACACAGTACACACAGACACGTGCACACGTATCGAGCACTGTAGAACCATAACAGCCACGCAAGTGGCGGCAACGTCACCGCAGCGCTTGTGCCAGGTTAGGTGCACCCCGAGGCTTATCGCGTGACGTGTCGAAGGCTCACTGCTCGCAGGTCACGGAAGAGCCTCAAGGTGCCATGGGTTCGACTGAGATGGCTGGCAGATGCTCGCCACCGTGCCAACTTGGCATGCACTTGGTACACAAAGATCCCCCATATAGCCTTAACAGACTTTTGGGGTAAGTTCTGTTAGCGAGCATCTTCGAAAATCGGGACGGCACACTATAGGGGTGGGTCGCCAGCACCACGCCAGACCGCCTTTGTCTCCCGAGTAGCGATGTTTACACATCGAACCAGGTACTAATTTGAGGCTAAGTCGACCTAGGCGAGTCCCGATACAAATAATCTCCACTGTCATTGAGCGGGAATCTAACTTGGGTCGCCGGGTTCGCAGCATCGCGTGCTGACCACTACACAGCCGCTCTCCACACACACTCCGACACACGCAGCGTACACTCGCACGGACGCTTCAACACATTATCATCTTGGCACATCACCGGAACACATCCTCACCACCTTGACACAGTTGGTCCCGTGTGGCCTCCCAAACCCCCTCAACGCCTTGGGCCTTCAGCTCACAATGGGCCCTCGATGACCTCTCATGAAGGCAGGGGCCCAAATCACCACGCGAGATGTTAACTACCTCTCCTGCTATACAGGAGGCCGTGGGATCAATCCCGACCCTGACGCCTGCTGTATATAGTATTTGGAGTTTGTGCGTGGCTTATTGCGTGTCGATTTATCGCAGCCAAACACTCGAAACGCGTGAAGTTGATTCTAAATTTGGGAGGGAAAACCCGGATAAAAAACCACGTGACCACGGGGACAGATACGGAAACTCCAAATATTAAGGCATCGTCAGGGTCGGCATCGAACCCACGACTTGCAAACTGCCAATATACAGGCATGGTCAGAGTCGGGATGGAACCCACGATTTTCTGTATAGCAGGCGAGGTGGTTAATAGCGCCCACTGCAGCGACAAGGTATGGCAAAGTCACTGCAGTGGCATGATTGGAGTGTCACTTGAAAGTCAATGGCAACTTTTCAGGGGCTACTTGGGGGCAAAGCCGGGGGGGCACCACAAACACCGCACAGCCTTGGTCGTTTGAAGCTACAAGAGCAGCTTGCGAGATTTGGATGTCGCATCTTAAGTTTTAAAGACGTCTTTAAAGTCCTACGCAGCTGCTGTGTGGGGGGCGATGAGGGGGTAACGACGCAGACACGAAGAAAATAAATCAGGATAACATAGCGGAGCATGCGAAGTTTAATAAGCGTGTGCGCGCGCGTGTGTGTGTATATCTATAAATATGCAGACACGGTACAAATATAAGACAAATAAATCGCTTAAAAGCTCTTGTAACTGCTCTCCTTAAGAGGGCAACAATGAGCCCCCGGTGCTGGATGGGGATGTTGTAGATTCACCAATGTGAAATGTACCATAAGAATGGCGTTTGCACAGTATTTTCCTTTTTTTTTGTATTATTGTTATCAATGGTATTATTATTTACTACTACTACTACGTTTTGGTGCTCTCCAGTCAATTGTAATGGACTGATAGACGTTGCAATATTTGTGATGTTAATGCAAACGGAAGGAAACACGACGCAAGGAAAACCCCATTGCGCACACATTGACTCAACTTCCCAAAGGTCTCGCACCCAACGCGTTCGTTATTGCGTCCCGTGTATTTAATTAGCCGGGAAAAACTAGAGGACAAGAATTTTTGCGCTGGGATTATTTTTTAAATGTACACAACCCTTCCCATCGATGTGGCCGGCTTTCTCGACAGTCCAGTCCCGACTGGCAAGGCGGCTTTGCTCGATACTCAAGTTTCGTTGACATTGGATCGTTGTCACGCAGAATTATTGTGGCCCGGAGTTGAATAATCATTGAGGACATCATGGGTGAGCCTCATGCAGAGATCACTTACCCTGGTGCTCCAAAAGGTCGAGCCGTGCCCCATCCAGCTGCTTGGGAGTAACACCTGCTGGAAGATTTAATCGTCGCACATCGCATCGTTTGCATTGATTTCACGACGGAACTTTCACGACCCTACGAGATTCGTACGGGATCGTCACGTGCGCGCGAATTGCCACGATTTGGGACGCATCGTCGCGTTACGATGGACCATCGCAAGCAATACACTGTAAACTTTCTGATGAATTGTCACCGATTGGACGAAGCGTGCCATGTTCTGTGATGTGTCAAGATTGGATGAATCGTCACGTTGCCGGTGAATTCACGCAATCGTATCATGTGTCACATTTGGTGAATTATTAAGTTTTCGCATTTCCGTTGAATTGACACAATCGTCTGAAGTGTCACCTCCGTGAATTGTCATCATTGCATTGCGTTGGTTGTCGCGATTGGCTGAAACGTAAAAAAAACACATTTCCGGACGATCACAATTCAATGGATCGTCGTAATTCCAGGAGGGACTTACGGGGCCGCAACACGCCTGGCCGATGTGTTTTCTCATTGTTGTTACTTTTTACGATTTACCCGAAAGGATGACAATCACAGGAAATCCATACTAAAGGGAGGTTTTTTTGTCGTGAAACCCGCCACCACCCGACACAGCCAATGAGCAAGGTTTAAGCATGTAAACAAAACGACACTTTAATATTTACACCGTCTAACCCAAAATGAAACGCCCCTTGATTATGGACAACATTGGCAGGACATTCACTTCTGGTGAGCGTCCTGCCAAAAGCGACGTCGCGTTTTGTTGGCCCCGTGACGCGTCCCAATTGTGACGTCGCGTGAGACGAGCCGCTGTATTCTCAACAGAGATCCCATATTGTCACTTGAAAAAAAAGTTAAAACTGAATCTTTCGAAATCCTCATTTGAAAAATATAAAACTCGCCCCCCGCTCGTGTAAACCTCGAAGGACATCGTCGTCCAGAAAATGCTTCCTGTAACAGACCGCCGTTATGCGAATTAACTAATCTCACACGTGTGTAAAACGAAAAATTTAAACATGACGGACAGCGGCTGCACAAACCTCGCAGCGGAACTCAAAATGTATAAAGTAACCACGTCGAATTAGCAGTTAGTCGACGGATCAGCAGGTCGCATGCGCTGGGGGGTAAAGTGTGGGCAACTCCCGTCGTCTCTCCTAAGACGTCTTGCCAGCATACACGAGTCGACGCACGCACCCTCTCCGGAAGGGGTGGCCCACTAGCAGAGGGCCGCTTCCTCCGGGAGGAGCGTGAGCAGGCAATTTCAGAGCCGAACCTTTCCTCTGTGTATCAAAACAAAGCATGAAGCCCTCTGCGACCCAAACACTGCGGTGCATAGAGGCGCTCCTGAGCTAAGAGCCAGCTTGTGTGTCCGGCTCGTTGTTGTGGCTCCTACCATCGACGGTATTCTTTTGAATCTCTCAATCTCGGCGGGCGCTTTCGCAGCCCTCTGAAGGGCCACGTGAACGCAAGGTGGTGGTGGTGGTGGCGGGGAGCGGCATACAACGGAGTTTCCCAACTTGCGTGTGGGTGCTCGGGCGCGATGATCGGTGGCGAGAGATGAAACGGATCGACGGTTTTCACCGGGGGGGTCACACAGGTCATGGCGATTCGATGACCACCTGTAACGGTCGGCTCACGACGACGCTGCGGGTTGTCGTTCGGCGTCACAGTCTCGCATATCCGGAGGGGGAACTGAATCTATTAAAACATTTTTTTTTTTACCAGATAAAGGCCCACTGAGCTATGCGGCTCTTTTACAAAAGCGACCCTGGCTATCGTAAATGAGAGCGCAACGAAGTTGCCTGTCATCACGTGTACATTTATAGCAGACAAATACTCTTAAAACGTGTGATGTTAATTCTAAATGCGGAGGGAAAAAACCGTAGGGAAATCCACGCGACCACGGGAAAGCGAGAGAACACGCAAACTCCAAATATGCAGCAGGCATCAGGGTTGGGATCGAACCACGACTTCCTGTATACCAGGCGAGGAAGTTAACATCTCGCCACCGTTGCCGGGTTGCTCTGGAGAAGGTGCCAATGCGCGTGGAGCAAAACGTCGGACTTATTCCGATTCCTGTCGCCCTCGTCTGAAATTCCCTTCGCCGATGGCGATCGTTGGCAGAATCCGTTCCTCTCCTCAACCCCCTTCTCTTTGCAGGACTTGTCAAAAGTAATCTTCGTTCATTAATTTTATGACAAAATATATTAACGATAACTTTTTTGGCAGGTGGGCAGGGTGGGGCCGGGAGAGCGAGCGGGCAAATGGTCGAAACGCCGCACGTCCAATTAACCCGGTGGGCTACGTGCAGCGCAAAAAAAGTTTAACGTCCGTACAAATCGAGCAAACGAATGTGACGCGGCCCCCCCTAACCCCCATCGCCACCCCCCCCCCGCCGCCGCCCCCCAACAAAGGGAACATTCTTCGGGAGGTCCTTCGGAGAAGACAAGTGTCGATTTCGTCAATTGATTCTCGTGCGCACCACTCACTCTCACTCGTGCGTGCGTGCGTGCGTGCGATCCTCACGCCTTGTACATTGTGTACAGACCGTCGGGCTCACCCTTCGGGTGAATCGTGCAGGCCCTGTCATGTATTTACATTTATCCACTTGTCTCTTCACTCTTTTGTAATAATAAATAAAAACTTCACAATTTACTTCACCAATGTGAGCGCGTGTATGTGTGCGTTAGCATGCTTTCGCACCGCCGTGCGTAGCCCACTGCGCTAATCGGAGGTGAAGCACCGGGCAGTGGGGGGGGGGGAACACAGCGAACTAAACACACGCGGAGAAAAATCAAAACCACACAACGTGCGTCGTCGCTCCAGCGTCAAAGCGCCCATGACCAGATCAGCCGCCAACGCGCCCGGCCGTGCCACGCGCACTCAGACGGAGGATCAGAAGATGGGGGTTCCTGCCCAAATAATGCTGCTGATGATTGACACTAGGTAGGCGTCTTGCATGGGTGACCGCCTGGGACAAAAAGTCGGCCCAGGCAATCGTAAACATTCCGGCCCAAATTCGGGCTATGGGCAATTATTTATTTTTCAAATGGGTTGTGCGACAAATTGTGGACAACAGAAGGCCTCTTAACGAGCACCCCTGTTCACGACTAATCGCTTAACGACAGGCCTCCACAGAGCCCAATGTGTAGTGTATACTAGTGTATAGTGTAGAGTATAGTAGTGTATAGTAGTGTAGTGTATAGTAGTGTATAGTGTAGTGTATAATGTAGTGTATAGTGTAGTGTATAATGTAGTGTAGTGTATAGTGTAGTGTATAGTAGTGTAGTGTATAGTGTAGTGTATATAGTAGGGGGGTCTCAGAGCCCAGTGTTTTCGCTTACTGACCATTCCCCTGTTTATGACGGGCTGTTGTAGGGACAGTAAATCTCAAATATTGCACAACTGGTCATCACAGGCTAATGACAACCGAGACCTCAACATGGATACGTCGTCGCAGACTCAGACCCCCACCCCCCTTGCTGGGATCACGCTGCTGCTGCTGCCACTGTCATCATCCCAGAGGCTCACCCAGGACAGGAGGAAGGCTGCTGCTACCGCTGCTGCTGCTGCTGCCATCGGCCAACGGAGTGGAACACCGCGGGCCCCTCCAGATGAACTCCTCGTTCGAGAATAAAACGTCGTTGCACCTCCTCCTGGCTTCGACATTCCTCGTCCTCGAAGACACTGCTGGTGTGACCATCAACTGCACAATCAGGACATGGTCAGCAGGATGATGCGCGCATCTCCTTTGTAAAAGACACAGTTGTGGCCACACAACCCATACTATGGTCTGTATAGCAAACCCAGAGACACACAGATACCCAAGGAGGCCCATAGAGATACGCAGAGGTACACAGTAGACAAACCACATGAGAGCAATTGTGTCCATGCAATACAACTCAATGGTTTAGTCGGACGCACTGCGATCGATCGCACAAGCCGAGCCTCCTGCCTCGCTCTCGCTGTGCAACAAAAAATGTATCTTCCTAATTAATCGTTAAAATGCCACATCAACTGCAAATTAAACTGGAATAATTACATGAACCGCAGCGAAGAGAAACACGAACCCAAAAAAAGAAAAACCTTTAAATCCTATCACAGAAAGTGTTCTCCCTTCTCTCCTTCTCACCCCCCACCTCCCGCTGCTCCCAATGACTCAAACTCTCAGCAGGGATTAAATTCATCGCAAGAGGACGAATTCACTCACGGGTATAGATTGAGATTACCCGTCAAGAAAACATTGCACGGCTTCACAATCTCTCCTCTCTCTTGACTCGCCTCACCCCTCCTCCTATCATCTCACTCTTCATCATCATCCACAGAGCGAGACAATTACTTGCCCCCCCCATCGTAAAGTAACCGGAACGGTTTGGGGTGCAGTAGTGGCAAGATGTTAACTCCCTCGCCTGGTGTACAGGAGGTCGTGGGTTCGATCCTGATCCCGACGCCTGCTGCTGTATATTTGGAGTTCGCGTGTCTCTCTCCCTGTGATCGCGTGGATTTTTCTCCGGGACCTCCGGTTTTTCCCTCCAGATTTAGAAACAACGTGTGCTTAGAGTATTTGGCTGCAATACATTTCCATGTGATAAGCCAATTCGTTGAGCTATCATTTGTGACCAAGTCGCTTGTGAAAAAGAGCAATATAGCTCAGTGGGCCTGAACGTGGTAAAATAAAAATGCACAAGACCCGCCCCCCCCACCTTCAGTGCAGATGGAGTGAAGGAGGGTTTAGCCGCAAAGAAGATGACCAAGGCGTTGTTGCTGCCAACGCCTTGGTGATGGAATGAGCGCACAAGTGGGGCGGAAGCCGTAATGCGCATGGTACGCCGTGGCACAGCTGTCACATCTGGGGTGGAGTGGCCCGTTCCTCGCTCTCTGCTCACCCCCTCATCCATCCAGTCACTCACTCACTCGCTCACCCACCAGTCACTCACTCACCCACCCAATCACTCACTCACTCACCCGCTCACTCACCCACCAACCCACCCACCAGCCACTCACCCACCCACCCAATCACTCACCCACTCACTCATCCACCCACAGCACCCTCTCACTCACCCAGCCACCCACTAACCAATTAAACAGATATAATTCAGAGGGAAGTAGCAATCTGGGTGACTGACGATGCGGCACTCACCAATTCACTCCACTGACTCGCCCACCCACCCACACATTCACTCACCCGCCCACGCACTCGCTCACCCGCCCACGCACTCGCTCACCCGCCCATGCACTCGCTCACCGACCCACCCACACATTCACTCACCCAGACACTCGCTCACCCGCCCACGCACTCGCTCACCCGCCCATGCACTCGCTCACCGACCCACCCACACATTCACTCACCCAGACACTCGCTCACCCACCCACGCACTCACTCACCCAGACACTCGCTCACCCACCCACGCACTCACTCACCCAGACACTCGCTCACCCACCCACGCACTCACTCACCCAGACACTCGCTCACCCACCCACGCACTCACTCACCCAGACACTCGCTCACCCACCCACGAACTCACTCACTCACTGATCCACACACTCGGCAAGCATGATTCAAAGAAAGAAAAAAAAATCGCAAAAGGGATAATTATCTACCCGAAAGATTCTCTCTCCCTGTCTGTCTCCTCCCTCCACACACCCCTCTTCTCGTCTCTATTTTCATCTCATCTCTCGCTCGCTCTCCCTTTCCTCTCTCACGCTCGTGGCCCTCTCCCCGACGTGACGGCACGCCATGGCTGCCTGCTCCGCCGCCCGCTCTGCCCGCCACCTGCTGTGGCCTCCCGGTGATTTCAATTTAAAACTGAGATGCCACTCGCAGCCCAGTTGCACTTTCGCAATATGTAACACCACCACCACCACTACTACTACTACATTCTTTCACTTCTTCAGACGCACACTTTAAATTGGCGCGTGCGCGTGCATGTGTGCACGCGTGTGTGCGCGTGTGGTGCTTGCAATCAGCACTTGCCCCAACAGTCTGTTCAGGCTATACGGGGGGGATGTTTGTACGTGCATGTGCATTGTGCATGCAGCAGTAAGCGCATTACGCTACGATCCCGCCTACGAAAACCAGTTCGATTCCCGCTCACGGCCACTGACACCAGTGCAGATTATCTGAACCGGTTCTGGGCCTCCCCGAGGTCGAATCAGCCTCCAATGAGTATGTATGTTCAACCTGTATTGCACCACACGCGGCCAGCCGTGAACATCGGAGGTACAAGTACCCGGTGCAATATGAAAACATTGCTACTGTGAAGACAATAACCCCCCACCAATATAGCCTCAACAGACTGTAGGAGCAAGCGCTGTTGGCGAGTAGCACCTATGGAGGCCGGCACGACACAGGAGGTGCGTGGGTTGCCAGTACCACGCCCGGCTGCCTGCTCACTACACACCGCACCAGCTACTTATTTGAGGCCGAGTCGACCTAGGCGAAGGCCCATGACCAGTTCAGATAATCGTCACCCGTGTTGGCGGGCCAAGAGCGGCGATCGAACTCGGGTCGCCGGGTTCGTAGCGCAAGCGTGCCAACAGCTGCGCGACCGGCGGTCCCCTCGCGTACACGCAAGACACGGGGACGCACAGACACGCACACACACGCATCAGCAGCACGTGCACACACGCACGCATCACCAGCACGTGCACACACGCACGCATCACCAGCACGTGCACGCACGCACGCACACACACGCATCACCAGCACGTGCACACACGCACACACACGCATCACCAGCACGTGCACACACGCACACACACGCACCACCAGTACGTGCACACACACATCACCAGTACACGCACACACACGCACCACCAGTACGTGCACACACGCACACACACGCACCACCAGTACGTGCACACACGCATCACCAGTACGCGCACACACGCACACACACGCACCACCAGTACGTGCACACACGCATCACCAGTACGCGCGCACACACGCACCACCAATACGTGCACACACGCACACGCTCGCATCACCAGCAAGAACATGTGAAGCCTAGCTCCGTGTCCAGGGTGACACTTCGAGAATTAAAGCGATATTGCTCGGCAGAGGGGGGGCCCTGCTTTGTAATTAGCAGCTGTTGGCAGCGCCTCTCAAGACAGAAACGGTCTCGAAGGGTGGGGGGGGGGGCAGAGGGAGCGGGGGAGGGGGTCGCCCCCGCAGACCACCGCACCCCCGCACCATGTGCCACTCTTCACGTCGCTCCGGGCAGGACGATAGACTTTCCTAGACCCCCTGCGGCAGACTGCCGCACACCCCCCCCACCGTCCCCCACTACGCGAGGTCTGACAAATGAAAGTGAATGGAGATGTTAGCTACTTCGCCTGGTATGCAGGAGGTCGTATATTTGGAGTTTGCATGTCTCTCTCTCTCTCTCTCCCCGTGGTCGCGTGGATTTTTCTCCGGGTCCTCCGGGTTTTCCCTCCACATTTAGCATCGATATCACGCGCTTAGAGTGTTTGGCTGTTGCTATAAATTGCCACACGCTAAGCCACTTCGTTGAGCTATCATTTGTGGCAAGGTCGCTTCTGAAAAGAGCTACATAGCTCAGTGGACCTAGTAAAATAAAATAAAATGTTGAAGAGTCTAGTGAATCGAAAGAGCGCACTAGGGTTATACATTGTCTTAGATGGGCAGATGGGCATACAGGGCAGTCCAATGCACTTGGCAGATGTTCAGACCAACGCACAGACACATACAGACAGAACGACACACGGAGAGAGATGGAGAGACAGACAGACATAGACACACAACACACACATGCACAGATACACGTGTTGAATACCACACGTACATACAGATGTATGTCTTCAGAGTATTTGGCTGCTTTACATTTCCACGTGATAAGCCACTTGGTTGAGCTTTCATTTGAGGCCAGCAACAATCAGCACTATCGTCACAGTTGTAACAGATGAAGAGTGTCGTTTTTTTTTTATCTCAAGCAACGTTATTGTTATTATTGTTGTTGTTATAAAGAGCTTGGGGGAAAGGAGACGATGATGGGAGGAAGGAATTGCAAAGTGGAGCATTGGTGCGAGGGGAGTAGCGGAGAGAGAAGTGAGGTGAGCTGCATTGTGGTGAGTGGGTGGGTGAGTGGGTGGGTGAGAGGGTGAGTGGGTGGGTGAGTGGGTGGGTGAGCGGGTGAGAGGGTGAGTGAGAGGGTGAGTGGGGTGGGGAGCGGAAGTGAAGCGGTTAGCGCGCTGCGCTACAAACCCGCTGATCCAGGTTCTTTTCCTGCTCACGGCCAACACCAGTGACTATTATCTGAACGGGTCTTGGGCCTCTCCTAGGTTGACTCAGCCTCAAACAAGTACCTGGTACGGTGTGCAAACATCGGACATGCAGGAGACAAAGACGGCGGGGCGTGGTGTTGGCCATCCACCCCCTATAATAGTGTGCTGTGCCGGCCTTCATAGGTGCTACTCGCTAACAGCACTTGCCTCAACAGTCTGTTAAGGCTACACGGGGGATTATTGTGGGCTGGTTAGTGAGTGGGCTTGTGAGTTGGTGAGTGGGTTGGGCGGATGAATCTCTGATTGAACGGGTGAGTGAGTGTGTTGGTTTTGCCCTTGAACACAGCACAGATGACGAGTCAGTGTCTGGTCGACCCGGGTCCTCGACACACGCGTGATGCAGGAGGAGGAACCCGACGATAGTAGATCACGGGACACGGCAACCGTGGCGGGTAGTAGCGATAGCAGTGACGAGGAGGTGACTGACCACCGACGGGGGGGGCGAGCGAGCGGTTGCCGCGAATCGGCGGGCACCGATTCATTAGCAACAAAAACTAAAAATACCAGTTTTCACGTGCACAATTCTGCACGCGAGCATCGAGTGTGAACGGTGAATCATCGGGACCCGGTTGGCTGCCCCCGCTGTGGTTCTAATTAGCTGCAGCGGCGTGCGCATCTCACAAGCATCCTCCTCGCCCGCCAACGACGCTCGCAGCTCCGCTCTGCGAGCACGCCGTGCTCACGCTGCCGGCGCTGTCGGGGTAGAGAGTCGTCTGCGGACAAAACAAGAGACACGAGCGACGTGAGGGAGACGAGAAACACGAGAGACACCAGCGAGACGAGGGACACGAGCTACACGACGAGGCGTGACGACTCATGCTGTTCCAACTCCCGATGCACCGCACAATCATTATCATGCTCGTCATCTCCCGTCGTTAAGCGTCGTCGCCGTTGTCATCAGCGGCTTCATCAGTCATCGTCGTCATCAGCAGCACTGTCCCTATGGTCGTCATCGTCATCGCAATCATCGTTGTAATTAACATCGAAGTGAAGTTATACTCAAACTAAAGTATTTTTTTTTATTTTAACCAGGTAAGGCCCACTAACCGACACATTTTTTTCACAGACACACACATACAGACACACATACATACGTACACATACACACGCATATGTAGTGGCATGGAATAAGTAATGGAGCAGCACAGCGCTGGCTTCTGGCGGGGAAGGGGATCTGCGGCTTACGGCAGCCGTGACGTCAGCAGGCCACGTGATAGACTTGCGGGAGATCTAGGGGAAAGGTCACAGCAGGGGCACACCAAGAACCCACTGGTAGCTTCTAGAAAGGGGGCGTGGCCGGAGCCAGGCCACGTTGACAGTATAAGAGGGGCCCCTTTAGGGGACCTCCGGGCTGTCGACAAGGAGTGGGATCCCCGTCGTGCTGCTCAAGTCCATCGTCGTCGTCGTCACCATTCTTCTCTTAGTCGCTGCAGTTGTTGTCGCTTGCTATTGAACTGTGATACGGTTGTTGGCTGTATCGGTCAGCGCCATCGGTGTTAGACGGCTTGTGTTGTGTGTAGGCTCGGGTGTGTGTAGCCTAGGCAACTGTAGGGTGTGTGAAGAGAGATTGTGTGTATAATAAAAGTGCCTCCAAGAATGACTGCCTCCGAGTTGAACCACTACAGATATACATACATATAGAGACTCACCGATGAGGAATTGCAATCAGGCTTCACCAGCGCAAAGTGACCAGGCAACTTCATGTGAGGGCGGCAGTCTCTTCACAGGGTTGAATCAGCCTGTCACAGCTGAAGACGTAAACAGAGAAAGACCCCCAGGTTAACCGTAAACAGATTATTTGGCGACGCTGCTGCTGCTGCTGCTGCTGCGTTGGAGTGGTGCACAAAGACATTCATCAACCACACTGTGGCCTTAAAATAGTACAAAACAATATATATACACATATAATTGTAATCCCTTTATGAATGGTTCAAAAATACAAAAACCAGGGAACTTCGCCCAGACAAGGGATACCGGGATACACCCCCGGAGCCAGGCATGTGGGTGGTGGTGTATGCCGGCATGCTGCTGGTGATCCACGTGACCTGGTCGGGCCCAGCAAGAAATGGCTACGTGGCGCTGTCCTGTGGGCCCGGCACCAGCAAGATGAAGGGTGAGGGGCGGGGAGCGATGCCAGCGTGCCAGGGAGAGGGATGGTCTCGGACCGACTGGACCTTGGCGATGGACACCTAGGTATCGGGACGTGGAATGTCACGTCACTGGGGGGGTAGGAGCTGGAGCTGGTGGAGGTGGAAAGATATCGACTTGACATCATCTCACCTCCACACACAGTATTGGCAATGAAACTAAACTTCTCGTCGGGGGTGGTCTCTTCTATTCCGGAGTAACCCCTGGTGAGAGGCTATGGGGATACTCACAAGGCCCTGCCTGGGAGCGGTTCAGTTGGAGTTTGTCCCAGTGGATGAGAGGGTTGCCTCAATGAGACTTGGATTCTCAGAAAGGAAAACTCTGACTGTTGTCGGTGCTTATGCACCAAACATCAGTTCAGAGTATTTGCCCTTCTCGGAGATGGTCGGTGCAGTGCTATGAAGCCTGCAGACTCAAGTCTTACTTGGCGACTTCAATGCTCACGTGGTAAACGATGGAGATACCTGGAGAGTCGTGATTGGGAGGAATGCCCCCCTGATATGAACCCGAACGGTGAGATGTTATTGGAATTCTGCACTAGTCACGGAATGTCAATAACAAATACCATGTTCGAACACAAGCATGCTCATAAGAGTACTTGGTATCAGAGTTCAGAGCACTTTGGGCCGAAGATCAACGATTGACTTTATAGTCGTTATCATCCGAACTAAGGCCGTATATTCTGGACACTCGGATGATGAGATGGGCAGAGCGGTCAACTGATCACCACCTGGTGGTAAGATGGATCCGACACTTGGGGCACCGACCAGATAGACGTGGAAGGCCCAAACGAAGTGCAGGTTTTCTGTAAACACCTGGTGGAAGACCCAATGCAAACAGATTTCAACTTGCACCTCCGGAAAAACTTCCCCTGCACTCCAGGGGAGGTCGTGGACATTGCGTTTGAGTGGACAATGTTCAGGATCTCGATTGTGGAAACAGCTGTGAAAAGCTGGAGCCTGAAGGCAGTTGGTGCCTGTCATGGAGGCAACCCTAGGACCCGGTGGATCGTTCTCTCCAGGTGAGGGGGCACAGCTGCCCTTAGTGGAGGAGTTTAAGTACCTCGGGGTCTCTTTCGCGAGTGATGGTAAGTGGGAGCGGGAGATCGGCCGGTGGATCGGTGCGGCGTCCGTAGTTAAGCGGGAGCGGAGTTCTCGACCAAAGCTCGCGGTTTACAGGTCGATCTACGTTCCCACCCTCACCTATGGTCATGAGCTTTGGGTAATGACCGAAAGGATGAGATACTGGGTAGAGGGGGCCGAAATGAGGTTTCTACGCAGGGTTGCCGGGCCTCACTCTCCGTGATCGGGCAAGGAACTCAGTAATCCGGGAGAGCCTCAGAGTCGAGCCGCTGCTCGTCCGGATCGAGAAGAGCCAGTTGAGGTGGTTCGGGCACCCGGTAAGGATGCCCCCCGGAAGACTCCCCCTGGAACTCTACCGGGCAGCGCATCCCATTGGGCGAAGATCTCGGGGCCGGTCCAGGACACGCTGGCGGGACGATGTCGCTCGGCTGGCCTGGGAACGCCCGGGAATTCTCCAGGAAGAGCTGGAGTCTGTCGCCAGGGAAAGGGAGGTCTGGACCGCCCTACTCAACATGCTGCCGCCACGACCCTCACCAGGACAAGCAGACTGAGAAAGGAACAAAAGGAAATATTAAGATTCGATAACTATTCATATAACATCGGAAGAAAATGTTCGTGAGAAAAAATTATCTAATGCAATTATCATCAGGCGCCATGGTATGTATTATTAGTGCCTTCCCCAACCCTCATTGTTCACTCCATCTCTCCGGCATCTATATATATAGCACTCTGAAAAAAGGACATTGCCCAAAACGTCGCTACTCATCTAATAAGACATTGCCTTAACAGCGGTCCCGATGAGACGTTTCGAATAAAATTTTTGTTCATATAACGGCATGCATGCATTGTTTTTTTTATTTTCCCCTACACCGCCAAGGACGAGCGTCGCCCTTGCAGACGAACATTCGCGAAGGACGGTCGAATCACACCGCTAATTGCGCTGCGCAGCACGGGGGCGGTGGTGGCCGCAAACGACTCCCCGTCGCTCGTTTGGCTTCGTTTGTTCGTTGCAACGTTCCTGTCCCCTTCACACCGAGATGGTCTCCAGGCACCGTGCGTCATGATGAGCCGAGCGCGTGGGAAGCCACCGCACAAAGGCAAAGGCCCTACCACCCCAACACAGTATAGCTTCATCAGGCTGTTGGGGCAAGTGCTGTTAGCGAGTAGCGGTAGTCAAACAGCGCCTATAAACTAATGAAACATCTATTTTTTTTATCTAACCAGGGGTAAGGTCCACTGAGTAGCTCTTTTTCAGATGCGACCTGGCTATCACAAATGATAGCTCAATGAAGTGGCTTATATGTCGTGTGGAAAATTTATAGCAGCCAAATACTTTGAATGCACGTTGCTTCTAAATCTGGATGGAAAACCCGTAGGACCCGGAGAAAAATCCACGTGACCACGGGGTGAACATGCAAACTTCAGGGTCCTGATAAAACCCTGTATACCAGGCGAGGTAGTTAACATCTCACCAGCGGTGACGCCATACATTGCCTCATCAGCAGTGGCAGCCTTGCATGAGCCAACCGCTCGGTGAACTGCAAGATGTAATGGGCTAGGAGCCCCTGTATCGGAGTCGTCTTGGATAGAGATGGAACTTGTAAGCTGAAGAAGACATCCCTCCCGGATTATGGATAGAGAAAAAACAACATTGTGAAGTGCATCAAAAACAATTTCAATTAATCAGCCGCTTAACTCCAGCACTTAAAATATTGTAAATCCCAATCGCGCCCAGGGCACTCAACAGGTTTACGTGTAATTGGGATGATTTATCGCTGGCAAAATGCAACGGACGGCACCCGTCAAACTTCATACTCCTCTGGCATCTCTCAACAACGCTTCTTCCTCCGCGTTGTGCGCGCGCACCGCGCATTTGCGCTGCTAATTGCGAGTCGCTTCGGTACGCGGTGGCCCAACACACCAACGCGTCCCTTGATGGGTCTCGGCAGCGGTTAATCACGCGTGCTAATTCAGTATGCGCGAGGAGCACGCCTTCCATTTAAGCTCTCTTTTGAGGGTCCATTTGCTTCGGAATTGCGGCTCAGAATTGTTTCTTAACGAGTGTTATCGGTGAACAAGAATCGTGCAACACTGATTGTGTTGACATGACGAGGTTCTTCTTCAGTTGTACGGATGACAGGCCACGGCTAACATCAGCGGCTAATACAGGGGTCGGCAACCTGTAGATCGAGTCGCACGCGGCTCTTCATGGACTGATTCGAGACGTAATGCCACTGATATTTTGGTTGGTTGACCCCTTAGCGAGTGGTATCCGAACCGGTCATCCCTTCTCCATCCGTCTAAACCAGACGAGGGTGGCCACCCTGTTTCGATAGTCTCCACAACGCCGTCAATTATTATTTTGTTACGAATCGTGTAGGATTTGTGTTGAACTCGGTAGGACCCGCGTCTAACAGAGAGGGCCCTTGCCTATAAATCTGTGGAGGTTCGCCTGCGTTGGATTAAGGCTGACGGGAAGATGCAGAATGTTGAACCCGGTACAGTTTCCTAGCATTAAATCTATTCCTCTGATAAAAAAAAAATCTACTCCCGAAGCCACCGTGTTGCTGATGGTATTTGTAAAAAAAAAATATACCGTCATGTTTTAGGGACAGCTTTGGTAAGCAGGCGTATTTTGTCTGCTTACTTATTTTCGGCACTTCACATCCTGATTGTGTTTTCATTTATTCGTTGTAAACGATAAACACATTTCAACTCGTAACGGCGGTGCTGGCTCATTCTCTGAGAGGAAAACTCGAGAGGAGCGAGGAGGAACCACAGGCAAGCGGAAAAGCAACAGCAGCCAAGACGGTGAGCTGGCGCTAAATGCCTCCCCAAGCTCTGCAACCCTATATATATTAGAGCATTATCAGCTAATTAGCGAGCGTTTATACACGTCGGAGTACACCGGACCAACCGGAGAAATCCCACGCGCGCGAGGGGACAACGCTCTATCCCGTACAGACGGCGTCGGCATTTGCCGTCGTATCGGTCGTATCGCTGTATCCTGGTTGAGCCAGGGTACGGCGACCTCCTCAACGCCTACCCACGGGAAGAAGGGAATTTCACAGCATTCGTGCGGCGGTCCAGCAACCCTCACTGCTGCCTCTGCAACAGTACGAGACTAAAACTACGAACTATTTTTTATTTTACCAGGTAAGGCCCAGTGAGCCATCTCGCTCTTTTTCAGAAATGACCTGGACACAGATGACAGCTCAACAAATGGCTTATCACGCAGAAATATATAGCAGCCAAATACGCACATTGATTCTAAATGTGGAGGGAAAAAGTGGAGGACCTGTAGAAAAATCCATGAGACCAGGGGGAGAGAGACATGCAAACTCCAAATATACAAGCGTCATCAGGGTTAAGATTGAACCCACGACCTCCTGCATACCAGACGAGGGGTAGTAGTTAACATCTCGCCACTGTGGCACCCTACCGAGAATTGGACATACACAGTTGAGTAGCCACCGCGACCGCCACCCGCCTAGATGCAAATTGAATTTGAAATCAGAGGAAGTTGTACACGCCAAGGCCGATTCGACAGGCCCCTCGTTTCGGGTGTGGAGGCACGCTCGCCTATTTTTAATATCTCCGGAGTCATCGCGTTCGCGCTTGGTGGGCGTCTGACAGCTGGGCGTGTGGCGCTCGCAGAGCAGGCAACGATGCGCCGATGAGTAAAACAATATAAACATATATATTGTATTGTTAACATTATTATTGAAGTCGCCGGCGAAGTAGTTTCGCGATAGTGGACGGACGTTCCAGACACTTGCGAGATGTGGGCAATCGTGAGGATAATCAAATAAGTGGATTTGGACACAGCAAAGGTAACGGTGCAGCTCTGCAATATCAAACTTACGTCACTGCTGGTAGAAAGGGGCATTGACCGGAGCGCCGGAGATCCCCCGTCCGCTCTCCCCTCCTCTGCAAGGGGTTTGGCCTACTCTTCCACACTGGCCAGATGTATGTAAGTCAACGGCAGTACCCACACTTTACCCCACCACACGTGGAGGGGGTGGGGGATTATAAAAAGCCTGCCTCATTCAAACCGCGACCTCTGGATTGCAAGTACAACCCGCTAACCATTTAACCACTGTGAAAGAGCTTTATAGCTCATAGGATTTCTCCAGTATAAATATTCTGGACACAGCACGTCAAGCAATTAGAGGACTGTAATTCAGAATGAAATAATTAGTCTGCGCCTGCCGATTAAACCCTTTGCGATAGCTCGGGAGAGGGCACTTTCAAAGGACGTTAAACTGTTCAGTGTCACATAACAGACGAAAGCTCCCGTCAGTTCGGAATACAAACGCTGCCAGAGAATCGGCAACTGGGCAGCTCTCCCCAGCGCACCCGGAGGGGCACGCGCACCGCGTGCCGCTCGTCCCGATGTTGCGCGCCCGCGGTCGCGGGTTTCCGTTGACGAATGCGGCCGCCGACACTGTGCCGGCAACCTGGAGCCCAAAATGTTTGGCCGTCGTGCCACAACGACCACGCACGCCGGGGGTGCAGGCAGGAGAGAGGGGGGGGGGGGATGACCTTAAAAGAACCACACACACACGCCAGAGGAGACGACGGCAGTGGCGGTGGCGAAAGAAACCCGACGCACTTGGGGCGAGCCGCGCGGACAGCCCGGGGGGAGGAGATCCCAGACAGCCGGGGGCAGCGAATAATAAAGAGCGACCACCCACACAGATTGGAAAGTTTGATTTTTATTTTTTCTACTGCCAATTCGCTGGGGTCGGTTTGGCCGACGTTGGGTGTGGGGGGGTTTGGCGGTAAGCGCTGCCACGTTTTGAAACCAGAGCACCTTTCAAAAATTATACCAAGGTAGGCTGACGTTTCTGGGCAGTGGGCCTTGTTCAGAGCAGACAGAGACGGACGGCGTAGAGATCGGCAGACCCGCAGCTGAATGAGGCGTTCATCATCTTCTTCTCAATGCTCTTCTGCTCAATGTCGACTCAGCGTCAGGTGGTTCAGTGGCAGAGCGAGCGAGCGGCATAGGAATCGCAAGGTTGAAGGTTCACATGCTGGTCGGGGGGTTGACTCAAACCATCATATCCCTCTGGGGGTCTTTTAAAACGGGCACCACGTTGTGGGGATATTCAACAGCAGTTTCCATTTGGAGAAACTCGCCCCACCCCCAACAAGGCTATTGCAATGCTTTAGCCAGGAGATGAGCACCGATGCCGCAATGCTCGTGTCTGAGAAAGACTCACGGAGTATCAATGTCTACTATCCACCGATACTCATTAGAATGAGATTTTTTTCATCACGACAGCGTCCCTTCAGAAATCTTGCTGGTTCACCTGTAACGCATCGAGTTAATATCGATGATGATTCAGTTCCTTCTGTACCGCGATTGCGTTTGCCCTCGTATTCACTTGGGTTGTTTTGGCTCCAACTTCTATTTTCCGCAGCGTTGTTCCGTGTTTTTGGACTCTTGCTTCTGTCTTTGGGTGAGCCAGATCACAGCTAAGAATGAGACTACCCTGGTCCCTTGAGCCCTCAACTTGGCAAAACAAAAAGAAAACTTGAAAACTCAGGGTGTGAAAGGTGTTGTGAAGATATGAACAACACTCACAGCGAGCGCTGTCACATCAGTGGCGATGACTGATAATCAATAAGAATAATTGATAGTCAATAACCGAATCAATCGAGCGACAACCACGATCCGCAAGTGTTTTGTGACTGTAACAACACTTCCTGAAACAAAAATATTTACGGAGACAAGATTAGTCATTCTCAACGAGTTGACGTAAATTAATAAAATCCCAAACTACTTTGAAAGCCGTTCTTAAACGAACACTTCTTGAATCCATCCACCCTTTCGACGGACCGTATAACGCCGCAAAGTTAAACGGGCTTCGTCACGTTTGGCAGACAAATTCGATTCAAGAAGAACACACGATACTCGTCCCAACACTTTGCCACTTTGAGCGCGATTGCGCATTCCGTAACGAGTTGGTGTCCACCGAAGCCGCACGCGCCACCAACGAAAACGCAAGAAGACTCAGTCGTAGCCCTAACCCGAAGGGGAGTCTGGCTCGTGGCTTGGCAAGTTATCGCGAGACGGGGATTCAGGGACTCAACGCCGACTCGGATTAAACGGCAGTCGCGGGCAATCTAACCCGTGGGAAACAAGGCAGCGTCGCCGAGGCTACAAGATGCAAAACATCCACGGGGGCGAGCGGAGGCCACGTCAGCGAGGCGTTACACTCTGGCTCTCTTGAAGCGGGAGTTTGGGGTGAACCCACCCACGTGACAAAACACGTGCCGGGGGGAACTTCTTCTGCAAGTCACGTGGGGTGAAACGCCGGACATCATTACCGTACTTCATTTCAAGCTCACAAAACGTGGTGGGGGGGGGAATCGACGAGCGACGTTTCGTTCCACGTGCTGGGCGCTTCTTCAGCAGGTGAATTATTCCCGAAGAAGCTTATCAGCGACATGCATTTTTTTTTTATGAGACATTGAATATCGGCGCAGAGGTTGAGACCTGAGATTAGCAGCTACGCGTTGAGTTTGTTTGACCATGCTTCACCACGCTGGTCAACAGGGGATTGGTGGAGAGGATGATGGTACAGGTACGGTTCCGAGTTCACTCGAAAGACGTGGGAAAGGAGTCGAACTCGAGTGGTCGGGTTTATAGTGCAGTGCGCGATCCATTGAGTCACCACCCCCCCCCTCCCAAAAATGTCCGTGCGAGTGTGGCAGAATGCTTGTGACGTGAACTATGCAGGAAATGTTGAGGTTGTGTGCATACATGTTGATGTATGTGTCCGTGTGCTCATTTATGTAGTATGCGCATGTGCATGCTTACATATAGTTTGTTGTCCTTCTCTCGCACCTCCGCTGTACACGCTTGGCTACATATGGTGTGAAAAGTCAACATACATACATTCATGTAGACACCCCCGAAGTAGCATTTTAACAGACTGTTGGGGGGGAAAGTGCTGTTAGCGAGCAGCTATTGAGGCAAGCACGGCAGGGCGAGCGGGTGGGTGGCCAGTAACACGCTCAGCCACCTGTCTCCCCAGTGCTGTTTACGCATTTCAGGCTGAGTCGACGTAGGGGAGAACCCACGACTGGTTCAGATATTCACCACTGTCATCAAGCGTGAGCGAAAATCTAACGTGGGCCACGGGTTCGTAGCGGAGTGCGCTTACCACTGCAACACCTGTCTCCATACGCATGCACATATACACACGGAGCACGAATAATTTAGCACCTCAAACACCATTGGCGATTAAATGAAACACAGAAAACAACAAGACGGCAGATAATACACAAGATTTTTATTTCGAAAGATTCGCGACAATTTTTTTCATAATTATAAATTCTTCCTAAGTTGTTTTATAACCCAACGGCAATGACAAGCTACATCCTTCGCTGGTTTTTAGTAAATCGATTCCACGAAGCTGCCTCAAGGCTGCGGATGCCCAGAGGTCCATGTGCGAGAGATCCGCCACTCTCACCGCTCACCAAAACCATCACAACCCAGCATAAAGAATTGTTGACAAACCAATTTTGTTTTGCCAACGCGAAGGATTTGGAATCTATGTAGTCGTAATAATCTGCAAAACATAAAAAATAACTGATAAGCGTGTAACTGAATGCAGATTCCTCTTTTGGCAATCCACAACCTACAGACGGGCCTTCCGGATTGACCAATGCCAAGTTTTTGTTTATGCAAGCGAATCAGGAACCGGTTTTGACTTTGCCGGTCTCATCAGCAGGTCAGGCCCTGCTTGACGACCTGCTGCTGGGGGTGCCAGACTTCACGGGGGAGAAGGGTCACGACGGAGGAGCATGAAAACACAAAACCGCCATTTCACACGAACTTCAGCAAGAGCTACAGCAAAGCGGCGTGGGACGCGTAAAAAATGGAAAATGATCGATTCCTCCCACACGTACGGTTCGATGCATGCACCGTGGCGATTCACAATAATTAATATTAACAAACAATTCGATGAAACGATCACAAACATCGCAAGCGCACACCCATGTGGTGGAAGGGGGGGGGCGGGGAAGGGATGGGTCTCTTTCGCCGCGACGTGACAAGGTGCCAAAATCACCAGTCTCAGAAATAACTTTGCCTATTTCCTGTGGCAATAAAACACTGCAATCTGGTGTGGGCCGCCGACGGCTGCGTCTCTTCGCCAAACTACAACACGAAGCGTCAATATCCCGAGAGCAAAAAAACGTTAATCATTTATGACTGCGAAGGTTTTTTCACCGCATGTACCTCGGCAGGATGTCTAATGTTTCGCCGCACGTGCAGCATTTTAAACATAGCCTAACCGCCCCCCCCACCGTCTCAAACTCGTGAAAGCCACTAAGCTCAAAACGTGACAGCGGACAGCCAGATACGCAGCTCATGGTCGTTTAAATGATCATCAACCACGATCTGTTCACTGCACGATGACTCCCTCCAAAACAGTCACCGTGTCCTATTACATCAAAATGCATCGATGCATCTGGCTCCGTCACGAGAGCAGATTTCATCACTCCATCTGCTCGGCTCAGGCGGGCGTTCCTTCCTCCGCCTGCCAAACCATCGCACGTCTCGACTATTGGCCGCCACCACTGTCAGCATCATCACCATCCCCCCGTCGAGCTATGTATCCCACCCACGCTCACTTTAACTCATCTTGACAGTCAATGGTTGTCTCTCTAACTTGCGTGTATTCTCAAATCCCACAAGTTTTACTCTTCCTGCCATCTCGGCATATATCCTGGCGTTGCGCCTGATCATATTTATATCAGTGGCTCTTTTCAGCTTGGGTATATACAATATTTACAAAAACTTTTCCGAGCCCCTCAAACGAATAAATGTCAACCAGTGGACGGAAGGCGTGACAGTTCAAAACCAGAGCAGGTTCATTCTCGCTCTACTTCCGTGATGGTGCAGCATGCTCTGCTGCTGCCCTCAGAACAAGGACTTGGAACGATTTCTCGTCACTCAATCATCGAGGAGTAACCATGCCTCGCAATGAGCCACACGAATAAGAGCCGAATGGTTCTCACCGCTTTACAACTTAGGTTGAGTGCGTGAAAGTGTCAGCTCTGTTTGTCCGTAACTCGAGTGGGTGGGTGGGGGGGTATGATAAAACTTGTACAGATGATCAAAAATTCATTATTTTTTATATCATGTTGTGTTCCTATTGGGAAAATTGGCCAAATTAATAATCAGAACCTTTATTTAGGCTCTCTTTCACAGATGTCGAGCAGATTGATCGGAGGGTTACCCAAAATTTGGCGATACAACACAGAACCGTTTCAAGGATTCACCCCGTGCAGATGTCGCCGTCTCGTTTCATCACAGTCATTCTGGCCTCCTGGAATTAATCCTGGTTTCCTAGATTTTTTCCCCAAAGTTGCTTGATGTAGTTTCAAGCGAAACTTTCATGGATACATATTTGCTTGTGAGAATGGTAGGCTCAAATAAATCTAATTCAGTGTCGGTTAGGTGGAGGAGGGTATTAATGACACAAATTTGGGCAGATCATTACGTGGGCCTAATCAATTAATCCATTAAAAATCGTATTTTCTGTGAAAACCTGCGAGTTAAGTTAGACGCTACGTGGCGTTTTGCTTCGCGGCTCGGAGGGTGACTTCAATTTTCACCAATCAAAAACTTCCCCCGACAAACGTTCATTGAGGAGCATCACAGAATCCCACGGCTACTCGTGAAAGTGTCTTCCTCATTTGGGTTTCCTCTTTCATGAAGAATGTTTACTTTACACCGGGGCGTGTGCAGGGGGTGAAAACAAAAATCCAGAGCAACAAGATTGTGTCGATGTGTCCTTCTCCCTGCCCGACGCCAGCACCTAGACGTCCAAAGCATCTTTCTTCTCACGACACCAACGGCCAAACCACGGGTCAGCATCGCTGGTAACCGCGCACGCACTGCCACTCCGGTGCGATGTCCCGGTAAAATGCAGTGGCCCAGGAAGCCTCCTCCCTCCTCTCAGCGCCCGCCGTTTCCTGCAAACGACGACTTGGCTTCTCCCTTCCACGGCACCTCTGGCCCACGCCAATTGCCGTCGGCGACGCTCTGGTTGTCCCCAGAACCGCCTGGAGGGTTCTGTATTCGCGAGTATGGTCCCAGGGACGGCCTCATCACCGGCTGCCCAACCGGCATCAGTGGTATGATCCTCACGGGCGGTTTGGCTGGAACTTCGGGTTTGCCCTGCTGCTTCAGGGACATTACTGAAACTCGGTTGTAAGGTTGGGTCGTTGCAGAGGTCGTTGCTGGGGTCGTTGCCGGAGTCGGGGTCGGAGCCGGATTCACCGTTTGTTTTGGAGCCGAGGTCAACGGGACTTGAGTCAAATTCATTGGAGAAACTGCTGGGGTCACTTGCCATTCTAAAGTAGAAGGGACGACCACCTTGGCACCTCCGATGTTAAAGAGCTTATGGATTTTAGCCTGCAGCTCCTGCTGCTGCTGTTGTTGAGCTAGAAGCTTTTTATCTCGTTCCTCTTGCTGTTGCTGCTGACATTGCTTCAGAAGCCGTATCAATGAAATGTTCTGCTGCTTTTGCTGCTGCTCTTGTTGCTGCTCTTGTTGCTGCTGCTGTTGCTGCTGCTGTTGCTGCTGTAGCTGCTGCTGTAGCTTCTGTTGCTGCTGCTGCTGTAGCTGTTGCTCTTGTTGCTGCTGCTGTAGCTGTTGCTCTTGTTGCTGCTGTTGTTGCAGGGACGGCTGGCTCAGCTGCATCGGTTGCTCCTGTTGCTGCTTCACGAGTAACAGCTGTTGAGACAGCAGTTGCAGCTTCTGAAGCTCCGACAGGTCCGACTGCTGCTGCTGTTGCTGCTGTTGCTGCTGCTGTTGCTGCTGCTGTTGCTGCTGTTGCTGCTGGTGGTCTATGCGCTGTTGAAATTCAGGCTGGCTCGTCGCTGAAGGCAAAGAGGAGGGGCTAGCCGTGGCTACCGCCGCCACTGACGTGGGTCGAAGAGCCACAGGAATTTGGGGAGACAGCACAACGCCTGGTTTGGAGAAAACAAAACAGTCAATAACAATTACGAGCATTCCAGAGCTTTAATATCGACAACGGTGATAATTGCACGTGTCGTTGTATCGATTTTCTTTAGCGCGGAGTAGGCTAGAAACCCTCTTAAGGAGGGGGGGGGTTCTCTCTAAAGCTTGCCACTCGAGGCGAACACTGTGACCGACTCGCAGACGGATGGGATAAATGAAACGTTTAATATAATGCAGATTGCCGAGGGAGACCGGCAGTCATAAGGGAATGATTTAGATATTAGGTACAGGGTTACCCCTCGATTTACGTACGTTCGGTTGACGTAATTTTGCGTTGACGCAAATTTACAAATTATGCACACTTTTCAATGAACGAAATCGAATTTCGGCGTGAACAATATTTCACACGGCACGCACCACGAGATCATTAAACAAGAGCCACCCGTGTGTGTCATGGTAGCCCTACAGTGCAACAGTAACGGCCTCAACTTCACCTTTCCAATAATATCCAACGTACAGCAGATATCTTGGCGAGTTCCCTAACAAGGTCAACTATTTTTGTTTTAAATATATTTTTTTACGAATGTGTTCTTTCTGTTTATATTGTACACTGTGTAAGTTACCAATCTTGCAAATTTAATCAGGCGTTATAAAGTTACACAATGGTGATTTCGGAAGCCTGTTTTTAAATGTATTAGTCAAGTGTCTGCGATTCGGATCCGCACGTCACAGCACCTAACGTGCACGGATTGAAAACTTCCCCTCGATGGGCACATGGCACCGGTACGTGACGATTTTCATTTTGATTTGATAACAGACAACGAGAAGCAAAAGCTGAAAAGTCCACAGAGAAGCATGATGAGACGCATACCACTTGGAATCCCACTGAGACACAGGAGGAAAGAACGCGTGGATCAGGTAACGAGTGCAAATCGCAGACATCGTATTCACCGTTAGGGAATACCGAGTGGGTTTGAGCAAGGACACATCGTGCCAGGAGAGGATAAAAGGCTGATGGATGAGACTGGTGACAGAAGGGCAGTCAAAGGAGCGATCGTGCCCAAGAGGAAGGGATGGAGAGATGAGGCCAGCTCAGGTGTAGGAGTGAGATGGATTATGGCAGCGCTAGAATTCACCCAGTTGTGACAAACAGCAACATTATACAGAGGGATTTTTTTTAGTGCAGTCAGCAGTGGCTGGCCTGAGACCTTTTAACTCGCTGAAATTTGAGAACCCGCCTTAATCTGTGCGAGTCTGTGGGTCTCTAAACAAGTCTGTGGGTCTGGGAGTCGATTGGGTGCCTATGCGGGTCTATGGATCTGCTATTAAAGTCGACGGGGCTCTTTTTGAGTCTTTGCTGAGCAGGGCCGAAACCATGAACACACTCACTTAAGAATCCAGTTTAACCCTGGGCAGCCGATACCTGGTTTTAAACCCAGCGCCTGCGCGCTACTGGTTCAGCATCTCCGACATTTCAACCAACCAGCCACATTTTCTTTTAGTTTATTCGATAGCTGATAGGCTAATTATTGTTATGTTTGGAAAGTATATTTTTTATATCCATCTAAAGATATCTCCTTACGTAAACTACAAGACCCCTTCAACCGATATCTTGGAATGGACCACAGTTTAGTCATGGCCCAAAGATGTATAGTTTTGTTGGGCAATATGTCATAAACTTTCTTTATTTAAGAAAAAGTTTATTTTATACATTAAGCTACATACCAGGTGATGTTAGCATGTGTGAGTTAATATGCATATGTGTGGGTGTAAGCATGTGTGTGCAAGAACAGACAAAGGTGAAATCTTGCCTATGTACAAATGCTCAATTCAATGTACATGGCATACACTGTGTACAATCATAACAGTTGTAGCATGCATCAATATGGCAGAACACACGCGAACAACAATTGCCCCATCAGCATGTTAATGTTATGTGGGGGATCTTTGTCTTTCTTACATATCAGTATACATTCATTTATGTGTGTATACGTGTGTGTGCACACATTTCTTCGTAAGGATATTCTTGGGCATATCTCACATTGTCATTATATACAAAGGATACTTACATCCAAAGGTTGTCACATCTACGAACATCACAAGATATGATCTGTATAACATCTGCACCGTTGCAGGACACCCATGAAATAGCATCTCTTTGGGCCATTTACACAAAAACAAATAAAATACCTATCTATACATGTTTGAACTCAACTTCTCCTTAAACAGGCCGGTTTCCCAGCGTGTTCATTTGCTTTAACAACATAACGCAATGTGGATTTATACAGACGTTGTAGATATATTTAGATGAGAGAGGAAGACGGTCATAGGCGGAGGGAACAAATTAAGCTCTCGAACCTGGACTTGTAAAAAGGAGTCGACAACACGAACGGCTGTGGGAAGAAAGTTTCGGATTGTGGGGGAAGTTAAAGAAAATGAGTGACGAATCATAGAGCAAAAGCTGACCAGGGGCCTGGACAGAAAGTCTTGGTTACTGGACCACCTTTGTCACACTGCACCACATAGTAATTTGAGGCTGAGTCGACCTAGGGAAGGCCGAAGGCCAGTTCAGATAATCGTCACTAGTGTTGGCCGTGGATGGGAATCGAACTTGGGTCGCCTGGATCGTAGCACAACGCGCTTATCGTTACACTACCACTCCCCTCATACGACACACACAGACACATAAAGCACACATGACAGCACGAGTTATCAAACAGCGATAAGCCTCCAGAAACATTTTTAGACTTATAGTTGTAGAAACGACAATGAGTTTTGACCTCTTCATCCTTTAAGCCACCCCGCGACAATATATCAGAGTGGCAGACAATCCTTCAAGACGCCGCACGGATCGCTTAAGCGCTTTAAGTGTTGCGGGGCGGGGAAACTCGGGTTCTGCGAACATTTGGCCAATGACCTTCTGAGACCCGAATATCAATCATAGAAGCGGCGCTCGCCGCAGTCCACAGAGGGTTCCCGCAGGCACCCTTTAAATACGTTGGGACCGGCGAAGTGTTTGACAGCGATTTGTGCGAATTGACGGGGCGGATGGATCGCTGGGGGGTTTGCCTTCGCAAATTCGCCCACGGGAAGGAATCCGCCGGGCGGGCTTTAAACGCCACCGGATACGCGGCATAGGAACACGTCCTAAAACAAGCGCGGTGCTGAGGAATCCATCAATCTTACTTTGAAGGGACGGAGTGAGGGAAAGCGAACAGGGAGAAAGAATGAGTAGGGATTGGAAGTTGAATTCCAACAACAAAAAGGCACTGCGCTTAGGAAAACAAATGGCCAGATGGCCACTTGCCACCCGGCTCCCCGCTTTTCTCAACGTCACGTCTGGGATGAGAACTTGGCACCGAGTCAAACGGACAGTGGGCAGGATTTATTTTGGTCGTATTTTAATATATATATATATTTTTATAATAATAAAAATCCCCCGAATTTTATTCCAATGCGTGCGACAAACGAGACGAAGGAGAGCTTTCACCTGGCTATCAGTGCACCACCTTGTGTTGGAGACGCAGCATGGGATAGATCACTTTGTCAGGCTGTATTTAACACGATGGGTTTTCACAACCGCCATTATCAGCATGCGCCACGGCCGAGACCTTCAACTGAGGCCCAAGTTCTGAGAAACTGGTTTTAATTGCGGGCGGTTGGTTGAATCCTGGATTCGAAAACCCAGGATTTCAGCGGTGCCGACTTAAAAACGCTCCGACTTCTCGAGCCATCAAGGCCTCTTGGCATGTGGTTTTAATGATCGAAGGTATGCAAAGGGCATAGGCGAAAATGAGAAACTCGCCCACGAAGCAAGCAGCAGTCGTGTTCACGCGACCGAACGTGAAACGGCTGTTGTTTTTTCTATCTCTTGAAAACTTTATTCAAATATGGAACGATTTCTAAGTGAGCGCGTGCGTTCAATTTGAAATAAAACCGAGAGGCTTTGTCCGTTGTTAAAAGCTAAAAGAAAAATCAAACTAAAAAGTTGCACATTATTTTCTTGAAAGGGTTTTAAATTGAACGAAGAATGTGACATCGGTTATGGTGACATATGTACCCATTCCAATGTCTCACGTCCACTGACAATGAGCGAACGTGGGCCCAAGATTATTTATATAGCGCACTTGAAAAATAATTACACTTGACGCGATTTTATACGCAGTTATTTTTTGGCGAAAATGTTAAATTATTTAAAAGCCTTTTTTTTACATAGTGTAAACAGGCCATTATCCTGAAAATTATCATCATCTACATCTGTTACATTTCATCACAATGAGCATCATCATAGTATACAATGCCACACTGGCACATAAAAACTAAAAATGTAACACCAAACATTGCATTGTTTGAGAGAAATTGAGAGGTTACATTTTAGACACATTTTAACGCATTGAACCAAACCCATATGGTTTTCCTTTTTAGACAAATGTGTAACTATTATATTTAGCCTTGTAACGAGGGTGGACAGCACAGACGTTGAAGCATATCAGTGGACAATGGATTTTGATGCACTACCCTTCCCTGACAAGGTCACCCTGTGTGGCTATCAAACAAAGTCATGTTTGGATTCAAGTAGGAATCTCAATGTATGTCAGGATTCTGTGCATCGTCTCAAGTGCCACGCCGGAAGATTGAAAGGCCGCCACCTCTGCAATGCAAGCGCAGTGGTGCTAACCGTTACACCGCGGCAGTTTCAAAGACAAGACGTGCATTATTATCGAGGCACATTTGTTTGCATGTTTTACAACAAGCATGTGTGGTTAAATGCAGACCTGATGCATTGAAATAGATGTCTGTTTGGTGTTTGAACATCTTAACACCTCCTGTATTACTGGCAGAAAGGGTAAAACCTTTTCTCTCTTCGTCATCTTGACATCAGGCAAAAAAGGGTTCCATAGATAGCGTCCCCTTTTAATGGTAGGCACGATCCGTTTAATAAAAATATCACTCACCCCATTCATCGTTAACGGTGCCTTGCAACGGAAAAAATGAAGGAGAGGGGCAAGGTTGCTAGGGCGACTTCAATTCACACAGAAACCACCCCCACGAGCGTAAGGAGGTGGCTGCACGACGTCTCAACTACCGCGCGCCGCCCAGCGCAATCGAGCAGGCGGGCAGATGGGATATCTAAGAACCCTGCAGTGTGCTAACCATCGCGATTGTGGCCGAGCCCTGCGACGCGATTTTCGTTCAGTGGCTACAATCGTGACCCATGCCTCGCCAACCGTCGTCACTGGCAAGCCGGTTCCGGCTGCCGTCCTGCCCGACTGTGGTTTACCGCGCCTCTGAATCATTCTCCCTTCTCTCTCGAGATCAAGCGAAGACTGCACGCATTACAAATTCTAATTTCAGAACAGCAAATAGGTGTGGAACCAAACTTGGAGCGATTCACCCTCAAAATGAGGGACCGGACCAGTGCGGTCTGAGCTCACTGCCCGACCGCGGTAGGGGTAACGATCAAAAGCAGTATATTTATGAGGGAGGGGGGTGGGAGAGGGGGGAAACAAATCCAAAATTCTCATTGTTGTTATTATCATTGTCATCATCATTGTCGTGCACACAATCCCCATCACATCCACCCACCCCACCCACCTCGACGAGAAGCCAGTGTCCACCTTACCTTCTGCAGGAAGAACGGCGCCAGCAGCGCTACCACCAGCGAGCTCGCCATTGCCAATGCCGCCACCTCCATCGAGGTTCATCAGGGCCTCCTTGCGCCGTTGCAGATAGCGGACCACTTGGTCGATCTCCTCGGCCGCCAAGTGGCGGCTGTCCACCAGTAGGTAGAGCAAGGCCGCGATGGAGGCCGGCGGGATCAGGCTGTCCTCGTAGGCGCGACGGAGGGCCATCTCGCGCGCCAGAGACTTCTCCGCCGCTTCGGTCGCCCCCCTCGAGGCCTCCGCGTGCTCCGACTCGCGCCGGGCCAACACATACTGCTCGTACCGCTCACCGATGAGTTCGATGGCAGCGTACTCCTTCATGTTGCGGTGCTCTGTGGGTTTTGCGACGTTGGGGATTTCAAAACAAACAAATAGTGCGGAAAAACTAAACCTATTATTTATTTTACCAGGTAAGGCCCACTGAGATATGTAGCTCAGTAATAGCTCATTTAAGTGGCTTATCACGTGGACATTTATAGCAACCAAATACTCTAAACGCATGATGTTCATTCTAAATGGAGGGAAAAACCAGAGGACCAGGAGAAAAATTCACACGACCACAGGGAGAGACATGGAAACTCCAAATATACAACAGGCGTCAGGGTCAGGATCAAACCCACACGACCTACTGTATACCAGGCGAGGGAGTTAACATCTCTCCACCGTGGTGCCCTATATTTCCCCTCTTCCACTGCAACTTCTCCTCCTCCCCACAGCTTCCCTTTTCTCTCAACAACAACCGAGCGAGCAAAGGGTGACACTAACACGCCCGCACCTTGCTTGCGGCCGTGCAGGATGATGACGGTGCATGACTTGTAGAGCTCGTGCTGCTGGGAGACGGTGATGATGAACGGCGTGCCGCTCTTGCGAACGTCCTCCATGGCCTCCACGAGTGACTTTTCCGTCTTCAGGAAGATGAGGTCAACAGAGAGGCCCAGCCCCTGGACTTGGCAGCCCAGACTCTCTGCATACGCCCTGTGAGAGCGTGTGTGTGCGCGTGTATCATTATCAGACACATGGGTGTGACAAACGCACCACCCTGCCGCCTTGCGTAATCAGCTCATTCCCCAAGTGGTTCGACTCCCGAGGCGTCTCCTCTTGAGCTTCCACATGACAGGGCCCACAATCTAGGCAAACGCTAATGGGCCCCCCCTGCCAACACCCCCTGCAGTATAAAAGAGGCTCCTCTCCATAACCAAGGCTCCCAGAGGCATGATGTGGCAGCAAGCGATCATTGACGACTGCACTGATGAGTCCTCGTGAGGATGAGAGCGGTATGCAGGTTTGTATTCACACTTCCGATCCGCACCTCCAATTAGCACGGTTGACTAGGTAGAGTGCGAATAAAGTTCAACATACATACAGGACATCTAATGAAACCGAACTCGGACCGACCCCTGACCCCCCAGCCCCTCGAGTCAGGAGGCAAGACGCCGGCGGCGTACTTGAGCATCTTGTTGGTGACGACGACCACGCAATCGACGGGACGCTCGCGCTCCAGCTTGAACTGCAGCTCGTCGTAGAAGCACGAGAAGAGCTCCTGCCTCCTCCGCTTCTCCTTCGTCAGCGCATCCTCTGCACGGCGCAGGCAAAAACAAAAGGCGCAGCGGGTCCCCCTTTTCAACGCGGTCAAAATAGTAGGAGACTATTACGTTCCTGAACAAGTTTCTGCGTCAAGGAAGTGAAAAACGCATCGAGCGGAAAAATAATTCCCCGTTTGTAACGCGGCGGTAAAGCTTGGCGAGATACGGTGTACGCACACGCAGCGCAGTTAGATGGCGGGACGAATAATCGAGAGTATGCCACCTCCGCATTAGCGCATCATCGAGAAAGTAGTTCGTCGTCGACCGCTCAGGTACTGCATTACTGCGAAAGCCCACCGAAAACCCGCCGTGTGAACACCGCGCATTAAGCGAGGACTTACCATATGGGTTGCACATAGCAACATTTCAAATATGTTATAATTTTTATATTTAAATGTGTTCATTTCGTAGGATACTCTCTTGGTTCTTTAAGGGGCTTTGCCTCTTACTCAAAAGCTACTATCGAGTAACTGTTCATATGCCGATTTAAAAACTGATAATCAAAACACGTTATTTAACTATGAATTCTTGTCAGGCCCCATGGTGTTGAGGGCAATCTCCAAGCATTATTAACTCTCACCTCTTTGGCCTCTCTATTTGTGTATAACGATGATGAAGACAACATGATAACAATAATTGTAAAATTTTAAACTAAACTATTTTATTTAATTTTACCTGTTAAGGCCACCTACATTATAGCTCGTTTTTTCAGAAGCGACCTGCCCACAAAGGATAGCTCAACAAAGTGGCTCGTTACGTGGGAATGGACAGCAGACAAATACTTTAAACGCATGTTGATTCTAAATGTGGAGGGAACACCCGGAGGACGCGGAGAAAAATCAAAGCGACCGCGGGGAAAACGTGCAGACTCCAAATATACAGGCGTCAGGGTCAGGATCGAATCCACGAAATCCTTGCATACCAGGTGAGGGAGTAATCATCTCACCACATATACATATAGTACCCATTACATCTGGTCGCTAATGGGTACTATATGTATATGTTTAAATATATCCAGATGGTATTACGTAGATTGTCATCAACAGAATTATCTACGGAAGCCCACATTCCGCCTTCCATAAGTGGAATTTAAAGTCCAGGCTCAAAATCTTCCTCCTCTCATCTACCTATGACCCGATTGCCTCTTTATAAAACCAAGATGCCCACGGTTTCTGCAAGGCGTCTTGACATGCAGTCACATTTAATTGCTATATAAATCCACGTTCCACTACATAACCATCTCTCTCTCTGCGACACGTCTTCATTCGCACATCTCTCACATTCTACCTCATTCTCTGCTCTAAAAAAAACACGAACACACCCAAAGAATATGAATTCCTGCAGTCACGAAAGCTTTAAGTCAAGATTTACACTTCTTCAAATTATCTAGATACACGTTCACCATATTTGTACAACGCACTGAGATGCGGTCACAATAAGTGGCATTACAAAATCCAAATCTCGTATCGCACTGTACATTGCAATTTATATCGCTCTCTCGAAAATAAGAGTTGAAAGTGTTTGTGTATGAGCTCCTCTGTATGCCCATAGCGGTGCAGGCACTGATGATCCAGCATGATCCAATATCAACCAAACGGCGATATAAAGGTCAGCACATTCAGAATCCAAATACGTATTTATTCTGGAGGAATCTGATGTCCAGTAGAGGTGGGTAAGAACATTATATTAGTTTGAACAATCGCCATTCCTTATAGCACATAAATGTACAAGTACATAAACGTGCTATAATGGGTCCTTTCCCGAAACGTTCCCTGTGATATTTTTGCTCCTTTTAAACACCACAGTTTAATCAACTAAACGAGTTGAGTTTTTATTGTTATTGCCGTGTGATTGTGCAACAGTGCCAACGTAGCATCACCAAACAATCTGCAGTATAAAGGTGGGTATGTTATAACTATTAACCTACTGTATTGGGAAACTGGCAAAATTTCTAATAATACAATCAGTTACCCCAAAACGCAAGAGATACAAACCAAAGCACACAGAAATGTTTGCATATACACAAACACATTCTGCCGAGACAGCTACCACCAGTCTGCTTCCGTACTGATAAGTAAACATTGCACAATCCGTGCATATTTATTTACGTTTTTTTATAAGATGCAGCAGGCCTAACAAAGCACTTCAGAGCACCATACGCAGAAAATCTGTAAGGTTTTAGTTTATATCTAAATGGGAGAATCTCGGCGGTCAGGCCGCAGTTCTTCAGGCAAAGCGTTCCAGATCTGAGGGCCAAGGACCAAAAAATGTAGACGCGTGATTTTTCCTAACTTTTTTTTCGTTAACTGATTTTTGGATTGGGCCACGTCACGACTTGGCCGAAATGTTGTGTCGTTAAAACCCTCGACCAACCGACGCGGCCAAGCAACATTAAATCGCCACGTGTAAAAAGCCTTGAAAACGTGCCAAACAATTACATTGACATCGATTGCAAATCGGACCAAGTGCTTTGAAGTGGATATTGATCCCAATAAGTATTCCAACATTGTATCCTCAACATCCCTCGTAGCTATAGTCAGGGCTATGCATCAGCCTGGCTTTTGTCTGGTTTGGCACACCACACCCAGTGTACCTCCCACTGTGGCTGCGTGGCTACGAATCACGTGCTACCGGAAAATACCGAGCGAGAAATAAAGCCCCGTGCGTGGCCATCATTGGACGCCGGATTTTAGACACAGAAGGGTCACTTACTCAGCTCTCGGGAGTCTTCGTATCTCTCGAACAGAGGGTCGCCACGGCTCTTAAAGTAGCCATCGTAAGAAGGGAGTTCGCTCCTCTCAGCTCTCCTGCAATCGCAAAACAAAATTAAGAGCCAAACACTCACGATGGCGAGAACGCCTTGGTGAAAAATCTGCAGGATTTTATGCACTTGTGCAATGTGTACTTATATATTTTACTTTTTTTAATTCATTCTCAGTGACTTGCTTACCTTCTCTCTCATTTTCACTATCGTTGATTGTATTGTTTGCTGTTGTAACTCGCTGACCATGTGCCCCTAATGG
The DNA here is from genome assembly GCF_964198595.1 of Lampetra fluviatilis. Classification (NCBI taxonomy): domain Eukaryota; kingdom Metazoa; phylum Chordata; class Hyperoartia; order Petromyzontiformes; family Petromyzontidae; genus Lampetra; species Lampetra fluviatilis. The sequence continues at coordinate 2,008,408 of NC_136291.1, read as the reverse complement.
ACATCGAATTCCTCCCTCCAGTCTAAATAAAGATTCTGAATTACCCCCACCACACACGACCTGCCGGCCATTTGGTTAAAAACAAGAGGTTCATCCGCGTAACTGAATTCTTCCTAACTCGGCAGAATTCCACAGTAACAGGATAAAATGCAAAACGATCGTGTTGTTCTGCAACTTAAGCAAAGGGCCACACTTTTGATTGCTCGTAAAGTTAACGAAAATATATTTTTAATACCTTTGAACATGACACACGCACAAACCTACGAAAACCAGCATGAGCCAGGAGTAAAGTGCAAGCGAGCAATTATTTCTACTGCTCCCAAGGGGTCCCTTCGTGGAGTAATGGCTGTTAATAAACGGAAATCACGTATCAACAGAATGCATGTTAATAACCTGCGCTTCACGCAAAAATTTTCCGAGCGCAGTGTGCGACGTGTTTAACAACTTAATAAAGGCTTCGCATACGACACCCATCCTTTACGCTCACCGCACCGTGCGCCAAACTGTGTGCAAACACTGGTGACGTTGCCGCAGTCTGTCGATTCGAAGATATATCGGACAAAAGTAAACTTCCAGAGTAAATATCGTCCGTTTCTTTTGCAAATATCGTCAGATTGTACTTGTTATTATTCTCGCTTGCTCATCCATGAAAGAGCCTCGTTGAGTGTCAAAATCATTTCCCAGGACGGTCTCTCGGCAAGGCGTTGCGGTACTGGAGCATGTATTGCTCAGTGTCATCGCAGGAGAGGAATGTGCAGAAAAAAATGTTCAGCGTTGGGATGATTCGTCAATACCGGTTATAGCATATGGTTTGCGCTTTCGCCGATGAGAGGAAATGTGAGAACCCAGAGGAAACCCGTGCACAACAGGGGAGAGAATGTACAAACTCCAGCCCCGAGTCTGGATTCAAACCTAGGCTTTTTTTGCTACAAAGCATGAGTGTTACCAATATGCCCACATTACCAACCATTAGTATCACCCATTTTGCTAAACAGTCAGTCATGATTAGAATTATTAATTGTAGATTTATGAAAATTACTTCTCGAGATAAGAATAATTATAACATAAGCACAATGATGAAAATTGTCCAAACAAAACTGGTAAAACTTTGTGTTAATCAACAAGTAATGACGTTACATTCCGAATAAACATCGCTTCTTCGCCAAATAACATGCATTGTTATAAGACCGGCGAGTCATTACACACCTATATTCAGAATTGATTGATATTTTAAATGCAAAGCAGGTTCCCCGCAGCCAACATTACAATTAACAATTGATATTTGGGTTATACCTGTGTTGTAAGACCCTCCACCGCCCTCGAAAACCAAACATAATTCAATTCATCAATAGAATTGTTTCACCATAAAATCACATGGCCAGCCAGCATCCCAAAACAATTGTGGATCACAATACTGCCTAGAAAAAAAACATCTATTCTATTTGGGATTGATATAGCACTATGTGCTTATCGTGCCGTTTGTTGCCGACCGCTTTACATGTGCTTAGCAACTATGATAAACAATATACCCGACATCTATGTGCCGATCATCCCCTCCTCCTCCTCCGCTTCCTCGGCTGATGGAGCGCTGTGCGTCTGATTGTCTGTGTTCCAAAGTTTCTGGGATTTTGACACCAGCGGAGGGGCCAGGCTCTCTCCCTTCCCATCGTGAGCCTTGACTCCTGAGCAGAGATCACAATCGAAGGGGGGGGGTATGGAGGGGGTTCCATCATTGTACACATGTTTGTATCGAGCAGACTGAAACCCATGCTGGAATGTGCAGAAAGAAGATACAGTAAAACCTTGGATTGCGAGTAACTTGGTCTGCGAGTGTTTTGCAAGACGAGCAATTTTTTTAAATACATATGAATTTGATAAACGAGCGAGGTCTTGCAATACGAGTAGTACGTATACGCTTTGTCTGCCGAGCGTCACGTGATCACAACTGATATAAGAGTGCTTGGATTACAAACACGTTTCCGGAACGAATTATGCTCGCAATCCAAGGTTTTACTGTACTGTGTTGCCTTCCTCTATTAGAATTATTTTTACTATACACTAGATATTGCACAGCGTATACCATTGCCTTTATATACACTATATGCTATACGCACAATGTATTTGATTGCATTAAATATACATTATGTACATATGCTTAGGAACGATGAAAAACAAAGTACCTGACATCTATGCGCCGATCATCCCCTCCTCCTCCTCCTCCTCCGCTTCCTCGGCTGATGGAGCGCTGTGCGTCTGGTTGTCTGAGTTTCAGAGTTTCTGGGATTTTTACACCAGCGGAGGGGCCAGGCTCTCTCTCTTCCCATCGTGAGCCTTGACTCCTGAGCAGAGATCACAATCGAAGGAGGGGGGTAAATGGAGGGGGTTCTATTGTACACATGTTTGTATCGAGCAGACTGAAACCCATGCGGGAATTTGCAAAAAGATACTGCGTTGCCTTCCTCTATTAGAATTATTTTTACTACACATTAAATATTGCAGTGTATTCCATTGCATTTAATATACACTATATACTACACACACAATGTATTTGATTGCATTTAATATACATTATATACTACACAATGTATTATATTCAATTTAATATACATTATATATTTCACAATGAATTATCTTGCATTTTACATTACATACTTCATAACATTCCAGTGCATTTAAAGTATAAACCACATCGGGGTATTGCAGTGCACTTAATACACAAGGTCTATTACACACAGCTCACCTCACCCATACCCCAAGATCCCAGAATTATGTGTTAATTGGGTTGTGCACCATGTGATATTTTTCTTTCATCTTTAGCTAGTATTTTAAACCTTCCCGCTTGAATTCATGGTCCCTGTTAGTGGTTCAGGAGGGGCGGCATGTGGCTGATAGGATGTGTAACAAATACTTTTATTTTAACGTGAACAAATATGTGAAGGGGCCTTATCTATTTGACTACTTATGTTCTCCACAAAAAAACATGAACGATTATTCTGTATAGTTTCATGTCGAACTAGGGATCTATTTTCTAACATAAAGGGTATTTTCCCACAAACATCTTGCAGTTCACCAGCATCGGTTCAAGCAAGCCTGACTGTTGATGACACTGAATATAGAGGTTAGTCCTGAGTTTGCTTGTGTTGTACCAATGCTGCTATGATTAAACACTCCCACAGGGCTGGGTGGTTGATGTGATGTGAAAAGACACCGTTTAATTTCTCATGCCGAGGGCTAGATATGCGAACGGAGGTGTACCACCTTGCTTATTTATGTTGCCACTACAGAAAACGAATCAGTCTTCAACAGTCAGACTGACGAACGCTACGATCCCATTCACGGTCTGAGAAATACATCATTTATTGAAAATATACACTGCCCAAAGACATCGTCATTCAGTAACCCTTTATTTAACCCATGTGATAAAATAAACCCAATGAGACGCGTGGAACCACATTGCCTATTTTGCAAGGGCGACTTGGGTTACATCAACTCGTTTTGAATGCACAGAATATTTTGAATGTAACAAATCTAGCCTAAATTTAACAATATGAAAAAAAACCCATGTTTAAATTAGGTCAGACGCCTGTCAGAAGTTTTCTCACCGAATAAAGCCCATTGAGCTATGCAGCGCCCTTTTCATCGCCCAGTGGTAACAAAACTGTACGAAAATTACCAATCAAACGTGCCTTTAAACCCAAAAAGTTAATCGTAACAATAATCTTGATTTGAAGCTTTTGTGACTGCAGGAATCCATTCTCTTTTTGTTTTATTTATGTTTAATTTTGTTTTATTTTATTTCTCACTACGTGACTTTACCGAAAGAACCAAAGAGTATACATAACAATAATCCTAAGAAAAGGTGAACCGCACTTTATAACTTGAAATATACAAAGAATACCATTTTTGGAAAAAAAGTGACTGGATTAGGCAAAGGAGAAAATTGTAGATGTAATAAAATATAAACTGGCTGAAGGCAGACAAACATCATTAAACAGTCTAATCAAAGCATTTACGAAGATATAATCATCATGAGTGTTCATATCCTAGGCCCCATCGCTTGTGTTAGCAAACTCTTACTTTGTTTGGTACTCAACGGCATTGCTTGATGTAAAAATAACATCTGCAAAACACAAGATAAAAATACGAATCATAAACACAGCTACACATGCTGGCAAATTACATTTTTGTGTCTGAACTGTATTGGGAGTGGTAAGGGAGCAATGAGTGGTTCCTCCGCTTCATTTATCCAAATTTCAGCGCTTAAAATTAAAACATCGCTTGGACTGTCATGCAACGAACATTTCTCTCATGCGGAATGTGGCAATGTGCTGTTCTCTACGGTTTAAACCGGAGGTCACTTGAAGGGGATATTAGGGCTAACTCTGATATCTGCTTCCATGCACTGCTTTGCAAGAGACCCGAAGTCAGTTTATCCCATGATGAGATGTCAAAAGCACCATCGGGATAAAATTGCGGTGGGGGGGTGGAAAGGTGAGAATGTTTTAAAGTGAGGGCATCCACGTACCGAGATGTCTCCCACAAATTGTTTGCTTGTTTGCAGCCTTGACAGCGGCATCCGCATCCCGTGTACGTTTGAACTGAATTAATAAACCATCCTTGAAGACCTCCAGCCCTGTCAACAACAACGACCACCACTGTCAGATATGGGGTGCCATGGTGGTGAGACGTTAACTAACTCACCTGGTATGCAGGAGGTCGTGGGTTTGATCACGACCCTGATGTCTGCTGTATATTTGGAGTCTGCATGTCCTCTGGTTTTTCCCTCCACATTTATAAACGTGCATTTAGAGTATTTGGCTGCTATAACTTTCTGCACGATAAGCCACTCTGTTGAGCTATCCATTTGTGGCCAGAGCACTTCTGAAAGAAGTGATATTTAAAAATCTTTTTAAAAACACGCTTTTATGAAATGCACTAGTAATGGAAGAACTCCAGGACTCCAGGAAGTAGCCCCGAAGCTTGCTATAACGTAAGGGACCGTGGCCAATTACAGCCAACGTCAGTTGACCGTGGACAATTAGACCCAAGCCGAAACATAACATATCAAAAAGAATGTTAAAAAATATCTATTTTTTTTTATGATAGAATATAGTATTGTCATCAGTATGACATAAGTATACCAAGTTTGCAGTCGACACCAGATTGGGAAGTGGGTTAAAATTGAGTTACAAGATTTGAGGATACAACAATGACAACAACAGACCGCGAGTTAAATGAAAGCGTGTAAAAAGAGCTAACACAGCTCAGTGGACCTTTACCTGCTAAAATTCAAAATCGTTGTAGTTAGTTTACGCTACTCACACTCAATCTTGCCGAAGCGGTCGAACGCCTTGCGCAAGCTCGTGGGAGAAACGTCCCTGGTGTTCCGCACCCAGATGCTTCTCTTCGCCACGTCGACAGCAACGGCGCCGTTGATGCCACGTGCACCGCTGTCCTTTGAGCGGTCGCGACGCCGACGGCCGCCGCGGCTGCGCGAGCCGCTACGACTGCGGCTGCGGCTTGCCCGCAGGTCTTCCTCGTCGAAGGGGGAGTACAACCGCTGCATGGTGGTGGACGCTAGCCGGGCCAAGTCCTTCCCCGGGTTCACCTCCTCGCCCGACTGGCAAGCGTAAACATCATTGCACGCAGACACAGGGTGCGCGTGTGAACTTATTTTTCGCACCGTACGTAGGCTAGCCGTACTAATCGAAGGTGCGGGGGAAGGAACTAACAAAATTATATGTAAAAAACAGGTTAAAAGAAATGGGTTTTCAACCTACATTTACAATGGGCAAAGCTCCAGTGGCTTTCTGAGCCGCGCCACTCAAAACGCTCGACGTGCACCAGGATTACGATCGCAATTCGTTTGCTCGATTAACCCCTCGGGAGCGAAGTGACAGATATGTCGCCACGATGAAGAGGGGAGCAATGAAACTCAATCATCGGCTGTTACCCGGTTACATGCAGGACAGCGATTGTCAATGGCCGGTGATGCATATGTGTTACATTACATGATACCGCATTATATAAATTATATAACGTCACATGGTCAAATAAAGGGCGGGTCGTAACATGCATTACACCTCAACAGTTGTCACTTGGGTCACAGTGAAATGCATCGTAATTGACGGTGATTGATAGAGCACTTAAAACATTTAGTCGACCTATTCATATTCTTTGGGTGTTTCGGTAAAGCCACGTAGATAGAAAAAATAATTTTAAAATATCACGTTTCGATCATGATGACGATTGCTTGCGTTGTGATCGAAACGTGATATTTTTTGATAATTGTTTCTATCTACGTGGCTTTACCGAAAGACCACAGAATATGAATTTCTGCAGTTACGAAAGCTTTGAAGTCAAGATTTAGTCTACCTCTTAAATGAGCCGCGATAATGGTAAACAGTTAATTTGACTTCGTTTATCCTGGCGAGAACTCATGAAAGTGGCAAGGGACAGCAACGTTTTGGGTGTTGTATTTGTTTGGGGGGATGGAGGAGGAAGTGGGGGGTGGTTTGAACAGATGTTGACCTTACGCAGGCAGTGGGCCCACACTCTTGCGAAGGACGTCGCGTGACCTTTAACGTCCACCGTGCAGCGGACGCTTTCAGAGCATTCCGCTTCAAACGCCCGCAGCGAGTCAGAGGCGGCCGTCCGATTCGAACCGCGAAAGTCTGCAACAACATGGGACGAGACGTGTGGGGAGGGGGGGGCGGATTAACTCACGACCTCATTCAGTTTGGGCCTGTGCCGTTGTCACAAAGTCAGAGTAATCTCAACGGCGTCGTGGTTAAATGCAAGTGCACGATACAGTACCCCGGTGCTGTTACGCTGGTTAAATAAAGGTAACGAAACGCGATGGGAGTCCCGAATCAGCGGCTCGGTTAAATACAGTGCCATGCATCTCCGTGAACAGGAACGCGATACATAAATTCGACGCATTCATTATGAACAATATAGCCGCGTAGATAGAAAACAAATAATAATAAGAAAATATCACGTTGTAAAAGGGCATGACGCATTAATTATAGTAATAATAAGCTTAATAACGATGCCAAATGGCATCGCAAGTTGTCGCGAAGTGGTGGTGTACGGAAACAGGGCTCAGCCGTACCCGGCACAAGCCGCTCCGGGGCAAGAAAATAAAACTCCTTTTGATCCTCTTTCGTGGGCGAAACGATACAGAAAACACAACTTATTAGATGATACTATATACGTGTATGTATATAAAATAAAGGACATCTAAAAGCGAAAACTGAAAGGGCATTAAAGGCCTCACAACTGTAGGCCTCAAACGAGCCTGTGAGATGGCGGCCGGCAACGCGCGTCACGTGACGAAGACGCGTGAAAGGGGCGGGGCTCTGGGTGAGGGGGGGGCTCTGGGTGAGGGGGCGGGGCGAGGGCAGGGGGCGGGGCGACAGTGGGAGGGGGCGGGGGTCTTGTGTGAGGGGCGGGGCTGTGTGTCAGATTCAAAATCAGTATCGAAACTGCAGGTGGAATCCGAAGAGCTATAAAGCTCACTCAGGTTAAGAATCAGGCTACAGCCTAGATTATAGACTGCCAGTACGTTCACTCAGTTTAGTAGCCATTGCTACAGTCTACACTATAGACTGCCAATACGCTCATCAAGGTTAAAAACCAGGCTACAGTCTACATTATATACTGCCAGTACGCTCACCGAGGTTAAGAACCAGGCTACAGTCTACATTATAGACTGCCAGTACGCTCACCGAGGTTAAGAACCAGGCTACAGTCTACATTATAGACTGCCAGTACGCTCACCGAGGTTTAAAACCAGGCTACAGTCTAAATTATAGACTGCCAGTACACTCACCCAGCTTGATAATGTAGTCTATAATGTAGACTGTAGCCTGGTTTTTAAGCTTGATGAGCGTATTGGCAGTCTATAATGTAGACCAAGGCCGTAGCCATGGAGTCAACATTGGGGGGACCAAATCTTCCAGGGTGTCTGGGGGTCCCAACCCAGAAAAATATCTAAATTTGAAAACTCATTTCCTGCCTAAAATATTAAAAACTCACTAACACATGGGATAGAATTTTCATTTATTTTTTACAATAATGTCTAATAGTAGTGTATTGTATTGCATTGCTCTGTCTTCACTTTTTTACCATTTCTTGTTTCATTGTATGTAATGGCATGGATTAGGGATTTATAAAGTACAACCATAACCACAATCATATAAACAGAAATCTATGCATTGATTTATACGAAGACAAGTCCAGATAGTGTGGCCAAGGTTTAGCAAATTGTTGTTTTTATTTATATAGCATAGCAAATATTTTTTATAGCAATATATTGGGGGGGGGGGGGGACATTTTGAGCATATTTGAATATTGGGGGGGGGGATGTGTCCCCCCCAATATATATTATATTATAAATATAATAATTATTATAATTACGGCCTTAATGTAGACTGTAGGAATGGTGCTTAACCTGAGTGAGCGTACTGGCAGTCTATAATGGGTGTTTAAGTTTAGCGATTTGTCGTATTATCTGGCTGTATAATGAAAAAAAGTACAATTACTTTACTATGCAAGTTACAATTTTGTTTTTTTTATAAACGGTTTTTTTTGGACCCCTTTATAACATCATGCTACAGGTCCCGCACTAGCTTCATCCGGCACTGACGTACGGCACTTTCCATTCCGCGTGTTTGCCCAGGAAATCATCGCAGTCTCGACTTCCTCTTCGTCTCGACTTCTTCTTCCAAGAGGGTGCTGCCGATGTTTGGCGCTACGGGGCGATGATCGCTGTGCATGGTAGTGTAATACCAACTGAGCAAATCGGCGATGCCATTTTTCAATGGTGGTAAACAAACAAAAAAAAAGAAATGAACCATGACGCGGGCAACATTACCACAGTCACTGCTGCATCACAAGTCGGCATTGGGTCTCGGTGGAGAGCGGGCGATAGGGGGCGGCAAACGCCTGCAGAGACACCGATCACCTGTCAACAGGTGTGAACGTCGCAGGAGTTCAGCGGAGTGGCAGAGAGAGAGAGAGAGGCTGTGGAGCGTGCGTGCTCCTGGCCACACGAGCCGTGTCGTGATATTATAACAATAACACGAATGTACACCCCTTTGTCAATCCACTGCTGGTTGATGGTATTCCAACGCATTGACGGTTGTTTGACCAGACTTCAGCACGCTGATCAGTGCGGGTTGGTTACGATGTTGGGCACGGTGTTGATAATACTCACGATACGATTAACGTATTGATAATAGCAATGATGGTGCTGGTGATGATGATGAGTGTTGATTTCAATAAAGAGTACGTGAATGAATAGACGATAACGATAATGAAGACAACATGATGACAATAATTGTTATATTTCAAACTAAACTATTTTATTTTACCTGTTAAGGCCACCTACTTTATAGCTCGTTTTTTCAGAAGCGACCTGCCCACAAAGGATAGCTCAACAAAGTGGCTCGTTACGTGGGAATGGACAGCAGACAAATACTTTAAACGCATGTTGATTCTAAATGTGGAGGGAAAACCCGGAGGACGCGGAGAAAAATCAACGCGACCACGGGGAGAACGTGCAGACTCCAAATATCCAGGTGTCAAGATCGGGATCGAATCCACGACCTCCTGCATACCAGTCGAGGGAGATAACATCTCGCCACCGCGGCGACCCACAATAATGACGACAGATACAATGAGGATATGGCAATGATGATATTAATGGATGTGAACGTGATGATGATTACTATGCTTAAATAATAATCATGATGATGATCACGACGACGATTATAGCTCACGTAAGAACTAACACGTTCGATGATAATCACGATGATGGCGATTGCCACTCCACATTCGCAGTCTGCGCACTACCGCACAGGGCCGAAGACGACGATGACGGTTCTGGAAAACAGGGTCGTCCTAATCAGCTGTCTGGTATTTAAATTAGATTAATAAGCAAGCGAACTGTGAATCCGGACTTGTCACTGGGCTAATGAAGCTAACGAGAATCCCGGCCAGCCGGCGTGACAGTTGGGGACCCCAGGGGGCACACGGAGGCGTGCTGTGGAGGTCCGGGGGATGAGCGCGTGGGGTCTCCACGCAGGTGAAACTGATTGTCCCCCTGGATTCACACCTACACCCCCCCACCACCACCTCCCACACCCTCTTAAGGATGAGTTTCGGTGCGTTTTCGGGTGGTGCCGCGCGTTGTTCGGCACGAATGTTCGCACCTAAGTAGTGGGAGATTGCTCAGGAACTGGATTCGCCACGTATGCAGCGAAACGTCGGACATCGTGCAGAAGGACAGACGGTAGAACGCGGAGCCCATCCCTTACACAATCACCCCCACCCACAACATCATCTCTCTACTCCCATGTTCTCCCTCCCGCCTGCCCGCATCACGTCCTCCACCCTCCGCCTCTCCTACCTCTCCAACATTACCCCCACCCCACCGCACCCTCCTGCTAAATAACGTCTGTTGATGGCTTTGTTTTTTCGAGGTCATTCGGTCGTTGGGTAACCGGGCTGAGACCATCACGTCGCTGCCCTTGGGGCGTCTGACCCGCGAATTCGAACCCAGGATATCAGCTGTGCCAGCTCCATGTCTCGGCCTCAGTTATTATAATCATTATAACGATTATAATTATGAACCCTCGGAGCAGTCCCCTTCTACATCCTCATCCCTCGTAAAAAAAGTAATGACTTATTAATAACTAATTTTTTTAAATTCATTTTACCAGGTAAGGACCACTGAGCTATAAAAAAAATCAGAAGCCACCTGCCCACAAATTATAGCTCAACGAAGTGGCTTGCCATGTGGAAATGCATAGCAGGCAAACGTTCTAATTTGTAGAGTCTAAACGCGTGTTTCTAAATGTGGAGGGAAAAGCCCGAGGACTCGGAGAAAAAAAAAATACACGCGACCACGGGGAAAGAGACATGCAAACTCAAAATATACAGGCGCCATGGTCAACATCGAACCTACGATCTCCTGTACACCAGGCGATGGAGTTAACATCTCGCCATCACGACACCCCATCATCGCTTCCCCAATTAGTATAAATACAGTATACACATGAATAAATGAACGTTAAGAATTTAACAACATTCAACGTTGTGACAATGACGAGGCCCTATTAGTAAGCCACTGGAGCTATACGCACTTTTAAATCATCTAGATTGAAAACAAATTTCGTTAGAACTGCTTTTTTGTGTTGAGTTTGTTGTTCTTCCCAAGCACATCCAATTTGCACGGTTGGCTACGTACGGTGCGAAAAAAAGTCAACATACACTCGTAAATTGTAAGTTCCACTGCATATATTTAGCATAATTATTATAAAATAATCATTATAATCATTCAATTGGATCGGCGCTCCATTGTAGCACGCATGGGTTTTCTCCCGGTGTTTCGGTTGTTATGGAGTGTATGTTGAACGTCTTTCGCACCGTACGTAGCCCACCGTGAAAATCGGAGGTGTGGAATAAATATAATTTCCTGCTACCCAAATGAGCATTGAGGCGTTGGTGCTCATCTTCCGTTTATTTACAGCCCTACAGAGGCAGAGGTGGAAATTCCTCGTTTCTATGACGGGGCGAGTCTATATGTAAGACAACTACCGTGCGGAATAGAGGTCACTTAAAAAATGCATTGAAGTGGTAGTTCTGTGATATCCACATCCGCGGGCCGTTCTCGAACGTACGCTTTGTTGCGTGACGACACTTTTCACCAATGGCACGAGCGGGGTTAGCACTGGGGGGTGGGGGGGGGAAAGACCAAAAATAGTTTAAAGCCAAACGCATGGCGATGTCGCGTTCTACCTGTGACACTTTCACCCGCTCACCTGTGTGTCCATTAACACCTGCGCAGAGCGCTCTGTGGCATATACGTGCATGTACCTGCAAATTCACACCTGTGCTGTAGGGCACAATATCACGGGCAGTGGTCACACCTCTACACAAGAGATGTAATAATACTTTCAAACACGCCCCCCCCCCCCCCAATCCCCCTCTCTCATCCCTCATCTCCTCTTAAGCTTCACGCATCCACCTCATCACCTCCTTCCCCCTCTCCCTTTACCCCCCCCCCCCGCACGTCCCTCTCTTCCCCCACCCCCCACCCCGACCCCTCCGGGGAACCAACGCCGAGGCTCCGCGTGTGTGTGGAGGTCCCTCCGGGGGGGGGGGGGGTCACCAATCAGCGCGGCCCGACCCTTAATTGGCAAGGACATCGTCGTGAGAGCAATTATCCCGGTCAGAAGAAATGCACTGTAATGAGTCCAGTAACACCTTAATGAAGCCGTGGCCCGGCCGGCCGGTTAAATAGGTAACAAGGCAACACGGGGGGTGTGCGTGGGGGAGGGGGGTAAGAAGCAGGGGGGACAGGGAGTGGGGTGTGAAGGGCGTAGAGAGTGGCAGGTTTCGCTATTCTTGTGTTTCGGTGAACCCGGCGACCCGAGTTCGATTCCCGATTCTACGCCCACGGCCATCGCTACTTATACTATTACCGCCATATTTTTATTTTTTTTATTTTACTAGGTAAGGCCCACTGAGCTATGTAGGTTTTTTGTTGTTGCAGAAGCGACCTGGCCACAAATGGCAGCTCAACGAAGTGGCTCATCATCGTGTGGAAATCAACAGCAGCCAAATACTCTAAACAGGGCTTGGCAGCCAAAAAAAACAAGAAGAGAGACATTTTTGATTTAAAGCTTTCGTGACTGCAGGGATTCATATTCTTGGTTCTTTCGGTAAAGTCACGTAGAAGGGAAATAATAAAATAATATTAATATAAAACAATATATTATTTTATTATTTCCCTTATACGTGACTTTACCGAAAGATCTAAAAATAAGAGAGACATTTTTTTCGAATTCTCAATAGTTCAAGAGTCGCAAATGCGTGTTTATAACGTCACGAAGCAGCGGTCCTTAAAGAGCCGCATGCGGCTCAGGAGCCGCAGGTTGCTGTCCGCCTATCTTCGTCCGATCACCGCGACATCTCGATAACAATGATTCAGTCGCAGGGACAGTGGCTGATGTCGAGGATGGGAGAGAGGCGGGGGCGGTGTGTGTGGGGGGGGTCGTAGTAGGAGGAGGAGGGGTGTGGAGGCTGGGGGGGGAGAGGTACCAGAACGCGTTAATTACAGCTGCTGGGAGCTCGCCCGGCCTTAATTAGTCTTCATTAGTCCCGCGTTAGAGTAATTAGTTGGCGGGGTTTTTTTTCCACCACGAACCCCGTGCGCTCGCGTCGGTCGCAATCCGAAAGTTTCCCCTCCCGCTGTTGTCCATCGCGCGCCACGCACTGCTCACAGCCGACCGCCGTTGTCGTCCAGAATCATCAGCTGCTGCCGGAGAGTAAGACGCGACCCTGCCCCCCCCCCCGCACGAAAAAAAAACAAATTGTGGCGGTCTTCTTGGTTCTTTCGGTAAAGTCACGTAGAATGGAAGTAATAAAATAATAAAAATAAAATATAATAAAATAATTATCACGACGTTTCGGCCACAACGCAAGCAGCCGTCCTCAGGTGGAGAACAGGTCTGTCGAGAAGACAGAGACCATTCAGACTTCACCGAAAGAACCAAGAAGATGAATCCCTGCAGTCACGAAAGCTTTAAATCGAAATTTAACTTGTGGCGGGTGTCAATGAAGTGACACAGACGTGTCACTCTCGTGGCACAACTGCCCTCGGTTGTTTTTGGTCGAACCCCCAAGTCCCTGCTGCGAACGAGACGTATCCTCCTGGTCTCGAAACATCAACAGGTTGACATAGACGAATACACGTACCGGATGATGAGACTCACAATCCCCCCCCACCGCCCCCAATAAAAAAAAAAACCTATCGACTTTGAAACACGGAGGAGAGAGTGCGTCTTATATTCCGGAGAATGTCGTTAACATTGTTAAATACGTCGCACGGTTCAACGGCATAACCGACTCTCTTTTAGCACCGATTCGATTAGCGCTCACCTCGCCAGGAACGCATCCTGAGCGCTAAGCGAGGTCTGCCTGTCGAGTTCGTGGTGGTCTGTGTGTGGGGGGGGGGTATTGAGTGTGGGGGTCACTGAGAGGGCGAGTGGCCACGCCCATGTCACGATGAGGCGGAGGGGAGACGTGGTGATGGGGTGGCAAGGCAGAAGGTCGTAAACAGCCGTGTTGGTGCGTTACAGCCAGGACGATCTCAAGCGGGTTCCGGGGCAACTCACAGTGTGCGCCCACTCCCCTCCAAAGTGCGGGGCCCGGGGGGCTCGCTCCGATTCGCCGTCCTCTAGGGCAGCCGTCCCCAACCTTTTTGGCACCAGGCACCGGTTTTGTGGAAGACAATCTTTTTTCACGGACCGGGGGGCGGGGGGGTTCATCATTGGCTCTTTTCCTCTTTTCAAAGAAGCTCTCCAGCGACGTTAGTTTTTTACTCATTGTGGCCAGGGATTAGCAGCTTGTGGGCTTACCAACACTGTGACTGTGACAAGTGCGGGAAAGAGGCGCGGACGGAAGTGGTCAATAATAAAACAATGGGGGCGGGCCACGCGCGGACTCACCGCTCTCTCACCTGCTGCTGCTGCTGCGCGGCCCGGTTCCTAACAGGCCACGTGACCGGTCCGCGGCCCGGTGGTTGGAGACCCCCGCTCTATATGGGGGTGGCTCTGGTTACAGGTGTTGCATGGAACAACGAGGTTCCCTCGGCAGGACGACTCACGTGATGGACTGCATGGGCCTCACTCTGGCTGATCGGCAGGCCGGGCCAAGGTGGAGGAGGCTGCCAACCGGCGTGCTGTGCACTTACATTGGGAGCAGGTGAAATAAAACGACCTTGACGTTGAAGTAGGTCCGGACCGGACTCGTCGCTCGAAGCGACGATGTCCGGTGGTCGAGACTAACGACGGAGTGGAAGCCAAAGGAGGGAACGCGCCCGAGAGCGCGTCCACCGCGGAGATGGAGCGATGAGATCAACTCGTATGGTAGCTGTTGGATGGATTGTTACACCGCAGGACCCCCGTGAGAGATGGTGACCGACTGCGCAGGCCAGCAGCGGATTGACCATGGCTGATGATGCTGATGAGAGAGAGAGAGAGAGGGAGACACGCTAAGGCTATACACCCACAGTGGATGTCGGTGCTATGTTCGGCATTAATCTAATTATTGTATTACATGCTCACTGTCGCCTCTAATGCAGTGACCCTGAGGCAGGCAGGCAGGCGACTCTATAGGGCGAAACGTTTGAGATGGACGCTCGCCAGCCACGATTTTCTTCTCGCAGAGAACATATCAATTGGCTCACACCATCCATCACGGTCACGAGAAGTCATTGAGGTAGGCAGGGGAAGGGCCCGTGGGGTGACCGAGGTGTGAACCTCACGCCCAGAGGAAAACTGTGTGAGAAGGGCAGGTGATGTAATTCCAAAGACAAAGATTCCCCTATAGCCTTTAACAGAATGTTGGGGCAAGTGCTGTTAGCGAACACCTATGAAGATCGGTACGGCACACGAGGATGTGCGTGGCCGGCACCACGAAGGTACATCGGACCAGGTACACGTCTCAGGCTGAGTCGTCCTAGGAGAAGCCCAGGACTGGTTCAGACAATCGTCATTGGTGTTGGCCGTAAACGTGAATCGCTGTCCCCCACTCAGTGGCGGTGACGTCACCACGGCGCTTGTGCCAGGCTAGGTGGACTCTGAGGCTATCACGTGAAGTGTTGAAGGCTCGCTGCTGGCAGGAGGTCACGGGACAGTCCCAGGTGCCGTGTGTTGACTGACCGGGATGGCTCCCAACTGTGCCACATACACACACAAGCCTGCACGCACACACACACACACACAAGCCTGCACGCACACACAAGCTTGCACGCACACACACACACGCCTGCACGCACACACACACACGGGAGGAGAGAGCTCCCGGCTAATTTTTCTGGTGCGTGTGTGTGTGTGGAAGGGAGACGAGGAGGAGGGGGGTGTTGAAAAAAAACCTCTCCCCTGAGTTCCTGACCCTCCCAGAGCCGCGCGTCTGAATCAATTTTTACACACGAAGCCCTGGCTCTTCGCGCGCAGTAAGGGCGGCTCGATAATTAAGTAGATCCTTCACTCCCGACAATAACCCTCCTCATCTCTCGCAGCCTACGAATACAAAGATCACCCGTGTAGCCTTCGGCAGACCGGTTGGGGCAAGTGCTGTTCGCGAGTGGCACCTGCGAAGGCCGTCACGGTGCACGTGGAGGTGAGGGGGGTGTCGAGGTGGAGGCGGCCAGCACCACACCTAGCCGCCTTCGTCTACCCAGTGGCGATGTAGGCACGTTGAACTTCTTTCGCACCGTACGTAGCCAACCGTGATAATCAGAGGTGCGGGGGGAAAGTTAATAAACGAAACAGAAAACAAGAAGCAGGTATTCATTTGAGTCGACATAGTGGGAGGCCCAGGACTGGTATAGATAATCGTCTATGGTGTTGGTAGCCGTGAGCGGGAATCGAACTCGGGTCGCCCCACCTCTACCCGCTACCCCCCACCCCAGCGAAATCTACAATTTTGTTGTTGTTGTTGTTACCGCGAGGAACATTCAAATGGCACTCGCACTGGAAACGCTGGGCGAGTATTCGACTGTGTCCACTTCAATGAAGTTGCCATTCATCAAATGTACTTGGGGACAGGGTGGAGGAGCGAAGCGATGATGCCACAGCTGTCAGCGTCAGCGATGGATTTGAGCAGCAGCAGCAGTAGCAGGAGGAGGTGGAGGAGGTAGAGGAAGAGGAGGTGGAGGAGGTGGAGGAGGAGGCACTTGGGGTAAACGTGGGCCGATCTATTAAACTCAACTAAAAACTACATATTTTTTTCCCCAGGTAAGGCCCACTGAGCTACATATTTCTTTTCCAGAAGCGACCTAACTATCACAAGTGATAGTCCAACGAAGCGGTTCATCATCATCATCATCGTGTGGAAATGTATCGCAGCCAACGGCTCTAAACGCGTGATGCTGATTCTAAATATGGAGGGAAAAACCGGAGGAACCCGGTGAAAATTCCACGCGATCACGGCCAGAGAGACAGACACGCAGGGTCGGGATCAAACCCACGACCTCCTGTATACCAGGCGAGGTAGTTAACATCTCTTAGCCACCGATCTTGAGCGAATATTCTATTCTTCCTCGTGGCGTGCGATTCGCCCGCTGAGAACGTCAATGAAACGTGAAAGAAACCTCCACAAACACACACAAACGGATGAAACTGTAACTGAGGATGCTCGGAGGGTTGATAATGGCCGTGACAGAGAGACATTTGAGGCATCAGTGTCGTGATACCGCGTGTTAGAATCCGGTTATCAGCCGTCATGTGATTGCACGGGGAGTTCAAGTGAAGCGATTTGACGATGACATCAATGAATAAGAATAAGAGAGACCCACAGGCTCACAGAGAGCCCCATAGACTCACAGTGGCCAATATAATTACAGAGACCCTTCGACTCACAGCGAAACCAATATGATTGCAGAGAGACCCATATAATTGCGGAGACCCATAGAATCACAGACACCTATAGAATCACAGATCTACACCGAGGCCCATCGACTCACAGCAATTTATAGAATCAAACATAGACCCATACACTCACAGAAAGACCCATATTATCACAGAGATACCCATACACTCACAGAGAGACCCATACACTCACAGAAAGACCCATACACTCACAGAGAGACCCATACACTCACAGAGATACCCATACACTCACAAAGAGACCCATACACTCACAGATAGACCCATACACTCACAGAGAGCCCCATACTATCACAGAGAGACCCATACTATCACAGAGAGACCCATACACTCACAGAGAGACCCATACACTCACAGAGAGACCCATACACTCACAGAGAGACCCATACACTCACAGAGAGACCCATACACTCACAGAGAGACCCATACTATCACAGAGAGACCCATACTATCACAAAGAGACCCATACACTCACAGAGAGACCCATACACTCACAGAGAGACCCATACACTTACAGAGAGACCCATACACTCACAGAGAGACCCATACACTCACAGAGAGACCCATACTATCACAGAGAGACCCATACTATCACAGAGAGAACCATACACTCACAGAGATACCCATACACTCACAGAGAGACCCATACACTCACAGAGATACCCATACTATCACAGAGAGACCCATACACTCACAGAGAGACCCATACACTCACAGAGATACCCAGAGCCACGTGTTTAAGATGCTTGCTCTCTTATTGTAACTGCCGCAGAGTTGCTCCGGCAAATCGAATTTTCACCGGAGATCTCTGCTTTGCTAGAGTCCCAACGTGCTAACTATAACAACGACGGGTGCGGCGGCCGTTACAGCATCCCTTTACACACACACACACTGTATCTTTCTCTATATATTGCCCGGGTGCTAATGTAAAAGTTTATGGAGCGGTAATGGGGAGCGGACACGCAATGAATGGCGACAGGTGGTAGGGTAAGTGCTTGAAAGCAATTACCCGTGATGCGTGCCGGGCAGGCAGCGAGGGAGAAGGGCAGAGGGGGGGGGGGGGTCACGTTTCCGACTCACGGTACTCGCCTTTCGCAATACTCGACTCAGAGACGGACTGGGAACTACAAACCAACAACAACAACAGAAATCGGCCCAGGCATTTTGGAAAACAACACCGGTCCGCGAAGTTTGGGGCGAGTGTGGAGTTCCCTTCGCGTTGTGATGTGACGACTTTATTAGTTTATTAATATAACCCTTTGACTATTTGTTCATTTATGTATGTATGTATGTGTTTATTGAACCTTGATCTTGCCGTGCTATCTCGTTGACCCGTTGGGCTGCTAACAACAACAACAACACAACAGATGGGGCCGGTGAGAGGCAGTTTCGTTTCGGGCCTGACGAATTTTGGGACTTGATGATAACCGTAGAGCGTCAGCAAGCGATGAAGAGAACACGTTAGAGGCAATAAAACATGCGAATAAAAAAAATACGTAGATATTTTATTATACTAATATAATATGTAATAATATAGATTGTTCTACTCTGATCACATTTACAATTCCCCCCCCCCCCCCCACACGGAGACTGCCGCCCTGATGGTCAGTCCGGGCAACTGCGTGCTTCCATCACGCCCCCCCCCCCGACTCACGCGAGATTAACAAGCCGGAGGATGCTTTATTCCTCGATCGGCTCGGGCAGAGGGTCGGCAAAACGAAGACAATAAGGAGGGGCACATTTTTTTGTCAAATTTGGTAACAAAAATATATCTATATTTCAAGAGCCGCCAATACATGTCGCGTAACTTCGTAAAGCAGCAGTCCTTCAAGAGCCGCGTGCATCTCCAGAGCCGCAGGTATCCGACCCCTTGGCTCGGGTACCTGCATGTATTCAATTGAAGTGGGCGAGTTGAGAGATTCACGATCATCATGATCATCGTCGTCATCATCGTCAACAACAAGTATGGTCAATCGACTGTTGGATGAAGGCTTTGTGACCTCCTCCCCAAGCCCCCTCTCACGACGAGCCTGTGATGTGATCATCCACGAGCTGGTCTCACCATCACTCCGTCTCAACCATGTGAACGGATTGCATGTTCACCTGGCTGCGCGCGGTAGGAGTAGTAGCAGTCGGAGATGCGTTGCAAAGAAATATCGCACGAAGCGAAACTACACGAGGAGACAGCGGCCTCGCGAGTAGTGCACGCAGTACACACACAGTACACACAGCACACACACACAGTACACACAGGACACAGTACACACACAGCACACACGCAGTATACACAGCACACACACAGTACACACGCAGTATACACAGCACACACAGTACACACACAGTACACACACAGAACACAGTGCACACACAGCACACACAGTACACACGCAGTACACACACAGTACACAAACAGAACACACACACAGTACCCATGCAGTATACACAGCACACACACAGTGCACACGTAGTGCACACAAAGCACACACAATACACACACAAAACACACACACAGTACACATGCAGTATGCACAGCACACACACAGCACACACACAGTACACACACAGTACACACGCAGTATACATGCAGTATGCACAGTACGCACACAGCACGCAGGCGCAGCCCAAACAGTACGCACGCAGCCCACACGCAGTACGCGCACATCACACAAACAGTGTTGCATCTCTGTATATATATAGCTGTATTTCTACGAGTATGTATATCTGTGTACGTGTTTACGTGCGTACGTATCTCTGTGTGTGAGACGGCTACCTGCCGAGTAGCTCACGCAGTACAAAGACAAAGATCCCCCGTATAGCCTTAACGGACTGTAGGGGCAAGTGTTGTTAGCGAGCACCTATGAAGGCCGGCACGGCACACGAGGTGATGGGTGGCCAACACCACGCCCGGCAGCCTTTGTCTCCCTAGTGGCGATGCTTACACATCGCACCAGTTACTCACTTGAGGCTGAGTCACGCAGTACAGACAGACACACACACAGGATACGCACATTGTTGTCCCACGTCTGACCGCACGGCCGCTTGTCGAGTGAATTTAAACCGCACGCAGCGATCCGACCACTGCCCAGGCGGAACGCGGTTTGGATTTCGAGACGCGGTCATGTGCGTAAAGCGTTGCGGGTTGTTGCTGCTAATCCTACATAATGTACGGGCATAATATGACTTTGAGAACCCCCCCTCCCCTCCTACGCATTCCACAAGTAGTGACTAATCCCATATCTGAATTTTCCATAAATATGCTAAATTCCTCTGTTGATATACAAATTGCTTTGTCAAGGCGCCCTTCCTCCCCTAACCCAGCTTAAATATACGCTGCCAAGCTTGGTGGTGTTCATTCAGACGCTGTCTTTCCGACAGACCTGTTCTTCACCTGAGGACGGCTGCTTGCGTTGTGGCCGAAACGTCGTGAGAATTGTATGTTATTATGTTTTACTTTTATTATTTTATTATTTCCCTTCTACGTGACTTTAGCGAAAGAACCAAGAAAATGAATCCCTGCAGTCACGAAAGCAACCGTGGCAGGGAACCGCGAGAGTCGTCGCTAGCCGCGAATCACCCCGTAGCAGAGGTCGCAAACGGGTACCCGATACCCGTACCCTACCCGATACCCGGATACCCGTACCCGGCCGGGTACGGGTACCCGTTTGCGACCCTGGTCCGGCCGGGTACGGGTAGGCCGTGAGTCACCGGTGAGTAACCGTTTGTCACTCATTTCGGGTAGGGTACGGGTAGCGTACGGGTACCCGGCCGGGTACGGTTACCCGTTTGCGACCCTGGTGCGGCCGGGTACGGGTATGGAATCAAAACCCGTTTGCGACCTCTGCCCCGTGGCACGCAGCGCAATTCAATTTGAAAGAAGCGATACCGGAAAGCGGGCTCACGATCAGAATATGACACATACGCAGTACGTATAGAGGCAAAGCCGCCCCGTGTAGCCTTCTGACGTGGTCTCTGGTCGCGAGTGCTGTCAGCGAGCACCGGTCGAGGTCGCTACGACACAGGAGGAAGTCGTGGCGTTTAGACGTCACCACGCTCGGCCGTATTTGTCTCCCTCGGTGCTGCTGAATTTTTTGTTCAATGCACCAGGCACTCGTTTTTTAGGCTGAGAGGACCTAAAGGAGAACCTGAAAAAATGAACGGTCAATCATCTCGTGGAACATAAAGATTAAAGAGAGAGAAGAAAACAATGGTAAAATAAAATAGTTTAACATGGAGAAAGAGCGGTATATGGAACGGGATATTATAGACCTACTGCTGAGACGCCTTTAAGGATAGCCTCTGGTCTACAAAGTAGCGACCCTTTATTTTCCCGTCCGCTCTGCCAGTGAGAGTAATGTTCGTGCCGTGACAGTCGAGCAGATATATTTTTTTGAAATTCTCAGAACTGGAGGAATTCAGTTCAATTTAAGTGACAAACCAGACAGTCATCGGAGACACGGCCGATACCATCAACTCACTCCACTCAAGAACCCGGTTTAATTACAACTCGGTATATGTGAGTCTATGAGTCTCTATGCGATTTTATGAGTAGTTTCTATATGCTCCTGTGGGTATCTATGTATGTGATTGGTGACCTGGCCCATACCATCAACTCTTCTTCTTTAGTGCTGCCTAACGGCGTGTGCGACTTCACGATGATATTGGTCCCGGTCTAGCACG
The DNA here is from genome assembly GCF_964198595.1 of Lampetra fluviatilis. Lineage (NCBI taxonomy): Eukaryota > Metazoa > Chordata > Hyperoartia > Petromyzontiformes > Petromyzontidae > Lampetra > Lampetra fluviatilis. The sequence goes on along the minus strand of NC_136291.1, from coordinate 1,986,269 downwards.
GCGTGTAGAGTTTGTGCTGCTGTTGTTAATTGTAGCCATGTTTTGATGTTACTGAGCCATGCCGTTTTCGGCCGTCCTGGTCGTTTTTTCCCTTCGATTTTTCCTTCCAGGATTTGCTTTAATAGCTGGTATTTGTGGTCGTTTCGGGCAATGTGGCCTAGGTAGTAACACTTCCTGCTAATGACGGTCTTCAGCAGTTGCCTGTCAGTGCCCATATCTTGCAGAACTTGTGTATTGGTGGTTTTGGCTGTCCATGGGATTTTCAGCATTCTTCGATACAGCCACATCTCGAAAGCTTCGAGCCTTTTTGTTGCTGTTGTTGTCAGTGTCCACGTCTCTACTCAGTACAGCAAAATTGACCAGATGTAGCATTTCAGTGTGCGCACCATCAACTCACTCAAGTTTAATTGCAACTTAGCCTATGTGACTCTATGGGTCTTTAGATGAGTCCATGGGTCTCTATGTACGTCGCTGGGTCTCTGTGTAAGTGATTGGTGACCTTGCCGATACCACCAACTCACTCCACTTAAGAAACCGGTTTAAACACGACTTAGTCAATGTGGCTCTATGGGTCTCGATGTGAGTCGATGGCTCTCTATGTGCGTCTATGGGTCTCTGTGTAAGTCACTGGTGACCTCGCTGAGACCATCAACTCACTGCACTTGCTAACCAGCTTTAACATCACAGGCAAGAGGCTGAGACACGGAATCGAACCCAGAATCTGAGCGGTGCCGGCCACAGCGGATCCGAACCGCTGAGTCCACCAGGACGCTTCTGCCTAAACATGGATCAGCGTTGTTGCACCACGAGGTGCTGCACCGGTCGCTGCGGCAGTTTGACCTGGCAACAACAAACGCGATGCCCTGTATGAACACGTAAAAATTGTTGTGTATATGAAAAAACACGTGTATTTATATATATTTTAAATATTTCACGCGACAAAAGCATGGCTCTCAGAGATTACAGCATTTTATAGGGAGAGCGAACAATACAATCCCCTTGCGAACGTCCGTGCCATCTCGAATTACTCTTTTCGTAAACTGAATTACCCCCCCCCCACCAGCCCGCCCCCAGCCCCATTAAAGAAGAAGGGGCAATAATAAGCACAACGTTTTGAACGTTTAAGAAAATATTATTTAGTTATTTAATTCCATACGAAGCGCTAAGCGCGGAGATGGAGAGGTCTGATGATGGTGATTAATCAAAAATGAGTTTTTGAATGCATCTCGGATTGTATCGCATTAAGCAGGAATGATCATGAATAGTTTATGAATCGAGTCTTCGTGCTGACTCGGCTCGAGTGTCTCTCCCTCTCTCTCTGTCGCTGTGACGGCACGCCCTGCCTCGCTCGTGCCAACCTTGCCCACCACCATCGCCCCTCGCCCATTCATTGCGGCTCCTCGTCCCTCTTTGTCTCTCTCTCTCTCGGCATGCAGGAGATCGTCGGTTCGATCCCGACCCTGACGCCTGCTCTATATTTGGAGTTTGTATCTCCTGTCTCCCCGTGGTCGCGTGGATTTTTCTCCGGGTCGTCCGGTTTTTTGCCTACACATTTCGAAGCAACATCACGCGTTCAGAGTATTTGGCTACTATACATTTCCACACGATGATAAGCCTCTTCGTTGTGCTGTCATTTGTGATAGCCACGTCGCTTCTGAAAGAGAAGCTATACAGCTCAGTGGGCCTTACCTGGTTGAATGAAAAAAAAAAGCAAAAACGTAGCGTAATTATCCGTGATCCAATATAATTCTATATTTATAAAGCTTAGAAAACGGCGACGCAGAAAGGAATGTTGGAGTTGACGGGGGCGTGACACGAGTACGGAAGGATGAGCGACAGCGCTTGAAGGCTACTCGCGGGGTCACTAGAAGGGCAGGGGAGGGACAGGGATGGGTGGAGGGGGCGGGAACAGGGAGATCATTAACATCGTCATCATGAGCAGACTCGAAATCTTCACAGACTTCTTCGTCAACTGCGGCTTTGTGTTCAAGCGGAGCTTCAGCCACGCGGCGCCCATTCATCGTCCGTCTTTGTATCTCCCCATCCCTCTATCTATATCTCTCTGTCTCCGCGTCGCTCGTAATGCTGGCGAGAATGGACAATGTGAGGGGGAGTGGTCGTGTAGTCGCGGTTAACGTAATGCGCTACGATTCTGGCGACCCGAGTTCGATTCCCGCTCACGGCCAATACCAGTGACGATTATCTGAACCGCACCTGGGCCTCACCTAGATCGACGCAGCCTTAAATAAATGAGTGCCGGGTGCGCGTCGTGTATTAATTGTCAGTATTTAGCTAAAGACAAAGGCGGCCGTGCATGGTCCTGGCCACCCCACGCCCACCCGCAGGTGCACCGTTCCTGATTTCACAAATAGGTGCTCGCTAACAGCCCTTGCCCCAACATTCTGCTGAAGGCTATACGGGGAACATTTGCCTTTGTATCCGTTACAGGGGTCGCGGGGTTGTGGTTGTTCAGTCGCAACTGTCTCTGTTTCAGACTAAAACTATTTTTGTTTTAATTGGTAAGACTCACTGGGCTGTATAGCTATTTTTCAGAAGCGACCTGGCAACAGATGATAGCTCAACGAAGTGGCTTATCACGTGGACATTTATAGCAGCAGCCGAATAATATGAACGGACGTTCATTCTAAATGTGGAGAGAAAACCCGGAGGACCCGGAGCAAAACAACAATCCGCCCGACCACTGGGAGAGAGACATACAAAGTTCCAAATATACAACAGGCGTCCGAGTCGGGATCGAACCCACAACCTTCTATGTAGCGCTCGAAGCGGCGGGTAATTAGCAATTAGCGTTCCGCACACGCGCTAAATTAATCACACTTCACGTTACCTGTGCTCGGCTTCGCGGTGCGTCGGAGCAGAGAGAATCCGCACGCTTCGCTTGATCACACCAGCAAACAGCCCCGTGCACATTCACTGAGTCGGGCTAGCGTCGTTCGGGCAACAGAGAACACTCGAGAACTATCGCTTGTTGTACTGTACTATTCAACTCTTGCCTATGGCGCCAATATTGTTCAGGAGCTGCGTGGATGCCAATGTCGAGAGAGAGAGAGTTCGTGGATTCATCTTCTTGGTTATTTCGGTAAAGTCACGTAGAATGGAAATAATAAAATAATAAAAATAAAACATAATAAAGTAATATCACGGCGTTTTTCGAGAAGACAGAGTCTGACTCTGTCGACAGACCTGTTCTTCACCTGAGGACGGCTGCTTGCGTTGTGGCCGAAACATCGTGAGAATTATTTTATTATGTTTTTCATTATTATTTTATTATTTCCATTTTACGTGACTTTACCGAAAGAACCAAGAACATGAATCCCTGCAGTCACGAAAGCTTTAAATCGAAAGAGTTCGTGGAGTTTCGCTGTTTCTCTGTTGAAGGAGCGCAGAACGCAGTTGGTTTACTACGCGATCCGTAATTCGGGTTGCATGCGCCACAGTCGCAAAGCCCTTGCGGCTTTAACATTTGGAAAGGCGATGCGCGTATCGGCCTGCCGCTGATGTTGTTCTGATGACGCGGTTGACGGTCACACCAGCCGTATCTTCGAGGAGGAGGAGAATGAGGATTATGGAAGCCAGGAGGAGGTGTGATGATGCGTGCGTCTCGAATGAGGAGGACATTCTGGACGTTCGCGTCGTTCATCGGCAGCGTTCCTCCGGACACACGACTCACTCACAGCGGCCACGACGTGGCGGTGACGTCAACACGGCGCTTGTACCAGGCTAGGTGCACTTTGAGGCAAGTTTGGGAAGGCTAGCTGCTGGCAAGAAGACACAGGTGCCATGTGTTGACTGACTGAGATGACTGACTGAGATGACTGACTGAGACGACTGACTGAGACGACTGACTGAGACGACTGACTGAGATGACTGACTGAGATGACTGACTGGCAGATGCACCACCCGCCCTCTTTACTGTGTCAAATTGCTTCGTTGTAGCCGCCACCGAGATCCGCTCGTTGATTAGAACGTCGTTCCTCTACTTCCACTCCCGCCACAGAGAGACACACGCAGACTTGCACATCAGATACAGACAGACACAACAAACAAATGTACGTACACACACACACACACGTGCGCGCACTGTTGAGTCGACCGAGGGTTCAGATAATCGTCACCGGTATTGGTCTTGAGCAGGAATCAAACTCGGGTTATTGGATTCGTAGCGCAGCATAGCGCTAACCGCTCCTCACACAAAAACAACAACAAAAACAAAGATCCCCCGTAAAGCCTTAACAAACTGTAGGGGCAAGTGCTGTTAGCAAGCACCTGCGAAGGCCGACACGACACACGAGGGGGTGGGTGGCCAGTACCACGCCCGGCCGCCTTTGTCTCCATCTTGGCGATGTTTACACATCGCACCAGATACTCATTTGAGGCTGAGTCGACCTAGGGGAAGCCCAGGACCGGTTCAGATAATCGTCACTGGTGTTGGCCGTGAGCGGGAATCGAACCCGGGTCGCCGGGTTCAAAGCCCAGCGCGTTAACCACTACATTACCGCTCCCCACACACACACACAGACACACACAGGCACACTCACAGACACACACAGAGACAGTCACTCACAGCCACTCAGCAAAGCCCACCTCCTGTTTCCTCCACACGGTGGCAGACCGGACCAGCAGCAGCAGCATCCAGTAGCGGCATTCAGGGGTCGCTTCTCATCCCCACTCACTCGCCTGCTCGTGTCATCCGCTAATTAAACTCAAACGTTTGGACGCCGCTGCTTCTGCTGCTGCTCGCTCTGATCAATAGCCACCTTAGTACCGGGCACTTCATTCGGTAGCCTGCTGCTTGGCGTTATTGCACACAACAACAGCAACAACACGTGCCTTGATTTCGCATACGAACACGAGGTGAGTATATTTATTTATAATAATTATTATTAATAATAATCTATTTTAAAAAGTCTGTAATGCGGTCACGCTGGTAATGCGCGAGCGTGTGCGTGTTGGTGGTGAGCGTCAGCGAGATCTCCGACACTTCACGCGATAGCCTCGGAGGCGCACCTAGCCTGGCACAAGCGCCGTGGTGACGTCTCAACGGCGGCCGTTGTTGTTGTTGGGGTGTGGGGAGCGGTGGTGTTGGTGGTTAGCGTGCGGCGTGCTACAAATCCCGGCCATCCGAGTTCGACTCGCGCTCACGATCGATTAACGGTGGCCAATATTTGAACCGTTCCTGGAGCGCCCCTAGGTCCACTCAGCCTTATAAAATGCGGAGTGTGTTAAACGTCGTCCGCGTTGTCGGAGACACAAAGGCGGCGGTCGGGCGTAGTTCTTGCCACGCTGCGCCCCTTCGGGCACTTGCCCCAACATCCCGCCGAAGGCTACACACACCGGGGGATCTTTGCCCTCGCATTGCTTCGCGTTGCGTGCACGCGACAGGATCAGGTGGCGAAGGTGTGAACGGAGGTGACATTTCGGCGCTCACACCTTTTGCCCGAAACGCACGACCCCCGACCGTGGCGGGAAATAATGATTTCTTCAACGATAAACCGGTAACCGTTTTCAAAATACTACCCCACTACCCCCCTAAAACAACGACAAAAACGACTTCCGAAAGTCAATAACCGGTACACGGTAACCCAGCCACGTGCCGAGTCGCCGATTGGCTGGCAGCACACTCGCGCAGAATGACGCAACTGCGGCCTACGTCACAGCGCGGTACGATGACGTTTGCCCTCGTGGCTCAGCTACGTCGACGGTGTTCACGTGTGAGGCTGACCGCGAACCGGTTTTTTTTTAGTCTTCGTGCGGTTACCGTTAACGCGATGTATTTCCTTGTAATATAGACGTTAACCACCGCGAGGAGATCGCGTGTTGCCGTCGCCGTGCTGAGTTTCAACACGCGCAAGAGAGATTGTGTGTTCATATTGGAGACGTCAAGTAATGGATTGTGGCACCGATGGTTATTGCGCGTGAAGTCCGTCGTCAAACAGTTGATAGCCCATTGGCAGACGGTGACGACGATGAGCCTCTCTTTCCACTGTAGAGACAGAAACGAGGACTCTGCTCACTTGTTGGCGTGAAGGGAAAGATAGTGGAAGGCGAGAGGGGAGAGAGAGAGAGATAAGAAGATGAGAGGGAATGGGAGATGAGAGGCGAATGATGGAGACGGAGCAGCGAAGCGGGAGCACGGCGGGTCAGAGGAGCCGAGGAGAGACGGGAGAGGCTGCGTCCAGGGCCTCCGCCCTGCTGCTGCTGCTACACGGAGGTGTCGCGGCGTCTGTTTTCACAGTGGGCGGGGAGAGGGGAGGGGCTTAGAGTGGGCGTGACCACGAACATACGTCACGTGGTTTACGGGAGGTTTCAGTTCATTAGTTCGAGAGATAGAGATGCATAGATGAGAGGGGACGGATCCAGAATTGGGTGGGGGGGGGTGACCACGCACAAAAGTCACGTGATATACGGGAGGCTTGAGCTGATTTAGACAGACGGTTCCGAAACGTGATTGGATGCAAAGATCACGCGAGCCTCAATAATCGGCATAAGTCAACGAATCAGTGGTATCCCACCACGCCAGCTAACGAGACAGGGCTAGTCGTCGTTGCACTGTACTTCTACGCTCGCACGCCCATTCATCAGCGTGCACTTGGTGGTGAAGTATGGTCAGTCAACTGCCACGGAGATTGGGAGGCCCTCCTCGTTCAGCAGTGGATGTAACGAGGAGGGCTATGCACGCACAATCTATGTTAGAGTGGTTCGGGGGGGAGTGAAGGTGCGGGGAAGGAGATGCAGGGTGTTGGGAGAACGAGATAGGCTGGCGGGGTGGGGGGGGACGAGGAGGAGAGGGTGGGTGGGGGCGGTGGGGGGGGGAGGGTTAGGAAGGAGAAACAAAGACGGCTGCGCATCGCGTGTCCCACGTGCGTCCCGCCGTCCCACTCTGCACGCCAACATAAATTATAGCCGTACTTTCAAGGGATCAATATTAGATTTCTGATACGGACATCCTTTGCGGGAGAGGGGAAGCCCTGATGAATGGGACCTGCCGCCAGTTTTGACAGCCGATGTTAGGAACAGGAGCCCCGTGCATAAGGCGTGGTTGAGACCTTTACTGCTACCCCCCCCTCAATCCTCCCCCCCTCCTCCTCCCCTTCCTCCAACTCCGCCCCCCAATTTTGTTCTGGACGGGTCCAGGTGGCTCGGCGCTCAGAGGAAGCGAGCGGCTCGCAATTGCAAGGTTGCGAGTTAACACATTTTCCTTTCTTTGAGCGGTGGGGTTCACTGCCCATCAAGCCCTTTCGAGACGGGGTAGACCTTTGATGTTAATTAAAATTACCTTGCAGAATGAGCGCACGCACGACAGCACCATAGCCGCGTCGTCGCCTGGTGCCCTGTCCTCTGAACGCGGTGACCCGAGTTTCATTCACAGCCGCGGCGAGGATTTCGTGGCGAGCGATTATCTGAACACGGCCCTGCTGCCCTCCGACCACCCACCCACCCACCCAAACCAACCCGTGTTCACCAACGCGCGCTGGCCAGCGTGGTGAAGTATGGCGAAGCAAACGTCATGACCGACACGGTGTGGGAAGTGATTTGACGAAGGCCTGCTCGTGCCTGACAGTTGAGTCTTCGTTTAAAACTTTCAAATTAAACAAACCAAAAAATATCGTCAGTGATTTCCTGCTCATTTACTGATTACAGCCCTGCTGTAACCAGTGGTGGGAATTCCATATTCATATGGCGGGGGCGAGTCTATCCATAGGGCAACCGCTGTTGACTTCCCTTACAAAGTGGTTCGCCATTTATAATACTGTATCGACCCCCGGATGCATGATGGGCTGAGTTCACCCCCGACCGGAATTTGACCTCGCAAAAAAAATCCGCCGGTTTTGCGGGCCTGCTCCCTCCAACCGCTGAGCCGAGTTCAATTCCCGCCCAGGTCTAACGTCGTTGGCAAGCGATGCACCCTGCAAGAGGCGTGCGCTTAGAGATCACGCTTAGAGGGGGCGCTTAGAACTCGCGGAGGGCGCGAGAACACGGGACGCTGGCGCGGGGGGGGGCGGGTTAATGACGCGGATACACTTGGGGGGTACCGGGGGTAATGATGAGGCGAGAAGCAGCATCTGCCACTCCACGCGGCCCTTATGCTCTCACGCCACCCCCACCACCCTCCCCAGCGCGTCTGTGTCCGTGAGTGTCTCTATCCAGTGCGGCGGGGTGCGATCTGGCGCCGTCGGTTAGCGCTGCTTTGCTCTCCGCCCCTGCCTCCATCCTCTCCCGCCGAGACTGGGTTCTATTCGCGCTCACGACTTAAATGACGGTGGCGAATGACCGCGCCCGAGTCCTGGGCCCTGCCCCCTAGGTCGACTCAGCCGTGAGGAATTGGTACCCGGCGCGCGGTTGCGTTTAAATAGACAGCGTTGGCTGCGAGGAAGGCGGCCGGGCGTGGGTTGTTTTTGTCAGGACACACCACCGCCTTGTGCGCCGTGCAGGAGCTCGCGAGCAGCACTTGCCCCAGCAGTCTGCTCGAGGGCAACGCGTGGAATCGTTCTGGGGAGCGGTGGCGCAGTGGTGAGCGCGTGAATACAAAACGAATCGCGGTCCAACATCATTGACAATTTTTCGAACGGTCCTGGGCCTCCACCTAGGTCCACTCGGCCTTAAAACCGGTTAGCCGTGTGCAAATAACGAAGTCGTGGAGCGACTCGGGATGAGGTGTTGACCACGCGTGAAGAGGTGATCGCTCACAACAACAACAACAGGCAGCAACAATTGCTTCAACAACCTCTGCGCGCAGGGGAGCGGTGGCGCAGTGATTAGAGCAATTGTAGAACGCATACACTCTTGCTGAGCAAAGACACAAAAGCAAAACAAAAACAAGAAACGGCCAGAAGTAATCAGCGCTGTTGCAGGTACTGCGTGATTAATATGGTTAAGCCGGCCACCTGAGTTGGATGCCTGAGCACGGCCGACCTCAGTGTCGAGTGATGATGTTCACAGTATGCAGGTGGTCCCTTGCTTCGTGCGGTCGTAGTAGCGCACACACAGTAAACACACGGTACACACACAGCACACACGGCACACACACACAATACACATACAGCACATGCAGTACGCACACAGCACACACACAAAACACACAGTACAAATACAGTACACACAGCACACACGCAGTATATACACACAGTACACACGCAGTATGCACAGCACACACAGTACACACACAGTACACACAGCACACACACAGCACACACACACACACAGTACACACAGTACACACGCAGCACACACACAGTACACACACAGCACACACACGCAGTACACACGCAGTACACACACAGCACACACGCAGCACACACAGCACACACACAGTACACACACAGCACACACACACAGTACACACGCAGTACACACACGCAGTACACACACGCAGTACACACACGCAGTACACACACAGTACACACGCAGTACACACGCAGTACACACTCGCAATGTCGCTGTCCCACGTCCGGTCGCATAGATGCGTGCCGAGTGAACTCAAACTGCACATGGCGAATTTTTGTTTTAATCGGTTAGCCTCAAATACAGCGCGAATTAACACAAACCGAATCCGCATAAACCAAATGAAACCTGCACATATATACGACACATGCCTGAGGCTCACTTCCTATCCTATCGTAACTTATGTGGGGTCTTCACAAAGGTGCCGAACAAAGAATTCGCAATGTGTACAGCGGCGGTGTGATGGGGTTACAACGCTGCTTGGCATAAGCACCTGGCGGGCATTTCGTCGAGGCGAGAGACATCGACGCGACGTTTCGGCCGACTGGCCTTTTTTTCAAGGAAATGCTGATGTTTACACACAGGAGAGAGAGAGAGAGAGCAAGGGTGAGTGAGAGAGAAAGATAATGTTTAGTAATATTGGACAGGGTGGGTGTGGTCCGGTGAGCGTGATGCAGAACCAATCGGCAAAGTGGAGGGTGATGTTATGCGCATTGCGTGGGATGTTTATGTCAGTCTCGCCGAAGTTGTCACGCGTTCTTAGAATTCGAAGAAGAGGGGGGAAAACCACATCAGCTCGATGCATTCCAGGAGTTAATAACACGAAGATTGTGTCCCTGAAGTGTAAAAGAGACTCCCCCTCCCAGAGTGTGAAGTTCACGTGGGGATTCTATGTTTACGTGTTTGTAACAAATGTTCATCCAAAATCTAGGTTGGCTAAACGGCAGAGCGAGCGGATTGAGAGCTGTTGACTCGGCCCATCATCCCTCCGGGGTCAGTAAAATGAGTACCACTTTGTGGAGAAATCAACAGTGGTTGTCCTATAAATAACCACCCCCTCCCCGCCATAATAATGTGGAGTTTCCACCGCTGGCTCTGCGGGGTTGTGAGCAGCAGATAAGCAAACCTATACCGCGAATGTCGCTTTAGCAGGAAAGCACGTTTTTATATATATTTTGAGTTGGTGTACGTATGTAAGAGATTTTGTGAAGTGTAACGCGTTTCTTGTACTGAGCAATGTTATTATTTAAAAGGCTTTCGAAACAGAGACGATGGTGATGGTGTTGATGATCACGATGACGCTGACGATGATGGGAGTAATGATTTTCCAAGTGAGAAGTGAGGAGACCTGCAGGGTGGTGAGTGGGTGAGTGAGTGGGTGAGTGGGTGAGTCCGTGTGTGAGTGGGTGAGCGAGCGGGAAAGTTGAATGAGTGGGTGAGCGAGTTGATAATTGATTGAGTGGGTGAGTGAGGGAGGGAATGGGTGGGTGTGCGACTGGGTAAGTGAGTGGGTGAGCGAATTTGTGGGCGTGTGGGTGGGTGCGTGAGTGGGTGAGCGATTGAGTAGATTTGGTAAGTGAATGAGTGAGCGAGTGGGTGAGCGAGTGAGTGAGTCGGTGTTATTGACGTGAGCTGCAGTGTGGTTGTGGTTGAACATAGCGTGGATGAGATGAGATAGTCTGGTCGTCCGAGTGCTTAACTTGGATGGATGAGGATGAATCGAGTGAAGTTCATGGGAACAGTCACAGATGGAGGTGGTAGCGATGGGTAGAATGATAGCAGCAAAGCAGCAGTGTGTGGGAAAGACGCCCAGCGTTGTGACCTGCAGCGTGCTGATATGTGAGTAAATTAGTGGGTAGGTGGGTGAGCGGACGAGTGAATTAGTGGTTGGGTGAGTTCATTAGTAGGTGAGTGAGTGAGTGGTTGAGGAAGTAAGTGGATGAGTGTATTTCTGTGACCTGCAGCGCGGTGAGTGGGTGAGTGAATTAGTTGATAGGTGGGTGAGTGAATTAGTGGGTGAGTGAGTGGGTGAATGAGAGGGTGAGTGAGTGGGTTGGTGAGTGCATTAGTTAATTAGTGGGAGAGTGAGTGGGTGGGAGAATGAGTGGTGGATGAGTGGGTGAGTGAATTTGTGGGTGGGTGAGTACATTAGTGAATTAGTGGATGAGTGGATAAGTGCGTGGGTGAGTGAGTGGGTGAGTGAGTGAGTGAACGAGTGAATTGGTGGGTGAATGAGTGAATTAGTGAGTGAATGAGAGGGTGAGTGTATGAGTGAATTAATCATTGGGTCAGTGAATTAATGATTGGGTGAATGCATGTATGAGTTAATTAGTGGGTGAGTAAATGGGTGGGTGAGCGAGCGAGTGGGTGGGCGAGCGAGTGCGTAAATGGGTGAGTTTGTGGGTGAGTGGTTGGGTTAATGAGTGGGTGGGTGAGTGAATTCGTGAATGAGTGGGTGAGTGTATGTCTGAGTTAATTGGTGGGTGAGTAAGTGGGTGGGTGGGTGAGTAAGTGGGTGGGTGGGTGGGTGGGTGAGCGAGCGAATGGATAGGCGAGCGAGCGAGTGCGTAAATGGGTGAGTTTGTGGATGAGTGGGTGGGTGAGTGAATGCGTGGGTGGGTGAATGAATTAGTGAGTGAGTGGGTGAGTGTATGTCTGAGTTAATTAGTGGGTGAGTAAGTGGGTGGGTGAGTGAGTGAGCGAGTGGGTGGGCGAGCGAGCGAGTGCGTAAATGGGTGAGTGGGGGGGGTGAGTGAATGAGTGGGTGAATGAATTACTGAGTGAGTGGGTGAGTGTATGTCTGAGCTAATTAGTGGGTGAGTAAGTGGGTGGGTGAGTGAGCGAATGGATGGCAGAGTGAGCGACTGCTGTAAATGAGTGTGCGTGCGTGCAGTTTTCACCCGCGGCGCGGTGAGTGCGTGAAGTGAACACATAGCACGCACGAGACGAAACAGTCGCACAACAACAGAACACAATGGGCTTAACCCCGCCACCACCGCCGCCGCGGCAGCGAGTGATGGAACGCAGCTATTTAACATGCAAAGGGCGGGCAAGAGAGAGAGAGAGCGAGCGAGCGAGAGAAGGGAGAGAAAAAAAAACACGGAGGCCCGAGCAGAAGACTTGACTTTTAGCTTCCTGCGTCCCATGCTGTGAAGCAAATGTTAATGGGAGACGCAGATGAGACTTATTATTTATTTATATATGTATAAAACGCAGGGCCAGACGATCGCGTGTGGTCATTAACGAGGAGGGTGGCAGTCTTTGCCTCCTTCAGGGCCATTCATTTCATTGATGGCTCCGAGCGGTCATCCAACACCCGGCGACGCGGGGGGTTCCACGAGACAGGGACACTCCTAATTGCATTACCTCCGAGTAGGGCGCTCATGTATATGCATGTGTGCGTATGCACGTATGTATACAAAGACAAACCATGTATGTGTACAAAGACTACGCGTGTATGTGTACAAAGACTTAACCTTGCACGGATGTGAATAGCGGTAGCGCTACGCTGCGCTACGAACCCGCCGTCCCCGAGTTCGATTCCGAACCGGTGCTGAGCCTGCCGTAGGTCCACTCGGCCTCAAATGAGTACCTGCAGAAACGAAGGCTGCCGGTCGTGGTTGTTGGCCGCCCACTGCCCTCGTGTGCCGTGCCGGCCTTCATAGGTGCTCGCTAACGGCACTTAGCGCCCAACCAGTCTGTTACAAAGCCTATACGGGGGATCTTTGCCTCTGTACTATACAGCGAAGAGGAGCGGTGGTGCGGGTGGTTAGCGCACTGCGTGAAAAAACCAAGCGAACTTGGAGCTCATCGAACGTTGAGAGCTACCCGAGGAACAACATCAGTGGCGAGTGAGATCTAAACCGATATCTAAACTGGAAGGGGCATGGCGGGTGGGGGGTCAGATTCACGAAGAGCCCCCCAGACTCATGTAGAGACTGCCCCCCCCCTACCCACAAACTCACGTAAGGAGCCAGCGGCGTAGTCGTGGTTGGCATGGTTCCTGATGCAAGGAATGCAACGCAAGGGTCCCTCCTGTAATATTTATCCTACCGATTTGCACGGTTGGCCACGTACGGTGCAAAAGAAGTTCGGCATACACGGTATATACATCCTCACCCCCCCCTCCTCCCCCGCCCGGGCCTCTACGACGGAGCGGTGGGTTCCGAGCGCAGTCGCACCGCCTGCGCACTCGACAGCTGCGCCACTGCGGTGCGCGGCTGTGGTAATTGGAGGTGAACGCGCACGCGCGCGGGCGCGCTCCTGCGAAAGCGCCGAAGCGTGACTCGTGACGCGCGCCCTGCGCTCTTCTCAGCGCGGGGCCGTCTCATTCCTCCTCCACTACCACCACCACCATCCTGTATCCATCCTCTTCCAACACCACCATCATCTCCTATCCATCTTCTTCCACCACAACCACTACCACCAGCATCCTCATCCATCCTCTTCCAACACCGCCATCATCTCCTATCCATCCTCCACCACCACCATCCTCTATCCATCCTCTTCCAACACCACCATCATCTCCTATCCATCTTCTTCCACCACAACCACTACCACCACCATCCTCTATCCATCCTCTTCCACCACCACCACCACCATCTCCTATCCATCCCTCCACCATCACCACTATCTCATCCTCCTCCACTGACTGAGTGTGTGAGTACATGCGTGGGTGGAAGAGTGGCGGAGTGAGCGGGTGGGGCGGTGAATATGTGGCTGAGCGCGTGCGTGAGTGAGTGAGTGAGCGCGCGGCTGGGTGAGCGCGCGGCTGGGTGAGCGCGCGGCTGGGTGAGCGCGCGGCTGGGTGAGCGCGCGGCTGGGTGAGCGCGCGGCTGGGTGAGCGCGCGGCTGGGTGAGCGCGCGGCTGGGTGAGCGCGCGGCTGGGTGAGCGCGCGGCTGGGTGAGCGCGCGGCTGGGTGAGCGCGCGGCTGGGTGAGCGCGCGGCTGGGTGAGCGTGGGAATCAACTCGGTTGAGTTTGCGCCCTCTGCGCGCGAGCTCATTTGCCAGAGAGACGCGCGCGTGTCGCGGAGAATCTCGCAAGGAGATCTCGCGACTGTGAGTGATATGGGCCTTCATAAGTCTGGGTTCATTGGCTCACCAGGTGATATACAGAACCCCCCCCCCCCACAACACTAGGGCTGGCGAGAGATAATGATGCTCTCTCTCTCTCTGCCGGCTGTGGATGGAGCGTCCGCTCGTGAGTTGCGCGGAGCTCGGCGATGCAAATGCGCCGCGCGCTCATTAGGGAGGCGTCGTACGAGGCAAGGTGCGGTGGCAATTTGCCGCCGCCGACTCTTCATCACGCGAGGGGTCCCCTACCCGGAGCGCACGAATCCATCTCTCGCCCCTTGCTTGCTCGCAATCGCCGCGCGTGCCACTCTGTGTGTGTGTGCGCGCGCGTGTCTCCCTCCGTGTGTGTGTTTGTGGAGGGGAAGCGTAGCGGTTGGCGCGCTACGCTACTAACCTGGTGGCCCGGGATCGATTCCCGCTCACGGCCGAAATCGGTTACGATTGTCTGAACCGGTTCTGGGCCTCCGCTAGGTCGACTCAGCCTCAAATGAGTACCTGGTGCGATGCGTAAAAACATCACCACTAGGGAAACAAAGGCGGCCGGGCGTGGTGCTGGCCACCCCACCCCCTCGTGTGCCGTACTAGCCTTCATAGGTGCTCGCTAACAGCACTTGCCACAGCAGTCCATTAAGGCTATATGGAAGATCTTTGATCTTTGTCTTTGTGTGTCTTTTGAATATAGAGGAAAATGCTCTGTTAGTGAGTAGCACCTACGAGTGCCGGCACGGCACACGAGGACGCGGGTGGTAAGAAACACGTCCGGCCGCCTTTGTCTCCCCAGTGGCGATGTTTACACATCGCACCCGGTACTCATTTGATGCTGAGTCGACCTAGGCGAGGCACAGGACCGATTTAGATAATCGTCACTGCTGTTGGCCGTGAGCGGAAATCGAACCCGCGTCGTCGGGTTCGTAGCGCAGCGCGATAATGACTATAGCAGCCTCATACGGAAGATGTTTGTGTCGTTTGAGTGCGTAGTGTGTGTGGTGTGTGTGTGGTGTGTGCGTGGTGTGTTCGTGACTGCAATCCACATTCTCTCGGGGCCAGCCTCCATGAATTCGAGGACTGTGCCATTGCAGAGACATCTTCATGTAACTGCTTACAATCAGCAACGATGTTAACCGCCAAGACCATTCAATTATACACATTAATTACAAATAACTGTAAATATTTCAATTTGTCAGCTATTGTGGGTCTTTCTCTGGAAGGTATGCCCACCCCTTCAACTCACGAGCACCCCTTTGTTTTTCAATCGTTAAAACGTTTATAATTTTAACAAATATATTGGATTTGATGAAACAAAGTAGTAGTGCTTAGTCTGTGTTTCGATTATTTACCTTCTATAAAAACCTGGACACGTCTCGCACCCCCAGAAAGGGCATCTCGCACCCCCAGTGTGTGGGTGCACCCCCAGGTTAAGAAGAACCACTGCTCCAAACGCACGGTTTTGATTTTACGTGGAGTGAAAAGACGGATGACCCCGATAAAAAAAAATAAACACGCGACCACGTGGAAAGAGACGTGCAAACTCCAAATATGCAGCAGGCCTCGTCAGGATCGGCATCGAACTCAGACTCAATCGGTTTGTGCCGCGGTTCGTGGTGGAACCGAGCTCGCTCCCCTGTGGTCGTGGAAACGCCGCATTCAGCACCAACGGAGTCCCACCCCAGCATTAGCCCCGTGCCGATTTCCCGCGTGTTATGACGTCGTGAGTCGCCGCGTGTGGTTTATGTCCGATTCGGATCCATCAGGACGACATCGCACGCCACAGGCGCGAATGCGTTTGCGTCCAATGACAACGTTGCGCCCGATTTCATTGCGTGTTTCCCCGTGTTTTGAATGCGTGTCGTGTGCGTGCGTGTGTGTGTGGGGGAGGATGGGGAGCGGTGGTGTAGCCGTGAGCTCGATGCGCTACGAACCCCGGCGGTCCCCGAGTTCGATTCCCGCTCACGGCTAACACCGGTGATGATTATATGAACCGGTCCTGGGCCCCCCGCTAGGTCTACTCAGCCTGAAATGAGTACCTGGTGTGGTGTGTAAACATCGCCACAGGGGAGACAAAGGCGACCGGGCAAGGCGCTGGCCACCCACCTCCTCGTATGCGGTGCTGGCGGTCATAGGTGTTCGCTAACAGCACCTGCCCCAACAATCTGTTAAACACATTCCTGCGAAGGGAGCTGGTAGGAACGTTGGGTTGCTCGGTCAATGGCCAGGGTCAACGGTGGCGTGGTGTATTCAGCAAATGTGCCTGACTGTGAGGGCTGGCACAAGCCGGCGTGAGTAAGTTAAACGTTGAGTTTTATAAGGGCACCACGGGGTGACCAGCCCCTCCCCACCCAGCCCCTCCCCACCAAGCCCCTCCCCACCCTCCCCACCCAGCCCCTCCCCACCCTCCCCTCTCCACCCAGCCCCACCTCTCCCATTTTTGGATTCACAACGGACGGACGGACGGACACAATAATCCCCTGTGGGATGATGTAACCAGGAAGTTCCTACCAGTAACATTCTATACGGGGGCTCAGCGATCGCATTAAATAAAAACCAAAACCTCAATTCGCGATAGATATGTTTGTTTGAAACACGCCAACCATCTCGCACCTCCCCCTCTCCACTACCCCCCACTCACCACTCACCCCCCTATGGTAATGACACACAAAGATCAAAGATCCCCCGTATAGCCTTAACAGACTGTAGGGGCAAGTGCTGTTAGTGAGCACCTAATGACACACACACACACGCACACACACACACACGCAAACACCGCTGGCTGGCCCACACTTGTAAATTGAGACGTTGCCACATCTCAGCGGTGCCCTATTTTTGACGTCGTGATGATGATGATGATGACGATTCTCCCTCCTTTAGATTCCAGTCGCTAATTTGTATCCAACGCGTCCACACGAGATGCCCAATGACAACAACAAACTCTCACTACAATCCGCGCAATAATTACATCAGCAGCATCAACAACAGCTCCGGCTGCGGCGGTGTCTATTACTCGAGTCTGAGAATCTCACGCTTTAATTGAACTTGCAAATTAATTCCATCGGTTGAAATATGGAAAATATTACGAATGTTGTCGGTTGCAGACGTGTCAAGTCGCATTTAAAAGTTGCGCGGCGCCAAAGAAGGGGGGGGGGGGGGAAGAAAAAAAATTCGCCGTTGATAAGTTCAGTGGCGCCGCACCGAACCAAACACGTTTAAATTAGCTCGCTCTCAGATGTGCGCCGTACACGCGTCTAATGATGTGTGTAAACAGGCTCGCGGTAAACAATCTCGCAGTAAAAATGATGTTAATAGGTGGCTAATTATCTTGTGGATTTATATATATCTCCTCTCTCTCGCTCTCGCGCTCGCTCTCTGTCTCTCTTTTTCTATCGAGGATGCAACTAAAATAGCTGTGCGCGTAGATGCACGACCAAGTGCAGTGGGAGGGTGACGCAGTCAGAGTGTTGTGATTGGTTGACGAACGCTGCAGGACTCGCAATCAACTCGCAAACGTCTCCGGCTGTGGTCGATCTTCCACTGCGGCTGGTGGACTCATATGAGCAAGTTTCTGAAATCCCAGCTCACCCCACTCCCCGCTCATCTGTAGACCCACAGTCAGTCGCCGATTGGCAGCTCGTCTGTGCAGGGGGAGCCGCGGTGCAGCAGTCGAATCCGGCGATCCCCGAGTTCGATTCCCGCTCACGGCCAACATCGGCGACGATTATCTGAACCCCTGCTGGACCCTCCGCTAGATCGACTGAACCTTAAGTGGGCACCTGGTGCGGTGTGTATTGAACATCGGCACTACGGGGGAGACAAAGGCGGCCGGGCGGGCATTGTGTTGACCACCCCCACCCCTCGTGTGCAGTTCCGGCCTTCGTTTAGATGCTCGGGAACAGCACTTGCCCCAACAGTCCGTTGAGGGCTATACGCGGGGGGCAGGGGGGGACTTTTGTCACTGTCTTTGTTGATCGTGACAAATGCGCGCGTGGCGAGCGCTCAATGATTGTCTCCGTTCGAGAATCCAGATCGTTGCCTCGATGCTCGAGGCCCCGCGATGCCCCCCCACCCCCCTCCCCCCCCCACCCCCCACCCCCCGTATGCGGGATGGCTGCATGCACCCCGCAACACCGCACGCGGGGAGACCGCAAAGCATTCGCTGTCGTTTCTCTCAGCAAGTACCCCCCGTACCCCGCGTGCCCTGGGCGTACATCGTTGAAAATCAAGATACGTTTTGACCGCTCTGCAGCAGCGAAACGTCGGACAAAACTGTCAAAATATTTTTTTATTTCTGAGAAATAGAACTTAATTGAAGGCACATTGAACCCACGTGTCAAACTTGATTCATCTCGGTCGGGTGGTGGAGGGTCCGTGCACACATCGAGTCGACAGTACACCGACAGGAGATGACCCAGAGAGAATAGCAATTATTAAATCACAATACTCTTAGTGTGCTGCTCCTAGCACACTGAGAGAGCCCGCACAGACAAAGACAAAGATCCCGCTTATAGGCTGAACAGATTTTTTTTTAATAGCCAAGTGCTGTTAGCAAGCGCCGACGAAAGCCGGCACAGCACACGAGAGGGGGTGCGTGGCCAACACCACTCAGGGCCGCCTTTGTCTCCACAGTGCTGATGTTTAATACACACCGCACCAGGTACTTATTTAGGGCTGACTCGACCTATTGACACACACACACACACGCGCGCGCGCACGCGCACGCATGCGCGAGCAATGTGCATGATGGATGGCCTTCCCAAGCAGGGCTCACACCCGGCCTGACAGCATTAGCGTGGTTTTAATTACACGCGCCTCGAATGCCGTCTATCCATATCCATCGGATATGGTCGGGAGAGCGAGCAATCTTCGCGAATAGACAGACACGCAAACTCGGTTACGCACGCAAACAATGATCCCCCGTGTAGCCTTAACGGACGTTTCGTGGCAAGTGCCGCTTGCGAATAGCACCTATGAGGGCCCTGCACGTCACACGAGGGGGTGGCTTGGTCAGCACCACGCCCGGCAGCCTTTGTCTCCCGAGTGGCGATGTTTCTACACCGCACCAGGTACTCATTCGAGGCTGAGTCGACCTAGGGGAGGCCCTGGACCGGTTCAGATAATCGTCACCGGTGTTGGCTGTCATCGGGAATCGAACCCGGGTCGCCGTTTCGCAGCGCAGCACTCACCGCTGCGCTACCGATGACCAAAAAACACGTCACACAAAGGTACCCCGTATAGCCCCAACAGATTGTTGGGGCAAGTGCTGTTAGCGAGTACCTTGGAAGGCTGACACGGCACACGAAAGGGGTGGAGGGTCAGCACCACGCCCAGACGCCTTTGTCTCTCTCGTGTCGACGTTTGGACACCGCAGCAGGTACTCATTTAAGGCTGAGTCGACCTAGGGGAGGCTCAGTGACCTGTTCAGACAATCATCACTCAACACAAAACAAAGACCACACACACACAGGCACCAACACACGCGCAGACGCGCGCACGCAAACTCGAGACCGCCTTGAGCGGGAACGAGACAACAGACTCCCTGCCGCGTGCTCTCCATTAGCGCGACGCGGACGCATCTCCTCCTGTGAGCAATTTCGCTCACAACGTTGCATCGGACAATTTCCACGGGAGCTCATCAGCATGCCAAGCCACGCTTTTGCACTCTAGCCGTGGCAAATTCGGAAGCGTTCCGTGCGTTTCATATTGCGGCTCATCAGCACGCAAAGCCAAGCTTGACACTCATAACCACGGCAAATTCAGAAGCATTTCACCCATTTCAAATTGGAGATCATCAGCGGTGCTTTGCCCGGCTACGGACTGCCAAGGCGAGAAATTGGTGCGTCACGCGTGTGGACGTGAAATGATCATCAGCCTGTGACCAAATCGGCCTGCAAATCACCCAACTGATTCGCCAGATAATTCGACAGATAATTCGACAGATAATTCGCGGGATCTCGGAGGCTCGGCAGACTCGAAGCCCGCTTCGTCACAGGCCGCGGTGCTGTGTCATCACGAGAGGGCAGCGGAGAAACACTTCGCGCAAGAAGAGCGCAGGAGCGTGGTCACCACATCGACGCCTCTACGTGAGGAACGAAACAGGTGGACTTCTCCGCAGATCTGGCTGGCACCTGGTGAAGCCAGTTGTAATCACTGGCGAAACGTCGTACTCCGATTTTAAATGTTGTGGCTTAGCTCTCCAACACACCCGGTGTGCTGTGCTAGTGACACATTGGCACGTTCTGTTTACGTGACAACCCTTACTAGTTGGCTGTGTTGGGTGGTGGCGGGTTTAACGCCGCATTTATACATTTACGCGATCCAACGCCCAAAAAACCACCTGCATTATGGGAGCTATTGTTGTGCTGTACTTGTAGGCTAAGTGCGTTTCACCAACCCGCGCTGACCGCCCTCCCCACTCGTGCGGGTGGTGGTAGGCCGTCGTCTTGCAGTGCATCGACAATCGGGACCGTAGTTCAGGAGCGCGTGACGCTTTGAGCTACGATGGATGAAGTCCCCCCACCACCCAGCCCCTCCCCTCCATCCCCCCACCCAGCCCCCCCCCCTCCACACTCCTCACCCAGCCCCCTTCCATCCCCCCACCCAGCCCCCCCCTCCACCCCTGGTAGCCCAAGCTACGAGTTTCCCCCCCGCCCCCCAACAACCACCATGAGATTTGTTTTCAACAACAGCAGTAATAAAAGAACAACGACACTTATTTAAAGAGCGGATTTAGATATATATATATTTTTTAATGAAATTTCTTTCATTTACGTTCCACGTTTTACTTTCATTCAATTCCAATCAAACATATGCCCCCCCCCGCCCCCTAGTGACCGATTGCCCTCCCCCCCGAACTGACGATGTTGTCCTTGCACCACCGTGCCGCTCATGTCGTCGAGAAGTCCCGACCCCTCCCACGAGGGCCTTCATTCGTCCCACACCCCCCCACCGACCACCCTTCTTCTCCCGCGGTCATCGCGTTCCCGGCGGCGGCCACCCAAGAGTCCCTGGCTCCCACACTCCGCCGTTCCGAAAGGCGGCAGATCAAGTTCATTCTCCGTTCGTCACGTAGCGCTCGCTCGCTCGCTCGCTCGAGCACGCACGCGCACGCACGCACGCGCACGCACGCACGCACGCACGCGCACGCACGCACGCACGCGCACGCACGCACGCGCACGCGCGCGCATCCTTCCGCTCGTTCGCAAACGTGTTCCAACCCACTGCTGTGAGTGCTTCTGAGATGTTAATTGCATTTAAGACGCTCAATAAATTATAACAGTTGCTGTGGTTGCTCTTATCGTCATCGTGATCATCGTCGTCGTCGGTGTTACTGTTGCTGTTGATGGGGACGGCGGTAGTGGGGAGCGGTACTGCCTCGGTTAGCACGCCGCGCTACGAACCCGGTGCGGCATGTCGTAAACATCAGCACCGAGGGAGACAAAGGCGGCCGGGAGTGGTGCTGGCCGCCCACCCCTTATCGTGTACCGTTCCGGCCTTCATAGGTGCCACTCGAAAACAGCACTTGCCGCAACAGTTTTCTTAAGGCTACACGGGGGATCTTTGTATTTGGTGATGATGCAACCAAAATCAGAGTGAGAGGTATTGATTCATTTCACGGCACTATTATAAACATTTACGACCAAATCACACTGATTGCGTGCCAGATATTGGTCTGGCCTGGGAAGCTAGGCAAGCCGGAGCCTGGTTATCTCGTCGGCTAAAAGACTTCCTTCAAAACATCACGCTTTTGCTGCTATGTAACAGTATGGCAATACAACGATGGATTGTTGAATGCATCTGTGCAGGGCTTTGAGTAGTTTGCCCCCGCTGGGTATGTGTGGTGGGAATATTCCTTCCCGGTGCTCCTCCGCTTTCCTCGCCAAATTCCCGTGACTTACAGAACTGGTCAAACATCCAAACCGCAGCAAGCCCCTCCTGAAAACGAGTCATGAGACTCCTGAGTGGGCGCCACCGTGGCTAGGAGATGTCAACAACCTCGCCTAGTATACAGGAGGTCGTGGGTACGATCCTGACCCTGACGGCTGCTGAATATTTGAAGTTTGCGCGTTTTCTCTCTCTCTCTCCCTGTCGTCGCATCGGATTATCTCCGGGTCGTCTGGTTTTCCCCTCCACATTTAGAATCAACATCACGCGTTTAAAGTATTTGGCTTTGCTATATATTTCCACGTGACGATAAGCCACTTTGTTTAGGCATCAATTGTGGCCAGATCGCTTCTGAAAAAGAGCTACTCTATAGCTCAGTGTGCCTTACCTGGTAAAATAAAATAAAAAATATCGTGTTTCCTGGAATATTAATGATTACATTTGATGTGGCAACGGCTCGTGGGAGAGGGGTGACTTTTATCCAGCAGTGGATTGACCATGCCTGATGATGAGAGTAGCTGTTCGATATCGTTGATAGGAAGAGGATGATGATGATGATGACGAGGATGTTGATGATGGCTGTCCTGCTGCACGTGGCTCCCCGTAATCCAGCACTCCGTGTGGAGGCAACAGCGAGGGGTTGCTGGATCACCGCACAGATGTTGTATGAAACTCCCTTCCGCGTGGGCGACTAGGAGGAGCTGTACCCCTGATACTCTGGCTCGCCAAATGAAGGCGGTACAGCAAATGTGGAGTTCGACTGTTCTGTCGGTTTGGGATCGAGCGTTTCCCCCTCGCACACGTGGTTTTTCTCCGGGTGCCTCCGGTTCCGTTCCACATATAAGCACTCATTCATTGGCCGGTGACACCTCGATATATAGGACCGCAGACCTTGGGCAATGGCTGCCTTCCCGTTCGCCTGCGGTACCTCATCCTGGCGCCTCTGAGTCGTCCACCCTCTCTCTGTCTTTTCACGAGAGTGAACGAGCGAGCGCGCACTGAACATGATTTACGTCTCAACATCTCCTGCACCCCAACTACAAACTCAGCATTGACCAGCGTGGTGAAGTATGGTCAAACGACCTCCAAACACCATCCCCCCCGTGTGGATGTCGTCGTTCAGCAGTGGACTGGCGACACACGAACGTAAATGAGCATCGATTGTTCGCGTGCATTTAAATCGTCGTCGAGAATTGTTGCTGTGCTCCGAGGCCAATTAAGTCATTTAGCCACAGGATCTCCCCATTGGGATGGAATTGGGTCCAATCAGCATTACCGCCCGTGTAGGGATTTAACCTTGACCCAGAAGGCGTGTAAACGCGTGAAAGAAGTTCAACAGACGTACATACACGGAACGCGCGCAATGGAGGCAGCCTCATTAGCCAAGAGCGTCTCTCTGCCTCCCTCCCGCGAACCCCCCCACACCACCCTCCCCCCCACCACCCTCCCCCCATCCCCCCCTCCCCGCCCCTCCAGTGCTAGTTGTGGGCACCACATTGGCGAGATGTTAACAACCTCGCCTGGTATACAGGAGGTCGAGGGCCCTGACGCACGCTGTATATTTCGAATTTGCGATGTCTTTCTCCCCGTGATCACATTTTTTTCTCCGGTTTTCCCTCCACATTTTGAATCAACACCGTGCCTTTGGTGTGTTTGGCTGTTGCTATACATTTCCACGCGATAAGCTACTTCGTTAAGCTGTCATTTGTGGCCAGGTCGATTCTTAAAAAGAGCTCTATATGTCAGTGGGCCTCACCTGGTAACAACGATCGCCATTCGCCACGAGTTGGAGGCAATGTCACCAAGCCGCTCGTGCCAGGCTAGGTGCACTTTGAGGTCACGTGGGGCGTCGGAGGCTCGCTGGCAGGTCACGAGACAGACCCAGGTGCCATGAGTTCAATGACTGAGATGACACAAAGCTCCCCCGTATAGCCTGTAACAGACTGTTGGGGCAAGGGCTGTTAACGAACACCTATGACGGCCGGCACGGCACACGAGGGGGTGGCCGCCTTTGTCTCCCTATTGGCGACGTTTACACATCGCAACCGGTTACTATATGAGGCTGAGTCGACCTAGGGGAGACCAAGGATCGGTTCAAATAATCGTCACCCGTGTTGGCCGTGAGCGGGAATCGAACCCGGCAGGTTCGTAGCGCAGCGCTCTAACCGCTAAGCGACACCACCGCTCCCCCCACACACGCAGACACACAGACAGCGAATCTCCGATAGATAAATCATTGCTGTGGTGGTGGCGGTGGCTGCGGCTGTTAAAGGGCCCGGGCGGCCACTCCGAGGGAAGGTCTCCGTGTTCCCGTGTCCTCCTCCTCCTCCTCCGCGGCACTCGCGGGCTGCGCGTTGTCCCGTAATGAGGCCCCGTGACGTCGCGTCCCTAACAGATTACAGTAATTATCCGACTTTTGTCTCCGCTTTGCATAAAGCGCCCGTGTGCTTTGTTAGGTGGGGGGTGGGGGGGGGTTAGGGGGGCGGTGGAGGGAGGGAAGGAGGGAGGGAGGGGAGGATGCACGTGGGACACATGTGGGGGTGTGGGAGGAGAGGAGAAGAAAAAGCGGTGGGAAGAGAGGATAGAGGAGTGGAGAGAGGCGGGATAAGAGGTGATCGGTGAGAGGAAAGAGGAGTGAAGAGAAGAGTGGATTGATGTGAGAGAAGAGGTGATCGGTGAGAGGATAGGAAAGAGGGACGGAGCAAAAAGAGAGGAGAGGCGAGCGGCGATGGGTCGGGGAGAAGGGAAAAGCGACGAGTGGCGAGATTAGGGAAGAGTCGAGTGAGGCAGGAGGGTGGACAGGATAGAGAATGGAGGTGGTGGAGAGGAAGAGAGGAGCGAACTCGTGGAGGAGACATGACGGATGTAAGAAGAGTGGGGATAGCAGAGACGGAGGAGACACAATGGGGGGCCGGCGGGGGGGGGGGCGGTGAAGAGGTTGGAAATCAAGGATGGAGACGATGGAGAGAGGGGGAGAAGAATACACGTGGATGTCGCGCAGAGCGGAAGGACGAGGGGAAAGGACGAGGGGGAGGGGGGTTGGCGGGTGGGGAGCAGTGGGGAGGGGGTCATGGGAGTTTGATTGAGGTCGTGGTTCGAGTTCAGTGGCTGAAGAGGTGCGGAGAGGAGGTTGACGAGGAGGTATGGGGAGATGACGAGGTAGGGGTGCGCGGATTGAAAAACGAAACTATTTCTTTTTTACCAGGTAAGGCACCACTGAGCTTTTTCGCTCTTTTTTCACAAGCCACCTGGTTATCACAAATGATAGCCCAATGACGTGTCTCATCCATGTGGGCAAATACTCTCAACGCCTGATGCTGTTTCTCAACGTCGAGCTAAAACTCCACTCGACCACGGGCAGAGACAGACACGCAAACTCCAAATTACACAGCACGTGTCTGGGTCGGGATCAAACCCACGACCTCATGTACACCAGGCGAGAGAGTTAGCATCTCGCCACCGCAGCAGAAGAAGAGGAAGAGGCAGGAGGAGGAGGAAGAGGTGAGGGCGCGTGGGGATGGAGGCAGGGGGAGGGGTGCGGAGAGGGCACAATGTAGGCAAGGTGCCTCCGCTAGGAACTGTGACGAAAAGGTCGCCTTCATTTGCAATCCGAATGTCATTAGAATATGCTAAAGAAGCCGGCGCGACGCCGGGGGCGCTGCAGCCTCCCGCATGTAATGATGAATAACTCGCGTTTATTTAGGGGAGCAGAGGAGGAGGCGGTCGACCCCCGCCCCTCCCTCCACCACCCCCTCCACCACCCCCACTCCCACCCCATCACGAACGCGCAACATCTCCAATTTGCCCGCGTCTCCTTGTTATGTAAATATCGCGTGAGCGCTTGGCCTACTCCTCCTCCTTCTCACCACCACCACCGCCGCCGCCACCAAAGATCCCCCGTGTAGCCTCAACAGACTGTTGGGGCAAGGGCTGTTAGCGAGTAGCACCTATGAAGGCCGGCACGGCACACGAAGGGGTGGGTGGCCAGCGCCTCGCCTTGCTTCCTTTGTCTCCCCAGTGGCGATGTTTACACACCACACCAGGCACTCATTTGAGGCTGAGTCGACCTAGGGGAGGCCCAGGACCGGTTCAGATAATCGTCACTGGTCTTCGCCGTGAGCGGGAATCGAACTCTGTTAGACGGGTTCGTAGCGCAGCGCATTAACCGCTACCACTACCGCTCCACCGCTACTACCATGACGTCAAACGGTCAGCAACGCCATCAAGCTCAGAGTGTAATAACGCGTTTCTTGAACTGAGCGGTGCCAGTCACCGCGGCACACCAGGTGGCCAGGTGGTGCACATCGGCCAGTCATCTCAGTCAGTTGACCCGTGGCACCTCGGTCTCGGTCTGCCCCGTGGCCTCCTGCCGGCGGGCGTTCGACACTTCACGTGGCCTCAACGTGCACATAGCCTGGAACAAGCGCCGTGGTGACGTCGCCGCCACTTAGTGGCGAATGGCGGTAGTTGTTGTTGTTGTGGACGTGTGCAGAGTGGGGAGCGCTAATGGAGCGGTTAGCGCGCTGCGCTACGAACAAGGTGACCCGAGTTCAATTCTCGCTGACGGCCAAAACCAGTGACGATAATCTGAACTGATCATGGGCGTCCCCTAGGTCGACTCGGCCTCAAATGAGTAGTTGGTGTGGTGTGTAAACATCAACACAAGATCGGTCTCTGTGGAGTAGGAGGCCCGTGAAGGACGCTACTGGGCAGTTGGAGGCAGTCGCCCTCCAGCAACAACGGAGGGCAGATGAGCGACGCTCATAACAACGAGTGGAGCGCCGGGCAGATAAAACGCAGCAAGTTGGCTCTGTTGGGAGCGCAGCTGGTGCATCTGCCGGTCATCTCAGCCAGTTTACCCATGGCACCTGGGTCTACCCCGTGACCTCGTGCACCTAACCTGGTACAGTCAACCCATAGCGCCTATGCCTATCCAGTGACCTACCTCGCAGCAGCAAGAGCCGTCCACGCAGAGCCGGATCATGGTGTCGTGAGGCCGCTGGGCACATGTCTTTTGGAGGCCCCCCCCCCCCTCCGCTTTTTTATATTGGTGTCTTTCTTGCCTTCCTCCTCGCAGAAGCATCCACTAGATCGTCGAAATCCTGCTGTCTGGCAAGGTCTGCCTCTATTGACACAAGTGACAGTGAGCCGTGACGTGTTTGGCACATGCTACTCCGCAGCTTATTGTTTATTCTGCCTCAATAGGAAAGTGTCTGCTCACCCTGGCAGTTTGACACTGGCAAAGTTAGAAACATCCGAGGTGCCGCGAAAACATTGGGGGAACGCCGACTGCAAATGAAGTGCCTGCAACGTCTCAAGCGATTTATTTGGGCACTTCTCACCCTCATAGTCAGACATGAAAGTACTTGAATTGGATGAGTTCGTTGGCAAAGTTAAAGTCCAGGTCTGATGGATATGCAGCGGAGCGTGGCTGGTTAAAGAAGTCAATTATTATCACAACGGATCTGACCCCCCGCGCCCTGCCCCCCCCACTCCCCAACCCCTTCCTTCACCAACCTCGACAAAGCCATTACCCCCGCGCATTGCTAACGCATGTTCACCCAACATAAACAAGTCATGAAACACGTCTTTTGTTTTAATCCACGTACAGCACGAACGGGTCTCGTAGCGCGTCGCACAAACGCATCTCACGAGTTGGAGACGCGTCAGGAGGGGGTAGTTCACGCCGCAGTCGTTAGCGCAGTGCCGCTGCGAACCGCGGCCACCTGAGTTTGACACCAGCCCGCTGAATACACGAGCGGGCTGAGTGATATCAGTCTGAACCCGTCTCTGCAACCCGCCCTCCCCCACCCTTACCCCATAGTTACTCTCCCTTGTCACATCCCGTACGGACCAGAGTGGTGAAGTATGGTCAAAACCTACGATCCCCCCCTCCCCGCCACCCACGTCCCTGCCGATGGGCACGGCGTGGTGCGGCGACCTTTATTCATCCAGCAGTGGATTGACAAAAGGATTGCAATGTATGTTAAGACGTTGGATTCGATTCTCATTTTGTGGTGGAGACACGGGGGGGGGGGGGGTTGGATATTGAGAGTCCATCAGTCACGCAGTTTGGGAACGCGCCGGGCAAAGGCGACAATATCTCTCTCTCTCCCTCTCTCATAATCTCTCTCCCTCTCTCTCGCTCTACCCCCTCCATCTCTTCATCCTCACACGATGTCTTTCTCCCTCTCTCTCTCTCACGTTGCCACCACTCGCTCCCTTCGCTCGCTCTCTCACGTTCCCTCCCTCTCACATTGGCGCTCTCTCTGCTCGCCCCTTATCTCTCTAACATTTTGTTTTTCTCCCTCCCGCGCTCTCTCTCACTCTTTCCACGTTTATTTTCATTTGTTTGCCGGTGACTGTGTATTTTATATCGAAATCGCCTCCAGTGCTTTTGCTGCTGGCGGCAATAAAAGTTCTTTAAAAGTCAAAAGTCTCCACGTATTCTCTCTCTCTCTCTCTTTCACCCTCTATCCATCTCTCACTACCTCCCCTCCCTCCATCCCCTTCCTCCCTCTCCACCAATTCTCCGACTCTCTGAAGCTCTCTCTTTATCACCCGCGAGACGCAAGTGGCGCGATTGAGGATCCATGCACTCCGAATCATGGACGCGTTTAGTAAACCCACAGAGACTCGTCGAGATGCACAGACACCCCTAGAGACGCACAGAGATCCACAGAGACACAGAGAGATACATCAAAGACAAGCCACAGTGGTGCGATCGAGGGTCCATGTCACCAAACTACAGACTGCAGAGTAAACCCGCTGTGGTCTGGGCTCCTTCAGCGGAGGAGAAGGGAAAGCGACACGAACTCTCTCTCTGCTGAAGCCCTCTCGTCGTGACGAGCAGCAGCAGCAGCAGGACCTTGACATTGGCATCGATAACTCCTGAACCACGTTGCCATACTCGCGAATGAGAATAGCCTATGACCAATGTTAGGTCTACGGGAAATGTTAGTCTATGTGCAATTCTAGTCTATGGGAAATGTTAGTCTATGGGCAATGATGGTATATGGGCAATGTTAGTATATGGGCAATGTTAGTCTATGGGCAATGTTAGTCTATGGGCAATGTTAGTCTATGGGCCTCAGTATATGGGCAATGTTAGTCTATGGGCAATGTTAGTATATGGGCAATGTTAGTCTTTGTGCCAAAAAAAAACCCGACTGCGGTCTGCGCTCCATCAACAAAGGAGGAGGAAAAGCGACACGAACGCCCCCTCTCTCTGTCCCTCCCTCTGCGTCCCGACGAGCGCTTGAACCACATTGCTGCTGCTGCTGCCTGCTGGATATCTGCGAAACATCGCTTCACAGCTCATCGGATTCCTCCAGAAAAAAATATTCTGATTCTGATCTTTGGGTCTTTCGATAAAGTCACGCAGATAGGTTCAAAGAAAATAACCAAAAAAAACTACGACGTTTCGATCGCAGTCACGAAAGCTTTAAGTCAAGATTCTGATTCTCATCATCATCATGTGCAAGAACTGAATGGAATTCACTTCTCTACCACCCCCCCACCCTTCTCACCCCTCCCCAATTCTCTAAACACGGACCGAGAGAGACGCCAAGGCGTCGCGACACCCAAATGAAGCATGGGACCCCGCGCATTCCCATTATCCCTGCTGCACAAACGCCACATCCCTTCTCATCTCATCATCTCGCGAGCGCACGCGCGCACACAAAGACAAAGATCCCCCGCGTAGCCCGCGCAAGGTTGGTCGAGGGGCAAGTGCTGTGAGCGAGCAACAATTGAAGGCCGCCACGACGCGCGACTGGAGGTGGGGGGGGGGGTGACGGAGGCCAGAAGCTCGCCCACAAGGCCGCCTTTGTCTTCCCCGTGCTGATTGGGGGTTGTTTGTTCGCACACCCCACTAGGTACTCATTTAAGGCTGAGTCGACCTAGAAGAGGGCCCAGGTTCGATTTTATGGAATGATCGTCAGAGGTTAGCCGTTAGCGGGAATCGAATTTTAGATAGCGTGTCCCGAGGGTCGTGGCGCATTGCGCTAACCAAGGCGCTACGGGACCAGCACACAAAGACAAAGATCCCCCGTATAGTCTGCACAGCATGTGAGGGCAGGCAGCACTGTGCACGAGCAAACACTTGAGGCCAGCACGACGAGCGGAGTGGTGCGTGTGTCAATCCCCACGCCCGACCGCCTTTGTATCCCCAGAAACGTGGGTCGCGCGCAGAGAAACGACAACTCTCCCAATGCAGCTATCGACAGAGATCGGTGCACCGCAGCGGTGGTGGTACGGATAGCAACTTGGCACGGCCTCCTTTGTCTTCCCAACACACACCACAAAGGTAAATATCACACAGCACTGCAGCAGGCACTTGTGTTGAGGCGAGAAACTGGTTCACATTAATCGCTGCTGGCGTCCGTGGCCGTGATCGGGAATCAAACTCGGGTGGCCGGGTTCGTAGCGCGTTGCGCCAAGCGCAGCGCTGCCGCTCCGCACTTGCAGACAGACACTCGTGCGCCGTCACGGAATTGACAGCCCCTTCCCTCAACACAGAGACAAAGATCCCCCGTATAGCTTCGAAGAGACTGTTGGAGCAAGTGCTGTTAGCCAGCACCTACGAAGACAGGCACAGCAAACGATCGGGAGGGTAACCAGCACCACGCCGGGCCGCCTTTGTCTCCCGATTGGTGATGTTTACGCATCGCACAAGGTAGTCGTTTGAGGCTGAGTCGACATAGGGAAGGCCCAAAACCGGCTCAGATAATCGATAATCGCCACTGTTGGCCGTGAGCGGGGATCGAACTAATGTTGCCGAATTCGTAGCGCAGCGCGCTGTTAACCGCTGCGCCACCACTCCACTTGGGAGACAAAGGCGGCCGGGCGTGGTGCTGGCTGCCGTCCCCCACGTGTACTTTGCCGGATTTCATAGGTTCTCGCTAACAGAACTTGCCCCTACAGTCTGTTAAAGCTACACGGGGGAACTTTGTGTCTTCAAAGAAAATACGAAAAAACAAGCAGCCTCAAACAGACTGTTAGAGAAGAGGCAATGTTTAGACACCGCACCGGGTACTCATTTGCGTTTAAGTCGACCTAGGGGAGGCCCAGGACAGGTTCAGATAATCGGCACTGGTGTTGGCCGTGAGCTGGAATCGAACCTGGGTCGCCAGGTTTGTAGCGCAGCGCGCTAACCGCTACACTATCATTCCTGTGTGTGTGTCCTCAACAGACAGACACACACACACACACACGTAAATACACACACACACGTACAGACACACACGGACACACACACATAAAGACACACACAGACATACACACATAAAGACACACACAGACACACACACACACACGTGCGTGCGCGGCGCGTTCCAAAGCTCTCTCGCGTCAGCGTCATCCCCTCTCGGCCCCGATGACTTATCTCCGCTCGCGAGGAACGGGCCGATCTCTTATTGAATTCGATCCGTTCGGGCCGCGAGAAGAGCTGGGGAAGATGGGGGGGGTAGGACAAAAAACAAACCCTCGACAGCCATCCTTCATCAAGGCGGGACCCTACAATAAAGCACAAAAGGGCATCGCTGTAGTGGCGGGGGGGGGGGACAATAAGGCGGTGGGGGAGAGACAGGAGTCTTCGGGTCAATGTGAAGTCGTTATATTCGTAACGAGGTAAGCGTCCGCAGGAAAAGGTCGCCACAATACATTACACTAATAAAGCCGGGAGCCGGCAAGACGCGGGCCCCCATCGACGAGCTCGCCCCCCCCTCCCACCCCCAACCCCCCCCCCTACCCCCCTACCCCCCCCCCCTCCTTTAAGTAAACAGCCCCTGCCGTTGTTTTGGTGCTCTGCTGTTGATGGAGCTGTTTGGTTGAGTTGTGAAGCGAGCGCGCAAGGGGGGAGGAGGGAGGCTGCGTGTGGGGGTTAGGGGGGGGGGGGGCTGGAGAGAGGGGGGGGTGCTTGGTGGGGGGCGGCGTTCGATCTAATTGCGCCTGACCCCCCCCCCCAATCCATCCCCGCCTCCTTCTATTAATTTCGTTCAATCAAGGTACAAAAAAACAATCTACGTGGGTTGCGTGCAACCGTGAGCCATCAAGTCGCATGCAACTGAAGTTGCGCGCAAACCGAGCAGAGTACGTTTAGTCCGTGCGCCCGCACACAAGAGAAAGTTCACTCGCGTGAGATGAGCTCACTGCAGCGGTGCCAATTTCTTCACGTGGCCAATAACAGCGAATTCATTGTGAGATCCACGTTTGCAATGAGTGGCGTTACGTCAAGCAATTCGCTCGTCGTATTTCCCATGTAAATAAATCGGTACGACTCGGGGTTTTCCTACCTTGTATGGCACCTAAGATGCCTAAGGTATACCAACACAACTGCACGATAACACTCCTTTTTGTTTAGGGACCGTGGTTAGCGTACTATGAACCCGGCGACCCGAGTTTGAATCCATGTCATGGCCATATCGTTCAAAGGAACTTCCCCCAACACCGCGAATCTACTCGAGCGGCAGTTGAAATAATTTTCACGTTTATTCAATTGGTTAAATTCCGAGGATGCAGCGGATCATTTCAGAGAACCACCACCGATGATGCTGAACATGAATTGAATCCCAGCGAAGTGCGCTGACCACTGCGCCACCGCTCCCCTAAACTCGAACACCTCCCGTGTTGCCTTTAGCAGACTGTTGGTGGCAAGTGCTGTAAGGCACGGCACAGGAGGTGCCGCCTTTGTCTCCCCAGTGGCGATGTCTACACACCACACCGCTGGTGTTGGTCGTGAGCGAGAATCGATGCCGGGTTACCGAGTTCGCAGCGCGCCAACCTCTCCACTACCGCTCCCCACACAGACACAAAAGACAAAGATCCCCCGTAGAGTCTGAACAGACTTTTGGGGCAAGTGCTATTAGCGAGCACCTGTGAAGCCCGATACGAGACACGAAGGGGGTGGGTGGCCAGCACCACGCCCGACAGGTTCTGTCTCTCACACACCACACCGGGTTCTGATTTGAGACTGAGTCGACCTAGGGAAGGCCCATGGCCGGTTCAGATAATCGTCACTGGTGTTGGCCGTGAGCGGGAATCGAACCTGGGTCGCAGAGTTTGTAGCGTAGCGCCGTAACCACTGCGCCACCACTCCACAAACACACACACAGACACACACAGACACACACACATGCATAAGCTCTTCCCCGAGACACGTACACACACGCACGCGCACGCGCGCGCGCCGCTTTTAGTGGAGCTGGCCGCACAGGTCGATTAGGCTCCGAAATTCGCGTTAAATTCAATTATTCGTAATTACAACCCGAAATTAAATAGTTCCCCTAATGCGCCGTGAAGTTAGGCGCTGCGGAGTAATTGAATTGAATTCGGGGGCGCATCCACCTCGGCGCCTCCATCCTCGTGCAACAGGGGTCACGTGACACGCGATTGCACCGCATGAACCACGAACCACGGAAGCCGCAACCACTCACCGCGTGCACGCCTCGAACCACGAGCTGCATCCTCGACCGATCAACCACAATCGCCATGACGAACAACAACAAGAACCACCACAAACCACACGGCGAACCACGGAAGCCGCAACGCATTCATCACGTGCACGCCAAGAACCGCAGTACGAACCACACACCACGTACCACATCCCAACCGATCAACCGCAATCGCTATAACGAACAACAACAACAATAACAACCACCACCACGTACAGGCCGCGTACCACATCGCGAACTAAACGAACCGCGGTGCACACATAACAACACCCCCAACACCTTCGTCGAAAAAATCCGCGCGCGGCCTTCAAATATACAAAGATACATAACATGCGACGTTTCGGGCAATTAACCTTCATCATTAAGGTGATCAGACATCCCTCCTATCACCTCATAACTGATATGGCGTGGAGAGGGGGAGGGGCATTAACCAGCAGTGGATTGACAAAGGCATGGAGAAAAGCCATTGCCCGAAACGTCGGGTTATATTTTTTTTCCACGCCACGCTACACACAGTGGTATTGTCGAATTTGTTGAGGATCGTGGTTGATGACACGCGACATTGATGTCATGATAGATTTCGTATTTTTTTATTTAGCTTTTGTGTTATTTTTGCAAAGTGACAAACGAGACATTCTTAGCCGTTGTGTCTCTTAATTTTTTGGTCTTTTCTCCAAAACCTCACGGAATCAGTCGAGCCGAGGACGCAGTCTGGTCAGCGTGACCGGGTCATCCTGTGTCCTACGCATGGAACTCATTCACCGTAATTACCCAGGAGGATAATTGACAGCTTTAATCAACGTGCCCCTAGGATGCCGTCTCCTCTCTCTCACTCTCTCTCTCTAGACATTTCGAGCTGTTGACTGCAAGTGCTGCGAGCGAGCACCTACGAAGGCCGCCGGCAAGGTGCAGCGACGAGGGGCTGGGTGAGGTAGACACGCACACCCAGGCCCCCCTTTGTTTTCGCCCGCTTGAACGCTGGGTCGAGCCAGGGCCCGGTGCAGCTATTCGTGACTGACATTGGCCGTGAGCGGGAATTGAACTTGGGTTTCAGACGCGTTCGTGGCGCAAGGTGCTGACCACCGCAGCCTTAACGGATTGTTGTGAAGGCCGACAAGGAACACGAGGGGGTGGGTGGCCAGCACCACGCCCGGTCGCCTTTGTCTCCCCAGTGGCGATGATTTGACACACCGCACCAGGTACTCATTTGAGGTTGAGTCGACCTAGGGGAGGCTTGGAACCAGTTCAGATCATCGTCACTGGTGTTGACCGTGAATGGGAATCAAACTCGATCCGCCGGAGTTCGATGCGCAGCGCGCTCACCGCTGCACTACCGCTCCCCACATACAGCAGCCCCCCCCCCCCCATACACACAGACCCCCCCCCCCCCCACGGACACGCACACAGCCCCTCTCCCCACCCTCCCCCACACACAACCCCCTCGCCCCCACACATTGCCCCCCCCCATACACACAGCACCCCCCACCCCACACACAGCACCCCCCACCCCACACACAGCCCCCCCCCCCTACAGGCACACAGCCCCCCCCCCCACTCACAGCCCCCCACCCCACACACAGCCCCCCCACCCCACACACAGCCCCCCCCCCCACCCCACACACACAGCCCCCCTCCTCCCCCCCATACACACACAGCCCCCCCCACTCACAGCCCACCCACCCCACACACAGCCCCCCCCCACCCCACACACACAGCCCCCCTCCTCCCCCCCACCCCACACACAGCCCCCTCCTCCCGCCACCCAAACACGCGCGCGCACAAAGCGCCGAGCGGCCTGCGTCGACTCCCAGACAAAAGTGAGCATCACGCGTCAGGAAGGGAGGAAGGGAGCCCGCGGATGGCGCAATTCCTCGGGGCTGATGCTGCCATTGAGATAGCGCGAGGTGACGCGGCTCCCAGCCTTGCATGCTCCATTCCGCCAGAGGGGTTACCGTACCTGAAAAATTAAAGAGCCCATCTCCGGCGTAAGTGTAATTAAGTCCTACCCGAGACAGTCCTGGGAGACCGAGATTTAAAGCAGTAAATCTTTGATATAAATATGTATATGTATAAAATGCGAAACTTTCAAATAATGTGAGCGATGCGACGAGAACGCGCGCGCGCGCGTCCCAGAGGAGAGGCGCGCACGCGCGCGCGCGCGCGTGCGTGCGTGAGAGTGTGTTTGAGGACGTGTGTGTGTGTGGTAAGAGTGTGTATACCGTACGTGGTGCTGGCCACTCAACCCCCTCGTGTGCCGTTCCGGTCTTCATAGGTGCTACTCGCTAACAGCACTTGCCCCAACGGTCTGTTAAGGCTATACGGGGGATCTTTGTCGTGATGGGGAGCGGTTCGCGCGCTGCGCTAGGAATCCGGCGACAAAGACAGAGATTCCCCATCCAACCTTTAAGAGACTTAGTGGAGCGAATGCTGTTAGCGAGCACCTATGAAGGCCGGAACCGTCACACGAAGAGGTTGGTGACCAGCACTACGCACGGCCGCCTTTATCTCCCCGGTGGCAATGTTTACACACCGCACCAGGTACTCATTTGAGGCTGTGTAGACCTAGGGGAGGCCCATGACCGGTTCAGATAATCGTCACTGGTGTTGGCCGTGAGCGGGAATCGAACCCGGGTGGCCAGCCGTACTCCCGGCCGCATTTCTTCCCTGCGTGGAGAATGACGACCCTTCGTGGGCAAGCTCTCATATAGCAGTGGATTAACAAAAACATCAACAGGCTGGAGGTGTACAGAATTCACACGTGCTTTTGGTATGGGCGGAAGGGGAAGGGGGGTTCAGCTACGTAACGATCTTGCCAAACTTGTGTCGTGAGAACCCTTGGCCACCCGACATTGCCAGTCAAATGACATTACAAACAAAACAACAACAAGAACATGAAGTTTAACACGCCCAATAATGATGTGATTGTTTTCAGCTCTCAACCCGGTGAAAAGTTGAAGACCGATTCTCGCGACCGAATTTTTGCGGCGATTTTTAGATGCGCGACGTTGCCCTCGAAACTGCGTCGACCGTCTTCGGGAAGGAACCCAGGAGGTTGGCGCGGTGCAATTGGGGGAGGCCAGATCACTGCTACTCACGCGGCCTGAGCCCACGCATGAAATCTTCATCGTGTGAAAATCCGTTGCGAAAACCCCGCGTGCTCCGACAGATTCGTGCACCAGTTTAGCCGATTGGCTTCTCCCTACACAGCGCCGGCCTAGCACTCTCTTTAGCGCTCTGTCTCTCTCTGTGTCTCTGCCCTTCTCTCTCTCTCCCTGTCTTTGCCCTTCTCTCTCTCTCTCCGTGTCTCTGCCCTTCTCTCTCTCTCTCCGTGTCGTTTGCCCTCCAAGAGAGGTGGTCTCTCGGTGCGGGGCGCACGCGATACCGTGGGGAGTCGAGGTGCCTTACCCGCTGTCACCCAGCAACAACGGGGATAACGAGAAGAAGAGGAAGGAGGAGGAGATAGGGGGCGAGGCGGCGGAGGTGGACGGGGGGTTAGGAGTTGGTGGGGGGGGGGGAGCATGAGAAAGCAAGACTAGGGTAGTGGTGGTGGTGGACACGCAGGGGAGCGGTAGTGTAGCGGTTAGCGCGCTGCGCAACGAACCCCGCTCATGTCCAACACCAGTAATGAATATTTGAACCGGTCGTGGGCCTCCCCTAGATCGACTCAGCCTCAAATGAGTAGCTGTTGCGGTGGGTAAAATCATCGCCACGTAGGAGACAAAGGCGGCCGGTTGTGATGTTGGCCACTCACCCCCTCGTGTGCCATGCCGGCCTTCATAGGTGCACAGTGTGTTAAGGCTATAAGGGGCATTTTTGTCTTTGGTGGAGGATCATCACGCGTACTGTGATGATGAAGATGGGGGAAGGTGACGCGGTGATGTGAATTAAGTAGTTCTACAGACTATGCATGATCGTGGTGGTAGTGGTGGTCGTGGTGGTGGTAGTAATGATCATGATAACGATGATGATGGTGAATATTGTGATTACGAAAAAGATTATTAAGTTGATTACAGTGATCGTATTGACGATGTTGATGAGCGTGTCACGAGGAAGCTAGTAAATACCATGCTACAATACTGATATTTAATGCGTAACGGTATGATGATGATGATGACGATCTCAATTCATCTGATACCGATTACATTACGATGGTTTAACGCGTAGGCTTATTACGATGATCGTACTCAAAATGTAACGTTATGATGAGGATGAATGTCATTATGATGATAATGATGCTGATTTGAAAGATGATGATAAATAATGTTACAACAATGATTACACTGTGAAAATTGTATTTATTTTATTTCCTAATTGCTTATGCCTAAAAAGTACAGAAAGTGGCTATAATTCCCCACAAACTTTGCCTTTGTGACCAGGACAGAGATATTTTTAAATGTACCTATTTTCCAGAACATTCCAGATAGATTCAGTGCTGAGTAAACTTGGAGTAACTTCTAGAATATTGTAGAACTTCCCAGTAATATAAATAGTAGTATACTGTAAATACAGGGGCCTTAAGCCCACCAGTTCAGTTTAGTTCCAGCTGCCTAAGTGGATACAAATCTGCATTTATCTGACACGGCATCAAGAGGCTGCAAGCATCCGGCAGACGCATTTTGCTGTCTGCGGCCAATTTATCAAGACGAGGGAAAAAGTACTCTGTGGAAGCATCTGCTAAGATGTGTGAGGCCTACAAGGCATATATCGGCATGCCTGTCGGGGATCAAGACAAACCCTGGGCACCTCATTTCACCTGCGAGCAATGCAAAAAACTCTGGAAGGTAAGATATACAATTGTTGCTCGGATTTTTATGTTATAAAATTTGTTCAACTGTTTTCAATTGCAAAAGTTTTTAATTTTAAAATGTTTAACAAATTTCAATTTTATTGAAAACATATATCATATGTGAAAAATGTCGCGAGAATCTCCAAAACATTAGTCATGGGTGAAATAAACTTATTTTTGTAGGAGGGCACAGAGGGGAAAAGAGAGCCATGAAGTTCGCTATCCCAAGAATTTGGCGGGAACACACTGACCACTCAAGCAATTGCTACTTCTGCATGGTGGACCCTTCCAAACGTCGGACTGGCAAGAATGCACCTGCTATCATGTATCCGGACCTTACTTCATCCATCGCCCCGTGCCACATTGCCATGAGCTCCCCGTACCCACTTCTCCAGAGAGAGAGCAGCCGTCTTTAGAAGAGAGCAGCAAGTCAGAGAGCGAGGAAGACGTTGTAGATCCAGATGACAATTTCAGAGGTGAAGCTGAGGAGAGAAACCCACACTACCCCAAACCAAAAAGACCTCAACGACTTGATCAGAAATCTTGGTCTCACCAAGTCCAATTCCGAATGTTGTATGTCTACGCTCAAGCAGTGGAACTTGTTGAATGCAAGTGTGCAAGTCGCAGATCAGAGGAAGTGTCACCAACCTTTTTGCCTCTTCTACATCCGTCGAGATGGGCTCTGCTTCTGCCACAATGTGACCAGTCTGTTCGAGGCAATCGGAATCGCCTGTAACCAGAATGAGTGGCACCTCTTCATTGACAGCTCATCCAGGAGCCTCAAAGCCGTGCTGCTCCATAATGATAACAATTACCCGTCTCTTCCCCTGGCTCACTCGGTGCAAAGAGGATTACAACAGCATCAAGATATTGCTGAACGCATTGAAGTATGATGAGTATGGCTGGGACGTCATCGGAGACTTCAAAATGGTGGCATTCCTGATGGGTCTCCAAGGCGGTTTTACCAAGTTTCCCTGCTATCTTTGCCTTTGGGACAGCAGGGACACCAAGGCGCACTACCACAGGAGCGACTGGCCACAGCGGACCGAGTTATCTGTGGGGAGGAACAACGTCAAGTGGGAGCCACTGGTGGACTCCTGGAAGGTGCTGATGCCACCACTGCACATCAAATTGGGCCTTATGAAACAATTTGTCAGAGCTGTAGATAAGGAGTCGGCAACCTTCAAGTACCTTCAAGAATTCTTCCCTAAGCTGTCTGAGGCAAAGGTCAAAGTCGGTGTCTTCGTCGGACCATAGATGAAGAAGATCCTGGAGTGCAATGAATTCCCCAAGAAGCTCACTAGCAAGGAGAAAGCGGCTTGGAACAACTTTGTCGCAGTGGTTCGGAGCTTCCCGGGCAATCACGAGGTCGACAACTATGTGGAGCTAGTTGAGACTTTGGT
This sequence comes from Lampetra fluviatilis, assembly GCF_964198595.1. Lineage (NCBI taxonomy): Eukaryota > Metazoa > Chordata > Hyperoartia > Petromyzontiformes > Petromyzontidae > Lampetra > Lampetra fluviatilis. Next base: position 1,946,438 of record NC_136291.1, on the reverse strand, counting down.
GAAAAACTACGGCACAATGGGCTGTAGGATGTCCCTCAAAGTCCATATCCTTAATGCTTATCTTGATCAATTCAAGGAGAACATGGGAGCGTACTCGGAGGAGCAAGGCGAGTGCTTCCACTAGGATATACTGGACTTTGAACGCCGCTACCAAGGACAGTATAACGAGAACATGATGGGAGACTACATTTGGGGGCTGATTCTTGAAAGTGATTTACAGTATAATCGTAAATCTCGAAAATCTACTCACTTCTAAATATTGTATAGTCATTTTTGTATTACTTTAGTATAAATACATTTGCATTTTTATTCATATGTTGTTTTCCCTATCTTTTTGTGCACTAAAATACACAAATTCGCCCGTTTTCTCATTGAAAAAGGTACATTTCTAAATATCACTGTCCTGGTCACAAAAGCAATGTTTGTGGGGAATAATAGCCATTTTATATACTTTTTAGGCAAAAGCAATTACGAAATAACATTTACTACCCAGGAACAAAAATAGTGTTACATAGTGTTATTATCATCATCATTCACTCGATCATCATCATAAATATGATGATGATGACGTGCTCCTCGTCTTTCGCCACTCATCATCTTTACAAAGTGCGTGCGATTTACGCCCTCGCTCGGGCGGGACAATAAACCCGGCGCTGGAGCTGCGTTGGCCTGGATTTACACCGCGACTCGCGCGCTTACAGTGACATACGGAGCGCGCCACGTGTGCGCTAGTATGTGTGCGTGTGTCAGTATGTGTGTGAGCTTTGTGTCAGTATGGGGAGCGGTCGTGTCGCGGTCAGCGCGCTGCGCTATGAACCCGGCGACCCTTATTCGATTGCCAACAACGTCGACGATTTTCTGAACCGGTCCTGGGCTTCTCCTAGGTCGACTCAGCCTCGAATGTGTACCTGGTGCGGTGTATAAACGTCGCCACTGGGGAGACAAAGGTGGCCGGGCGTGGTGCTGGCCACCCATCCCTTCGTGCACCGTTTCGGCCTTCACAGGTGCTCGCTAACAGCACTTGCCCAAACAGTATGTTAAGGCTCTACGGGGGGTCTTGGGGACTTTGTCTGTGTGCACGCACGTGCATGTGTACATGTACGTACGCGTGGGTGCGTTGGACAAAATTGATTGGTTGATTTTTTTTCATTTTTCTATCGGTTTGGGAGATTTAATAGAGTTGTTGTTGTTGTTCCCGTGTTGTCTGGGACTGTGGTTGTTCCTGTTTTGCTGCCTTGTCCAAGTTTGCATCGAGTGCTGGACAATCTGCAGGAATGTATGTACTCATGCAATTTGTGCTAACACACTTTACGTATTTATAATTATTATTTTTTAGTGACTTGCTTACGTTTTCTATACTTTGCACTCCTATCTGTTGTTTGCATTGTTTTGTTTTGCTGTAACTTGTGATTGTGAGACTGGGTGCAGAGCGATGGAGGCACAGACAGGGAGGGACAGCAGAGATTGGGGGAGCGTGGAGGATGGGACGGGACAGATTACTAAGATTAATAAAAAAAAACTCAACGATGAACTTTGTTTTATTTTACCAGGTAAGGCCCACTGAGCTGTGTAGTTATTTTTCAGAAGCCACCTGGCCCAACATGATAGCTCACCCAAGTGGCTTAGCACGTGACAAAATACTCTTAACGCGTGTTTATAAATGTGGAGGGGAAATCCCGAGGACCCGAAAAAAATCCACGCCACCACGGAAAGCGAAACGCGCAAACTCCAAATATACAGCAGCAGGCGTCAGGGTCGGAATCGAACCCACGACCTCCTGCACAGGAGGCGAGGTAGTTAACATATCGCCTCTGTTGAGCGCCCATAGCGGCGAGACGATGCGAGAGTTGACGTGGGGCAAGACCGTGACGCCTTCCTTTGCATCACACGCCAAGCTCAACCACGTACTCGGAACGAGCCCACGTGCGACAGCGCACGGACGCGCGCAACGCGACTCGCCAGTGACCGGGCTGAAGACCGCACCGTGAACTCCGCTGCACTTGAGAACCCCGTGTTAAATCACGGTCGTCCAAAATAAAATAAATAAACAGTCCTCGGGGTTAGAAAGCCAGGGTGAAATCCACTTTGAATATTAATACACGCAAATGTTCCTCATTGCGATCGTCTATCTCGCGTATCGCGGCGGCGGGGCTGATGATGATGATGATGACTGCGAGATGAGCTGAACCATTCACCGAGTTGAGCGCCGCGTGGTTGGGTTGGTTGGGGACCGCTGCAAGGAATTAAACGAGGACATCTCGCGAATTACTGCTCCTTCCCTCTTTCTCATATCAACACCACCCCGCTCCCTCCCCCCCCGATCCCCAGACTGTGTGCAGTTGCACCGCCTGCATACTCACCAGCAATGTCACCCAATTCACTCGCTCCTGCCACGCAATTATAATAATAGTATGCCGACTCTCGGTTGGCAGTGGCGCAAAAGCACAATTGAAAAAACAGACGTTCGTCAATAACACCACTGTGTAAAATAAAAAAAATGGTATTTTAATTGTTAATTTTAACACTCTACCATTGCTTTCAATCTTGATTGAAAACTCATTTAATTGTGAACTGCTTTTGGTGTTTCGTTTGTTGTCCTTCCCCCGCACCTCTGGTTAGCAAGGTTGGCTACGTAGGATGAGAAAGATGTTCAACATACATATTATGGTTATTTTTAAATATGTTATTGCTTAGTTTGAATGTTAGGTTAGTCACACTTGTTAGTCTTTGCCACTCTTCTGTTGCTGAGTGAAAGTGGGCTCCATGTTGCCCAATCCTGGCCAGCTGGTTAAACAAACTTAATAAAGAAATGGATGAATGATATACTAGACGACGTTTCGGGCAACAACCCTGTGATATGAAGAAGAGTTATTGCCCGACACACCCCCCAACCCCTACCCCGTGCATTTGAAATCAAAAGTTGGAGATGCGTCTTATGATCGGGAAGCTGTGTGTGTGTGTGTGTCCAGATTTGTGTAACTTTACTGAGTCTGGGCACATGTTCGCGGGTGCGTTTTATAACCGATCTCTGTTGACTAATTCACACCAAATTCAGACTGATTTCATTTTTTTAGAATGTCTTCAGAACTGCGTGTTTGTGTTTCGTGTATGTTGTCCGTCGTCCGCACCTCCGATTAGCACGGTTGGCTACATACGGTGCGAAATAAGTTCGTGCACACGAGATGACCCTCGGAGCACAGCAATTATTAAATCTCACCACTCTCAGTGTGCCGCCCGTAGTACATGAGGCCTGAAGAGACAAAGACAAAGATGCCCCGTATAGTCTAAACGGACTTTTAAGCAAGTGCCGTTAACGATCACGGATAAAGGACGGCATGTGACGCCGAGGGGGTGGGTGACCAGAACCACGCCCGTTCTCCCGCCCGCCTTTGTCTCCACGGTGACGAGATGCTCATCACAATCACGACGGGTACCCGTTTGAGGCCGAGTTGACCTAGGGTTGAGATAATCGCCGCTGGTGTTGGGCCCCCCGTGAGTGAGAATCGAACTCGGGTTTCAGTAGCGCAGTGCGCTAAGCCACTACACCACCGCCCCCCACTGCACACAAACCAAAGACAAAGATCCCCCGTGTAGAGTTTACAGACTGTTGGGCCAAGTGCTGTTAGCAAATACAAATAAAAAGATCCCTCGCATAGAGTAAACATACCGCTGAGTAAAGTGTTGTTAGTACATGCAAAGACAAAGATCCCCCGTGTGGAGTTAACATACTGTTGGGGCAAGTGTTGTTAGCGAGCACCTGCACACACACACACACACACGCACTCACACACGCTCTCACACTAACTCACTCACTCACCCCACTCTCGCTCGCCTGTTAATCTTGCCACCCATTCAACCATCCACACTCTCGCACTCTCTCTCTCGCGTGGCTCTCCACCCTGCCCCCCCCCTCCCTCTCTCGCAAGCACAGGCAGAGAGCAGCCAAAGCGACTCCAAAATGGGCTTTGAAATGCAGTTGTCAGCCGTGACCAGCACAATTTATCAAATCGGGACTTCACTTTACATAATAGCTTTCATTATATTAACACAATTTTTCATGTTGTGTCAGTCGGTGATTTATGAGTCACTCTACGTACAAGGTGATCATTGAATTATAATTCGTCGGTAATGGAGGTGCGTACACGTGTGTGTGTGTGCGTGTGTGTCTGTGTGTGTGTGTGTCTGCGTGTGTGTCTGTGTTTTTGTGCATTATTTGTTGTGTCCGTGTATAAAAGAGTTCGAGTGTACGTGATTCCGAGCAGATATGTGCACGTGTGTGTACCAGTAACAATTATCTGAACCGGATGCTGGACCTCCTCTAGGTCGATTCAGCCTCAAATGAGTACTTAATGCGGTGTGTAAACATCGCCACTAGGGAGACAAAGACGGCCGGGCGTGCTGCCGGCAACCCACCCCCTCGTGCGCCGTGCCGAACTTCACAGGTGCACGCGAACAGCACTTGCCCCAAACGGCTATCCATGACATAGGATGGATATTTGTATGCGCCTGTGCATGATTGTAACGCTGCTGTGTGGAAGCTACCTGGGCTGTCGCTCCTTATGAAGCCCCAGGTGTTCTGGGCCACAGGCATGCCCTCCTACTCTATCCTTGCGAAACGTGGACTCCTTTAAATAAACATATGCGCCGGTTTGAAACATTCCGGCTGGCCTGCCCACGATCCATCCTAGGATTAGCCAGACTGAATTGCATGAGGAGCTCACAAATCCATGAGAGGTCTGGATTAAGACCCATCAGTAAGTTCATCCGGCAGGCAAGGCTGCGTTGGCTGCGTCATGTAGCCCGCATGCCCAGACACTGCACGCCAAAGATGCGATAGATTGATGCGGTACAGGAGGATGTGGATCCGATTAGATTTGCCGATGACTGGTACCAGCGGCGTCAAGATCGGTCTCTGTGGGCGAGGCTCGTGAAGGACGCCACCGGGCAATTGGAGGTAGCCGCTCTCGAGCAACAACAGCGGAGCAACGCTCACAACAACGAGTGGAGCAGCAGGTGAGTAAAACGCAGCAAGTTGGAAGTACAAGTGCTGCATCTTCCAGTCATCTCAGAGAGTCAACTCATACCGCCTGCGTTTGTCCCGTGACGATTTGCTCGAAGAGAACCTTCGACACTTGGCGTGGCCTCAATGTGCACCTAGCCCGCCACAATCGGCATGGAGACGTCCCTGCTACTTAGTTGCGAACGGCGGTTGTTGTTGTTTTGTATGTGTGCATGGTCGCTAACGTATAGGCACGTACGTGTATGTATGTATAATGTGGGTGTGCGTTGGAACAATTTGATTGATGAACCGATATCGTATTGATTGGCTGATCAATTTAATAAATGCGTTCATGTCCAAATCGATGGGTTACATAATTGATATGCCAAATTAATCGGGTTATCCAATCTATTCATTGGTAATTTAATTGAACTATTTACAGTTGGATTAACCTACCAATGGACTGAGTAATTGAAATAGGCCATTGAACAAAATATTTTCTTCGATGAATTCAATTACCAACCGATCGGTACAGGGGTGCATTGATTAATCGAATTTACCACATTGATGGGCGACCCAAATTTGGTTGACACTTATTTAACCGGTCGGGTGAGCGATTGTTTTGGTCGACTGATGATCTCAATTAGGCGAGAGCCGCCGGGGGAGAAAATAAAAAATGCCACATCCTTGGGGGCATTCACGGTGATGGCAGAGTTGGTGAAACTCCGGCGGACGGAACGAGTTGATGGTGTCAACAAAACCACGGACGGAACGTTTCGGAATGTGGAACGGAACACGTGACTGTTCGTGTCCAACTTTAGACAACGAACCAGCAACTTGTTACACGTGGTCATGGTCCTCCATAACTAACGACAGCATTTGCTATTTTTTTATTTACCATGTAAGGCTCCCTGAGCTGCTACGTAGCTCTTTTTCAGAGGCGACCTGGCCACAAATGACAGCTCAACGACGTGACTCATCGCGTAGAAATGTGTAGCAGCCAAATACCCCAAACGCACGTTGATTCTAAACGTGGTGGGAAAAAAACAGAGGACCCGGAGAAAAATCCACGCAACCTCGGGGAGAGAGGGTGAACATGCAAACTCCAAATATACAGGCGTCAGAGTCGGGATCGAATCAGCGAACTCCTGTATACCAGGCAATGTAATTAACATCCCGCCACCGCGTCCTAGGAGAATATCTTACGGTGTGGGCACCCATCCCCCCGCACCCGCCCCCTCCCCCCCCCAAAGTGAGGGGCCCGGGGCAGTCGCTCCGATTCGCCGTGTACCCGAGGGACGGCTCTGCCCGTGGCTACGCCGTACGGGAAGGGTGAGTAGAGAGAGAGTCGAAGATGCGATGCGTGGGGGGGAAGAGAAGGGAACGGGAGAGGGGAGAGAGAAGACAAGAAAGAGTCAGAGACGAGAGGGAAGCCTCTCCCATTCCCGTGCCTCTCTTTCAGGAGGGTCTTGCCACGTGTTCGCAACGTGGGGCGGATTGTTTGCCATTGTTGTTGTAAAGTTTTGACCGCGTGCCCCTGCGCAAAACAGCTTTATAGCTCTTATTGGTTCTTTCGGTAAAGTCACGTAGAAGGGAAATAATAAAATAATAAAAATAAAACATAATAAAATAAAAATTCTCACGACGTTTCGACCACAACACAAGCAGCCGCCCTCAGGTGAAGAAACAGAGCTGTCGGAAAGACAGCTGCTTGTGTTGTGGCCGAAACGTCGTGAGAAATGTCTTTATTTTTTTATTTTTTTTATTGTATTATTTCCCTTCTACGTGACTTTATCGAAAGAACCAAGAAGAGGAATCCCTGCAGTCACGACAGCTTTAAATCGAGTTTTATAGCTAATCAGATTACTCCAGTATGAATACATATTCTGATTTAGATTTTTACTGCAATCCCAATTGACTATTTCCCCAATTGTTCGGGGCGTAGACATACTGGACATCTGTGAGAAAAGAAGCATCTTCGCTCATCGGATTCTTCCAGGGTGAACAACGATTCTGATTCTGACTCATCCCACATCCATTCCGGGGTTCGATAAATCAAGTACCATTTAGTTGGCAAGTCAACAGTGGTCGTCCTAACGGACAGACTCGGCCGCGCCATGGGAATGGAGAAATTCGACCACTCGCTGTGCGTGTTGCGGTTGTATTCAGGAAGAGGAGCGGGAAGTCCCCATCCGATGTGATTCGCGTCGGGCACTCTGACGCTCGATGCGCTACCCTCTCTCATCTCCTCAACCCTTCTCTCTCTAACACTCTCTCTGCTCTCTCTCTCTGCACGCTGGGGAGCCGGACAAGCCCCTCTCTGCACCAGCGTGGACGGCACCCTCGTGTTCACCTTCTGAAGCGCTCGCTCGTCACCGTGGCGTGCGCGATGACCACCACAGCCACCACGTGGCTTTTTTTTCGTGTTGTGCGCGGTGCATTTAGCGCCACAGCGCGTGGATTTGTAGCGTTTGTTTTTATTTGTTTGCTGGTGACTTTGTGTATTTCATATCGGAATCGCCTCCAGTGCTGTTGCTGCTGGCGGCAATAAAAGTGGTTTAAAAGTCAACGTCTTCTCTGCTCTCTCTTCTCTCTCTCTCGCCTCCCGTGCCCCCTGGATTCGTGGAACGTGATCAGTTCCGCGAGCGGCGCGCGAATACACGAGCATGCTAAGTGGTCGTCAGGGGCACGTGCTCGCTAACGCCACTTGCCCCAACAGTCTGTTAATGCTCTACAGGGGGGATTTGTGTCTCTGTATGTGGTCGTGCGTGCTGCTGGCCACCCACCCCCCTCGTGTGCCGTGCCAGCCTTCACAGGTGCTCGCTAACAGCGCTTGCCCCAACAGTCTGTAAAGGCTACATGGGGGATCTTTGTATGCGATCCGGAGTGGTGCTGCTGGCCACCCACACCCTCGAGTTACCGGATTTAAAAAAAAAAATGGGCTCGTCTTGAATTGTGGTTGCCGACCCCTGGAATAGACTAACACTGAGGGAACCACCCCCCCCCTCCCAATCCCCACAGCCCCCCACAAACACGTCCTTCTGGTAACATCCCCCCTGGCCCCCCCCAATCGCCACTGCCCCCCACAAACACGATATTCTGGTACCGTACCCCCCCAATCACCACTGCCCCCCACAAACACAATCTTCTGGTAACGTCCCCCCCACCCTAATTCAGTGCACGTTTTGTGTTCCCCCAGAAATGCCTCGGGAACGGAATGCCTCTGTGCGGCCCTGCCAGTTGCCGCGGGGCGCTCTTCGTCTGACCATACTTCACCACGCTGGGTGCCATCGTCGCAGCGCCGCAACCCATCCGCCTTCTCCGCGCCGCGGCTGCCAGCGGCTGCCCGTGTCGCCAAGCGGCAGGACGCGAATGAAGACGTCCCAGCCGAGTCGCGTCTCCAGCAGGCGCATTTGGAACGATCGCGAGAGTGGCAACGCCTCCACCACGCCTTCCCCCCTCCCCCCGTGCCTTCCCCCCCTCCCTCAGTGCCTCCCCCCCTCCCCCCTCCTCTCTGTTTCCCTCCGTTCATTCATCCCCACCGTTCTCCCTTCCTCGTTCCCCCCCCCCCACCCCTCTCACATCATCCCTACGGATTTATTCATTTGCGTTCTCTCTCTCTCCCGACCCGATTTCTCACCTCCCCACCCGCCCCCTTCACGCACGAGATTCACACGAGATGCACATAGACACGCGTATGTACGTTGAACTTCTTTCGCACCGTACGTAGCCAACAGTGCCACTCCATAGACTCACACAGACCCATAAATTAAACACGGCAGACTCTCACAGGAGAGCCATGGACACCCATAGACTTGCTACTCGCTAATATAACTTGCCGTAACATCCTGTTAAAGGCTATATGGGGGATCTTTATCTTTATATCTGTGTCAATCAATCATACTGACTGACTGTTCCGTTTCATCCACACGGTGTTCAACCACCACACACTGCTGGTCACAACAACACATTCTCACCCCCTCTCATCCACCCACTCACCCACTCATCTAGCCACTCACCCACTCACCCACTCACTCACACACTCACACACTCACCCGCTCATTCACCCACTCACCCACTCACTCACACACTCACTCAGCGACCCAATCACCCACTCACTCACCCACTCACACACTCAATCACACACTCACTCACCCACACAATTACCCACTCACTTACCCACTCACAAACTCACTCGCACACTCACACACTCACTCACCCACCCAATCACTCACACACTCACCCACTCACTTACCCACTCACACACTCACCCACTCACTCACCCACTCACACACTCACCCACTCACTTACCCACTCACTCACTCACCCACCCACTCACTCACCCACTCACTTACTCACTCACACACTCACCCACTCACTCACACACTCACCCACTCACTCACCCACTCATCACTCTGCAGGTCACCTCACTTCTCTCTCTGCTTCTTCTCTCGCACTGCTCCACTTTAGAATTCCTTCCCTCATCATGTCTCTTTATCATCCTATTATAATAATTATAATAATAATATCCACTACAACCATATTCTTATTCAGGGTCATTGCCTGAAAAGTCGCCAATTATATAATGTAGAATCGTTGCTGATTACATGTTTTTAACTTTTATGGCTAGTGTTTTTGGCGCATGTGTTGAGTTAATTTTAATACATTTATTTGCATTAATTGTGCTTGTGCACCATTGCTAAAGCAGGATCAGCATCACTAAACTAATCTATTCCGCAACTTTTTGTCAGGGCTGTTTGTCGCTGGCCACTTGACGCTCACGGACCTGCTCAGCAAATTGTGATTTCAAAAATAAAGAAACAAAAATTTTGGGCCTCTTCCCAAATCGATATCGACGACTGGGTCACGGCTTTCCGTTGCGATATTGTGGAGCGACCGGTGAGGGGGCGGTAGAGGGGGGTGTGCAGGGGCGTGAATGAAAAATCAACAGAAATTACTTATTATATTGTAATTGGTGCCGATTATGTCTCCTTAACGGTGGATTAAACGCGTGCTGGCTCGCTCCGAATTAATCAGACGAGAGGGGGAGACCTTGCCCCCCCCCTATCCCACCTCTCCTCCCACCCCCCCCCCCTTTAACCTCCATGAGCCACGATTGTCGAGGAACATCGACCGCCGCCTCCAACTCACGGCGAGAATTTGAGAGCTGGCCTGAGATGGGGGTAGTGTGGGGGGGGGGGGTGTCCTTTGTCCAAACGGACATGGAATCCTGAAAAGAAATATATTTTTTTCTAAATATAAAAATTTGTTTTATAGGTATAGGTTTTCGCAGTCAACGTCACGTTTTGTAATATTGTTGTTCTTCTTGGTTCTTTCGGTAAAGTCACGTAGAAGGGAAGTACGTGACTTTACCGAAAGAACCAAGAAGATGAATCCCTGCAGTTATAAAAGCTTTAAATCAAAAAATATTGTTGTTGTTTTGGATTTAATTCACGGTAATGACGATCTGCCCGAATTATGTGTCGTCAATTACCCCTCCACCACCCGACGCAAGAGGATTAAATTGATCACGTGAGCAGGCGTTTGGATGAAGCGTCATGCACTTCCAGAAGGCATTGAGGCTGACGGGAAGTGTTGGTGCTGTTTGTAATGCGGAGGGACGGATATACGGAGGAGATAAATAGTCTACCTATTTATTTTTGTTAATTATATTTTTTTGTTTTGTTAATTATATTTTTTTTGTAAATTATATTTCCCACTTACTTGTGTTGTTGGGAAAAATGGAAGGAACCGGAAGAAGAGGAAGACCTAACAGAGAACGGTTTGACGAGATAAGAGTTTTAGTGTGAGAAAGATGTGGTCCCACTTGAGACATATTGGCACGACAAGACAGATATGAAAGTGGAAACTAAAGACGACATTTTCAGTGGACACCTACTGCGAACTATCTGCCCATGGATCGTGATGATAATGATAATGATGATTTTCAACTAAGATGCACACGGTGTTGTCTTTTTTATTTGAAGCTCACTGGTAAGTTGACCAATAATCATCACACAACATGCCGTAGTTAATCACCTACAACTTAATTATGAATCACGTCTATGCGTCCATAGCTTACAAATTACAAACGTTGTGAAATCTCCTTACCGTGTGGTCCCAGGAATTCCCACACCCTGGCTCGCCAGACGGCAATACAGCAAGTGGACTAATCGACATATGTTTGTTCCATCTGCACAGGGATCGAGTGTTGTCCCCTCGCGCAAGGCGTGGGGGTTTGCTCCGCATGCTCCCGTTACCTCCTCCCCCTCATCCTCATCACGTTCATCATGATAATAATAAACATAGCTCATCATTGATTGGCTGACATTTTCGAAAAATATCTAAAAACATCTAAATAACCCAATGCAGCAGAATCCTTCCAAAAAAAAAAATCGAATCGTACGACTAAGTGTGCCTCTCTTGAATAAATAAAATGATTATCTACTATTTTAGCATCATGACTGTGAATGCGTTATTATTAATAGTGGTTTCGGACGCTCCTGTTACATTGGGACATTCGGTCTGAGCAAGGATGTAGAGGCCTGCGTCTTTGCGGAAATTCGGTACAAGGGCGGGGGGCGGGGGTAGGGTGTGGGGGGGGGCAGTGGGACGTGGGGGGGGGCCGTAGGGGGAGAATCGGGGGGGGAGGGGGGGGGTTGGGACAAAGCTTATTTCTCCCGACCGCCATCAGGCTCCCACCGTCTCGGGAAGGAGAAACTTGGCGTGCCACATCCACTCATCGTCCCGCCGGAGAGGAGAAGCGGCCGGCAAAGGCACCTCATTGGGGTGAGGGATGAGACCGCGCCGAGGACCTAACGCCGAGTGGCAGGGTCATCATCCGGAGAGACAAAGACGGTCGGGAGCGTTGCTTGCGGCCTCCGGGGGGGGTGGGGGTGGGGGTGTTGTATGGGGATGGAGAGAATGGTGCGCGAAGCTTTCTTGACGCTCATCCTGCCGCCCCCTCCCTCAAACTCCACTCCCCCCTCCCTTTTCTTCCCCCACCAAACTCACCCGCCCCCCCATTCATAGACTCAACACTACCCTTAGACTCAACACTGCCCATAGACTCAACACTGCGCATAGACTCAACACTGCCCATAGACTCAGCACTGCCCATAGACTCAACACTGCCCATAGACTCAACACTGCCCATAGACTCAACACTGCCCATAGACTCAACACTGCCCTTAGACTCAACACTGCCCATAGACTCAACACTGCCCTTAGACTCAACACTGCCCATAGACTCAACACTGCCCTTAGACTCAACACTGCCCTTAGACTCAACACTGCCCATAGACTCAACACTGCCCTTAGACTCAACACTGCCCATAGACTCAACACTGCCCGTAGACTCAACACTGCCCATAGACTCAACACTGCCCATAGACTCATCACTGCCCTTAGACTCAACCTGAGGACGGCTGCTTGCGTTGTGGCCGAAACGTCGTGAGAATTATTTTATTGTTTTATTTTTATTATTTTATTACTTCCCTTCTACGTGACTTTACCGAAAGAACCAAGAAGATGAATCCCTGCAGTCACGAAAGCTTTAAATCGAAATTTAACTGCCCATAGACTCAACACTGCCCATAGACTCAACACTGCGCATAGACTCAACACTGCGCATAGACTCAACGCTGCCCATAGACTCAACACTGCCCATAGACTCAACTCTGCCCATAGACTCAACACTGCCCATAGACTCAACACTGCCCATAGACTCAAAACTGCCCATAGACTCAGCACTGCCTATAGACTCAGCATTGCCCAAGGACTCAACACTGCCCATAGACTCAACACTGCCCATAGACTCAGCACTGCCCAAGGTCTCAACACTGCCCATAGACTCAACACTGCCCATAGACTCAACACTGCCCATAGACTCAACACTGCCCGTAGACTCAACACTGCCCATAGACTCAACACTGCCCTTAGACTCAACACTGCCCGTAGACTCAACACTACCTCTGTACATGAAGTCAGTCTCCCTCCTTAACTTCCTTAAATGTTTCTCTTAACGCCTCACCACCTCTTCTCCATCGCCCATTCCCTTCCTCCTCCCTCCCCTCGCCCCTCCACTCTGTCCCGTCCCTTCCATGTAGCCCTCTCGTGACCCCCACGTGCCCTCTGTTACGGTCACTCATTCCTGGGACCTTGCACCACCCTCTCCGTATAAATCACTCTCTTTTTATTACCGCTTTTAAACTCTGTTATAGAGAACGCCTTGGGCTGAAACGCTCTATAAATATGAAATAATATAAGATAATATCTGCGTTCGATTCGAGCCCACGGCTAACATCAGTGTGGAGCGGAACTCAGGACCGGTCCTGGGTCTTCCACCAGGACCACTGAACCCAGCCTCGCATGAGAACGTGAGAGAGACAAAGGCGGCTAGACGTGGTGCTGTCTTCACCAGGGTACTTCTGTAACATTAGCGGCCTCAATAATATTAATAATATTAACAATTGTAAAAAAAAAAATCATTTTCAAATAGGCATCGGGGCATTTGGTGATCATATCTCGTTTACAGCACAGAGCCAAATTGTATAAATTCCACATTGCTATGGCTGGGTCGAGTCCACCTATAAACTAAACTTGTTATTTTACCATTTAAGGCCAACTGAGCTATACAACTGTGTTTCAGCAGCAACCCAGCCACGAGTGAGAGCTCAACGAAGTGGCTTATCATTCGTACATTTATAACAGCAGCTAAATCCTCTAGAGCACCAACCGCTGTCGAATACCCCACGAAGCGATACTCATTTTATACCCCCCTCCCCTCGGAGAGAATGATGGGGCTGAGACAAACAGCCCCAGGCATGGTTTGAACTCTCAACCTGCCCAAGGTGGTCCCCTGTAGACACACAGAGCCCGCCCGCCCACTCGCAACAGCCCCAATAGACTATAGCTCAGAGGTCTTCACTCATTTCAAGGGGGGGGGGGGTGGAGGGGGTCACTTTCGTCGATACAACATCATCAGTGTGTGCGTGGCCCGCTACTCATTTGGAACCATTGGGGGTTTGACAGCGGCACGACGATGATGATGATGAGGGATGTTCTCACTCTGTGTGTGGAACGTCACGTGGCAGCACTGAAGGCCACCAGCGGGCGTCGGAGGCCCGCGGGCCTTGCAATGAAGGCCGCTGCTGTAGCCCCTTCACTCAGTTCTTCCTCCCTCATCTCCCCCTCCCCACATTAAAGTGCGCGTAGCACGCTCGCTCACAACAGCCCCAACATACTATGGAGGCTACCCACCCCCCCACACACACACACACCCCAAGCGAAGGTGTGTGTGTGGTGGTGGTGGGGGGGGTATATCTGTGTGAGAGCGAGAAGGAAACGGTGGGTGAAGGGGGAAAGAACGAGAGACAGAGAGAGAGAGAGAACGTGGGGAAGAGAAGTCCAAGGAGGGACGCGCCACGGCTGCGTTTCCACGAATTCCTATCGGGGATGGACACCGCGCGAGAAGCGACGGCAACTGGGGGTGGAGGGGTGGTGGTGGTGTTGGTGGTGGTGTTGGTGGTGGTGTTGGTGGTGGTGGTGGTGTTGGTGGTGGTGTATCAATCGATGTGCAAGATCGTGTTGGGTGGGTTGTGTCGCGTGATTAGCTCGCTAGCTCGCTCCGGGCAGGTGGGCGGCTCGATTGGGGGAGGGGGGCGAAGTGGGGGAGATAAGGGGGGGGGGGGGGGCAGTGAGAGGAGGGAGAGATGGCGAGAGATGCGACGAGTCAAGGAAGAGTCGCTGGAGTGCGGTTGGGTGGCACGCGGCCGATGACATCGGTGGTGGCGATGGTCGCTGCGCTCCGAACCCGGCGACGCGAGATCGAATCCCGCTCGCGGGCAGCACCAGTTGACGATTATCTGAACAGGTCCTGGGCCTCCCCTAGGTCGGCTTATCCTCAAATGAGTACCTGGTGTCGGCCACCCACCCTGTCGTGTGCACGTGCCGGCGTTCAAAGCGCTGTTCGATAACAGCACTTGCCCCAACAGTCCGTTAAGGCTACACGGGGGATCTTTATCTTGCGCGTGTGCGCTGGTGGAGCGGTGGTATAAGTAAGTTGATCTTCTTTCGCACCGTACACAGGCAAACCGTGCTAACAGAGGAGGTGCGGTGCAGCTAGCGCACCCCGCTCACGAGCCCGAGTTCACTTCCCGCTCACGGACAACATCCGTGACGCTGTCTCTGAACTGGTGAGCTGCTGTGTCGATTAATTGGGGGGGGCGGGGGCAGTATATAGTGGAGGGGGGGTATTGAGGGGAGGGGGTGGGGAGAGTCGGTGCGTGGTGGCGCTGTGGAGAGAGAGGGCAGCAGACAACGTTGGGTATGAGTGCGAAAACAGATGAATAGGGGGAGACGGGTGGCGAGTGGATGTTGGTAGTGGAGCTAGGAGGTGAGGGAGGTGAGGTAGGTGGGGATGGGGGGGGGGTGTGGGGATGGGGTGGGGGAGTGTGGGGATGGGGGGAGTGTGGGGAGGGGTATTGGGGAAGAGAGAGAAAGAGGGAGGGAGGGGAGGGGAAGGGGAGGAAGCACAGCAGCAACATCGATTGATCCTTGAGCCTCTGACACTCGGGACTGTCTTCCCTTCCCGGAGGGGGAGTGGGAAAGAGGGGAGGGGGCTGGTGAATTGGGGGGAGGGGTAGGGGAGGGGTAATGTCTGCATTGACCCGGGCAGCGGGCGGGGTTGAGGGTGTGAACCCAGGAGCCGAGCTGGGTAACGATGTCCGTGACAGCTCCGATCGCTCGAAAATGAGCGCCCGACTCGCGCACGCCAAGACAGGGATCCCTGGCGGGCGGCACGTGTTGTTGGCGAACGCGAGCGGGTGGGTGGCCAGCACCTCGCACGGCCGCCTTTGTCTCCCCCAACCCCCCCCCCCACCCCCCACCAGTGGTGATCTTTAATACACCCCGCACCAGGTACTCTTTTGATGGAGCAAGGAGGTGAGCGTTGGCTACGTACGGTGCGAAAGAAGTTCAACGTGCATGCGTCAAGGTCAGCTGATCGCCACTGACGTTTAGCACTGGGACTCTGCGTCGCTGCCGTTCGCAGGGCAGGGCGTGCTCACCACTGCGCCACCGCTCCGGCGAAACAATGGCACACAGTCGCAAATGGCACGCATTTACAACGACACAGATCCCTCGTACAGCCTGAACAGACTGTTGGGGCAAGTGATGCTAGCGAGTAGCACCTTTGAAGGCCTGCACGGTACATGAGGGGAAGGGTGACCAGCACCACGCCCGGACGCCTTTGTCTCTTCAGTGGCGATGTTGACGCACCGCACCAGTATGTGTGTTGAACTTCTTTCGCACTGTACGTAACCAACCGTGCTAATCTGAGATGTTCATTTGACACTGAGTCGACCTAGGGGAGGATTAGGGCCGGTTAAGATAATCGTCACTGGTGACGCACCACAATAGCACATCGAGACATACACACATACACAACGACACACACACACATACACAACGAGACATACAAACATACACAACGACACACACACACATACACAACGAGACATACACACATACACAACGAGACACACACATACACAACGACACACACACACAACGACACACACACACATACACAACGAGACATACACACATACACAACGACACACACACACATACACAACGACACACACACACATACACAACGAGACACACACACATACACAACGAGACACACACATACACAACGAGACACACACATACACAACGAGACACACACATACACAACGACACACACACACACACAACGACACACACACACATACACAACGAGACATACACACATACACAACGAGACACACACATACACAACGACACACACACACATACACAACGAGACATACACACATACACAACGACACACACACACATACACAACGAGACACACACACATACACAACGACACACACACACATACACAACGAGACATACACACATACACAACGAGACATACACACATACACAACGAGACACACACATACACAACGACACACACACACATACACAACGAGACATACACACATACACAACGACACACACACACATACACAACGACACACACACACATACACAACGAGACATACACACATACACAACGAGACATACACACATACACAACGAGACACACACACATACACAACGAGACACACACACATACACAACGACACACACACACATACACAACGAGACACACACACATACACAACGACACACACATACACAACGAGACACACACATACACAACGAGACATACACACATACACAACGACACACACACACATACACAACGAGCCATACACACACACACACGAGACATACACACACACACACAAGGAGACACACACACACATACACAACGAGACATACACACATACACAACGACACACACACACATACACAACGAGCCATACACAAACACACACCGAGACATACACACACACAACAACACACACACACATACACAACGAGACATACAAACATACACAACGAGACACACACACATACACAACGAGTCATACACACACACCGAGACATACACACATACACAACGAGACACACACACATACACAACGAGCCATACACACACACACACACACCGAGACATACACACATACACAACGAGACACACATACACACATACAACGAGACACACACACATACACAACGAGCCATACACACACACACACACACCGAGACATACACACATACACAACGAGACACACATACACACATACAACGAGACACACACACATACACAACGAGCCATACACACACACACACACACCGAGACATACACACATACACAACGAGACACACATACACACATACAACGAGACACACACACATACACAACGAGCCATACACACACACACACACACCGAGACATACACACATACACAACGAGACACACACACACACATACAACGAGACACACACAGAAGCACACGCGTCCTCACGACACTCTCACCCAATGACGACACACTGACCCGGCATCACGCTCACCACTCATTGTCATCCTCGAGCCGATGGTGGAACTTTGACCCTCCCCCCCACCACCACCACACCCCTCCTCCCACCACAACTCCAACTCCCCCCACCCCTCTCTTCTATGGGATCGTGTTCAGGACGAGACAAGATCTGGACGTTGCCACTCACAGCGGCACGCGCCTTCACTCACACCGCACCGCTGCTGCTGATGGTGGTGGTGGTGGTGGTGATAACAGCTGATGATCACGATAGTGATGATGATGATGTGGATGGTGGTGGTGATAACTGCTGATGATCACGATAGTGATGATGATGATGGTGGTGTGGATGGTGATAACTGCTGATGATCATGATAGTGATGATGATGATGGTGTGGATGGTGGTGGTGAAAACAGCTGATGATCACGATAGTCATGATGATGATGATGGTGTGGATGGTGATAACTGCTGATGATCATGATAGTGATGATGATGATGGTGTGGATGGTGATAATTGCTGATGATCACTATAGTCATGATGATGATGATGGTGTGGATGGTGATAATTGCTGATGATCACGATAGTGATGATGATGATGGTGGTGTGGATGGTGATAACTGCTGATGATCATGATAGTGATGATGATGATGATGATGGTGTGGATGGTGGTGGTGATAACTGCTGATGAGCATGATAGTGATGATGATGTTGGTGTGGATGGTGGTGATAACTGCTGATGATCATGATAGTGATGATGATGATGGTGTGGATGGTGGTGATAACTGCTGATGATCATGATAGTGATGATGATGATGGTGTGGATGGTGGTGATAACTGCTGATGAGCATGATAGTGATGATGATGATGATGATGGTGTGGATGGTGGTGGTGCTGGTGAAAATCACAACCAACACACGAAACCCACTTCGGCTTGCCCCTGCTGATGATGATCGTGATGGTGATGATGATTGTGATGGTGGTGTTGATTGATTCCGGCTGTGGTGGTGATGGTTACGATGATGGATGATGGTGATGAGAATAACACGAAACCTTTGCGTCTTGACATTGCTGCTGATGATGGTTGTTGATTTGATGGATAATGATGATGATGCTCGCGATGATAATGATGATGCTGCTCCTGGTGCTGTTGCTTCTGCTGCTGCTTCTGATGCTACTGCTGATGCCAATGCTGCTCCTGGTAATGGCGATGGTTTGCAGCTGTAGGCTTTTTAAACTGCGATACTTTTCAATAAGAAATTCTTCTCGTGAGTGACAATTTGCGTCGCTGGAATTCAAGAGCGTTTCATGTCAGTAAAGAACAAGCTGAGCTACATAACCACGGGTTAAAATGACAAATGTGACACCACCCCGAACCAGTTACAATTGATCTTCTAGACACGAAAACATTCACGCAGAAAATCAGAGGTAACGTTTCTTTTTGAATGCAGACTTGATGACGCCTTGCAATAGGTGCCTATTTGCGGGAAAGAACATTTCCTGTGTTGTTTCCGAAACGAGTAAAGTCGCATCCTTCGTTCTTTTTTGATTCTTGATTCCGAAGAAAACAAATACAACGGGCTGATAGACGTAACTTGTTTTTCTGTCGTAAAACATATAAATAAATGAAGTGTTTTTGTCTGATGCTTGGTTTAAAAAAAGCATGGAGGATGAGGGTGATGATGGTGTTGGTAGCAAATGACAATCCATCACCAGCAATAAACTCACCACACACAAATCAACACCTTGGTCAATAAAACTGCGTGGCCTTCACATGAGCAAACATACACCATCTCAGACGGTTCGGGCTGTGGCCCTTTTTCATAGCGCATTGCCTGAAACGTCAGCGATTATTTATTTACATGTTTGAAAACATGTCCTGGTTCCCTTCATTACCATCCCATCATTACCATCACCACCATCATCACCATCCCAACATCTCAACATTACCATCACCGCAATCTTCACCATCATCACCACCATCACCACCATCACCACCATCATCAGTAGCCCAACATCACCATCACCTTAATCATCATCATCATCATCTTCACCATCTCATCATCACCATCACCACCATCATCACCATCCCAACATCCCAACATCACCATCACCACAATCCTCACCATCATCTCCATCATCACCATCATCACCACCATCCCAACATCACCATCACCGCAATCATCATCATTATCTTCATCATCTCATCATCACCATCACCACCAGCACCATAACCACGATCATCACCATCCCATCATCCCATCACCACCATCACCGCCATCACCGCCATCACCGCCATCATCACCACCACCATCCCCACCATCACCACCATCACCACCACCATCACCAACACCATCACCACCACCATCACCACAATCACCATCACCACCATTCGTGTGGAGATCTCCTCCCGGGTCGATCGATTGCCACTTCCTCCTTCCGAGCAGCCCTTAGAACAATGACAAAGATGTCCCGTATAGCGTACACGGGCTGGTGGGGCAAGTGCTGTTAGCGATGACCTATTGATGTCGACACACACCTCACAGAGACATACTGTACAGACAGACAAAGATCCCCAGCATAGCCTTTAGCAGACTGTTGGGCAAGAGCTGTTGGTGGACACCCAATGGAGGTCGACGATGGGGTGGGTGGCCAGCACCACGCCCGGCCGCCTTTGTCCTCCCAGTGGCGATGTTTACACATCGCACCAGGTACTCATTTGAGGCTGAGTAGACCTAGGGGAGGCCCAGGACCGGTTCAAATAATCTCACTGATGTTGGCCGTGAGCGGGAAATCGAACCCGGGTCTCCAGGTTCATAGCGCAGCGCGCTAACCGCTCCACTATCGCTCCCCCACCACATGACACACACAGAGACAAAGCCCCCCCCCCGTGTAGCCTCAGGGAGTCGGGGCAAGTGCCGTTCGCCAGCTCGTACTCAGGCCAGCAACCCGCACAAGTAAGTGGTGTGGCCAAACTCACGTCGGGCCGCCTTTGTCACCCCTGTGCTGATGTTTACCCAACGCATCAGATTCTCAGAGCAACTGCCGAGTCAACCGAAGAGGAGCTGAAGTTAAGGTTTTTTTCTTTCCGATCTCAATCGCTACCGATGTCAGCAGTGGCCTCGAGTCCAACTCAAGTCGCAGGAAAACTGCTCCCTACGCCACCGCCGTGATAGTCCGCCCTGTGTGGCAAGTGCCCAGGTCACCACTAGCAATCCAATGTCCACCATCATCATTCCAATGTCACATCCACCTCCATCGACAAGAACAACACCCCCACCTGTCACCACCTCCAGTAGCACAGTCGCCCCAACTGCCATCAACACGACCACCTCCATGAACGCTACCACCATCACCAACTTAGCTTTCCCACCGGGCCGGTCACCACCACCACAACCACCACAGCCACCACCACAGCAAATTATCTGGTGGTGCTGCTGCTTGGGTTGGCAGTGGTGGATAAGAATAATCAACCAAAAAGCAAGATCAACGCATTCACCATCAACGAATTCACCATCAACGAATTCACCATCAACGCATTCACCATCAACACTAATACCGTGTGGCCTTAATAGCGAACCTATACAATAGACGACGTTTCGGGCGTATGGGCCTCTTTCTCTCTCTTCTTAAGCCACATCAAACTACTCAAGCAGCAGCAGAAGCAGCAGCAGAAGCAGCAGCAGCCGAACCAACCTCTCCCCCCTCCTCCACAACCTCCACCCACCCACGTCCCAAGGTTCCGTAACGGGGGATGGTGGGGGGTGATGGTGGGGGGGGGGGTGGACCTATCGAAAACCCGGCAATACAAATGAATCAGAAGTCTCTTGCCAATCAATCAGCGGCGGGCAAACATTTGTTTCGCCGTCCGGTAATTTATTATCGCGGAAAAGCAGACCCTGTGGAGTGGATAACAAATTATCCGGGCAAAGCGCTATCCATTAGTTTCTGATAGCTGCCGCTGGATTTTTGTCGTGCGGCGATGACTTATTCGTCATGTTTTAAATATTAACCTGTTTATTCCGTCCGCCGGAGCAAGCCCCCCCCGCACCGTGCGCTGAAAGAAACAATATTTCATCTGATAAAGCCCCGGCAGATCGTCGTAAATATATTGAGGGGGCAGAGTGACAGCGAGCAATAAAGCGGCGTGCCATTCATTAGGCCGGGGCTGTTGATTTCTGGGTTGGGAGTATTGATTGACCGAAAGTTATGATTGCTCCCCGTGACAAGTAACAGAAAGTGTTTGCGGCCCAGTTACCTGGGGGCGAAATGGGGAATGGGAAAATGCAGTCAATATGAGAGCACGGGCGAGATTAGGGCAATCACTCAAAGGCCCACGGGCTCAGACTACAGCCACCACCACCACCAGCCCACACCACCCCACACCAGCACACACACACACGCGCGCGCGCGCACGCGTTGAGATCCCACCCAGCTTTATAATCCAATTCATACCCCTCTGCGCGTGATTAACTCTGCTCGGCCGTTTATAAAGAAACATAGGCCCGAGCGAGCGCATGCCGCAAAAGAGAAAACTCATTTTGAGATCAGACCACCAGTAACTCACTCAGCCGCCAAACCCCCCGCACTCCGCCCCTTCCTCCACCCCCCCCCCCCGATCCCCGCAACCCTCCCTTAGCCCCCTTCCTCCTCCTTCTCCTCTCCACCTTCTCCTCTCCCCCCCCTCCCTATCAACTCCTGAGCCTCATCCGTCCCACCGCATCCTCTCGACTCGTCACTGATGTGAGCCCCCGGCTCGGGTATCGAACTCAGGCCGCCAGCTCACGTGCCGGAGGGAATCTGCACAGCCGCGCCACCTCCAACCACCAGAGACAAAGGCCCCCCGTGTAGCCTGCACACGCTGCTGGGGCAAGTGCCGTTAGCAAGCACCAACCATCACCACCAACTGAATAATTCCACCGCCTTCACCACCTAATCTCCCTTCTGCGTTAAGTAGACAGCGAGCTGTCTGTCTGTCTGTCCGTGTCAGGGTGTCTGTCTGCGCTCGTGTTCGTGTCGTCACGTCACGCGAATCCCGCCCGTCACGAACGAACGGCAGCGGCCGCCATCCGCCGCGAAGTGAGGGCGACATCGCCACGCAGCCGCCTGTGGTCCAGGCTCACGATCACCGACCCCAACAAATACAGAGATCACCCACGTGGCCTTTGACGTGCTGGGGACAAGTCAGCACGCTTTTCGCATCGACATGGCAACACGAGGGAGCGGGTTGGGTATCCGAGCAAACGCCAGCACGAGGTCCTCATTTGAGGCTGAGTCGACCTACAGGTGATGCCCAGAACCGGCTCAGGTATTCGTCACAGATGTTGGCCGTGAGCGGGAATCGAACCCGGGTCGCCTGGTTCATAGCGCAGCGCGCTAACCGCTCCACTACCGCTCCCTTACCACATGGCACACACAGAGACAAAGCCCACCCGTGCAGCCTCAACCGGAATCGAACTCGGGTCGCCCGCTTGGCTTAGCTTCAGTGCGCTAACCGCGGCGCCACCGCTCCGCCCCGGATCGATGGTAGGCTTGGGTGAGGTGGCACGTGACTCATAACCAAAGCCCACAAGGGAGCTAAGATGTATACTGGATGTGAAATGCCGAGTGCGGAAGAAAAAAAGAAGCCCACTATCCGGGACACCAGATTGAAAAAAAAATATCCTGAAACGAAGCCACTTTAGGGGGGTGAACCGATTCCAATGCGACTGTGATGCCTTTGATGTCGATGTCTGTTTTGATGTTGTCTGTTTTGATGTCTGCCGAGCGAGTCGAGGTTGGCAAATAGCTTGTCGGCTCAATGGGCTTTTCTCGGAAAATTTAACTTTTGATCCGTCTGATTACGACATGATGAGAAGCTCGCGAGACGGAAAGACGGGTAGAGGCTGGATACCAACGATGCTACCACCGAGAGAATGTGCAAACGCGTGATCTATAGGGAGGGAGCTCTGGACAATGCTGTCACCCTAAGGCCCCTCTCCAATCACGCCTGGCATGGCACATGACATCACTCTACTGCTTGTGTAACGCGCACAGCATCACGGGCAGACTCACAGCCATCACCATTCAGCATCACAGTCGTCATAAGCAGCATCACAGCTATCAGCAGTCAGCATCATACCTATCACCATTCAAAATCACAGCCATAACCCCCCTTCCATAATTACAGCCATCACCCACCAGCATCGCAGATATCACCCACTAACATCACAGCCATCACCCACCAGCATCTCAGCTGCCATCTGTAGCATCACAGCCTTCACCAACACCGCCATCGCCATGTCCACCAGCATCACCACCACCACCATCACCACCACCGCATCCGGCACCACGCAGACACCACCGGCACCAGAGCATCACCGCCATCACTGCATCACAGCAACTTGAACCACCACCACCACCATCACCACCACGACTGCCGACAAGCACCGCATCATCACCACCGCATCATCACCATCACCACCACCAACACAACTACATTGACCACCACAACCACCACAACCACCACCACAACCACCACCACAACCACCACTACAACCACCACAACCACCACTCACCCCGGCGCGTATCCCCCTCCCGCCTCCCCCGTCGGCCCCAGCCGAGGCTGCGGAGTGAAGCGGCTTTAATTAAAAGTAATTAGCTGTAAAGATGCCGACTAACACGAGGAGAGGCTCTGTAATTTGATGTACATCAATGTAGATAATTAGGTAATGCGCTTGAGCCGTGGAGGAACCTCAAGTGGTAGTGGAGAGTGTGCGTGCGCGTGCGTGCGCGTGCGTGTTAATAGCGCGCTCGATAATTGCACTCGGCCCAACAGTCTGCTTAGGCTATACGGGGGATCTTTGTCTTTGTGCGAGTGTTGATAGCGTGCTCGATAATAGCACTTGCCCCAATGGTCTGTCAAGGCTATAGGGGGATATTTGTCTATGTGCGATTGTTAATAGCGTAGTCGCTGATAGCACTTGCCCCAATAGTCTGTCAAGGCTACATGGGACACCTTTCCTTGGGTGGACTAGGTGGTGCAGTGGTCAGCTCGCTGCGCGACAATCTCGGGCGGCCCAAGTTCAATTCCCACTCACGGCCACCACCAACATCAGTCGCAATTATATGAACTGGTCCCGAGTCTCCCCTAGGTCGACTCAGCCTCAAACGAGTACTGTACCTGATGCGGTGTGTAGCAAACATCGCCACTAGGAAGACAAAGGCGGCCGGGCGTGGTTCTGGCCACTCACCCCTTAGTTCCGGTCTTCATAGGTGCTCTCTAACAGCACTTGCCTCAACAGTTGCTTAAGGCTACACCGGGGATCCTTTGCCTTTGCTTTGCGTGTGTGGGTGGTATTTTCTTTCCATTATCACAATCTTCATCATTGCATTAATTTCGTCTACTACTATTATTCCAATTCGATCCCCGCCGAGCTGTCATCTATACCAACACAATTTAGCATTTACCGCAAAGTGAGGCTTACAGATAAAAAAAAAACATCGCCACTGGGGAGACAAAGGCGGCCAGGCGTGGTGCTGGCCACCCCACCACCTCGTGTGCCTTGCTACTCGCGAACAGCGCTGGTCCCAACAATCCACCCGAGCAGCTTTCATCGTTCCATCTCCTTCGGTGTTCCTCGTGCACTCGACCGGAACGCGTTCCATCCATTTGAGCTTCACTGCCTTGTTATTTGTGACCATCATCATCACGAAGGGCGCACGTTTCATGGCCATTCTGGCAAAAAAAAATTCGTCAAAAGAGTTCCGATAATTCTCACGACCTCGATGTGATCCACGCGTTCCTCTTCCTGACTCTTAATGCTAAGCGTGCGTCTCTCCTCCACGCTTCTTCGCACACTATTCAACCCATCTTCTTCAGTATGTGTCAAGGACACGTGCTATCTCTGTGCTCCAAAAAAGACATACGATTTCGCCTAAGTGGGAACATGCGAATTCTGTTTGACCAATTCCAACTTTAACCAAAGTTTCGCGTGATTCTGAAAGTTCATGAGTTTTCTTTGCGTGTTGCTAACGTCCATGATGATAGACCAAATAATTTGTATATTAGTAATAATAATAACAGCACTTTACAACACTGTTGGGGCAAGTGCTGCTCGCGAGTAATTACGAAGGCTGGCACGGCACACGAGGAGTTGGTCACACACAACTTAAATTGTGAAACACCATGTTCAATCCACTGCTGAATGAATGCCTGCCCACGTAATATTGGTCTTGGGAGTTATTTGACCATTGTGCCCCCCCCCCTTACCCCCTCTGCTCATCTTGTAGCCACACAAGCCCGAGTGGGTGTCAAGAGTAGTCCACCACGCCTGTTCCAAGATTCGTTACCAGGAACAATCGCTCCGAATTGGCGCTTGCCACGCGATCCGCTCCGTGACAATTACTCAATGGCATCGATGGTGCGGGCGGGGGGTTCATGTTACGTACACGTGCATGTTGAACTTCTTTCGCACCGTACGTTAGCCAAACCGTCGCTAATCGGAGGTGCGGGTGTAGGACGACAAAAAAAGACATTAAATATGTTCTAAAGATTTTGTTTTAATTTAAATGTGAATTAAATTTGCAAGATCATTCCTTACATTATTATACGTTTGTTAATTATAAAACGGAAATTGTGGAAAGCTTGAATGTTGTCTACCGGCTGACTATCCCTTGAATATTTTATTTTGAGCTCATTGGGTTTTACTCGGTGGGAAATAAAACTTCTGACTCCGATTGTCAATGAGATCGCAGGATCGGGAGAGCCGATGGCGGCTTGGGGAGGCCTTCATCTAGCAGTGGATTGACCATGGCTGATGTTGATGATGACAATTCCACAGCTTAGTTGTTCCCGCACACTATAGGTACGAATCTTTTGGTGATTGTTGATGCTGCTGCGTTGGCAGCGGTACACTTTCAACACAACCAAATAATTACATTAAATGTGAAAACACTGTATGTAGCCTTGATGGTAAAAAAAATCCCACATATAATAGGCGACGTTTCGGGCAATGTCCCTTCTTCATAGCAAAGGTAAAAAATTTGGCAATGGCATTTCATTAGATCACAGCGGGCGACGTGGCCCTCTCTTACTCTATGTACTATGAAACAGGAATGTTACCCGAAACGTCGCCTATTATATGATTATTATTGTTGTTATTATTCACCTTTGAAAGGCCACCAACATTGTTATTGAACACACGTGTTGAGTTCGTTAACCCCGCTACGCCATAGATGCACGTCTCATTATCACGCGCAAACACAACAAAAACAGCCGTGGGCTGTGGAAAAAAAGATGGAATTTTGGCAAACCAACTCCGTCCGCCACGTGAGAAGCTCACGCTAAGTACCTCGCTCGGGACGTGGAACATTCACGCTGCCGGGCGAACGCAGCGGGCCCCCGTCGGTGGAGGCGTGAGGGTTCGCGGTCCACGTGACAGAAAGGGTGACCCCCCCCCCCCCGATACCCCCCCTCCGCCCCCTCCCCCCGAAATCCGTGGCTTTTTGTGTGAGCCCTGCTTTGTGGAGTCCCGTGGGAGGGTGCGCGCGAGTGCGTGGTGGTGCTGACCACCCACCCCCTCGTGTGCCGTGCCGGCCTTCGTAGGTGCTACGCGCTAACAACACTTGCCCCACACGAGGGATATGTGTATTTGTCTTTGCGTGTGTGTATGGCCAACACCAGTGGCGATTATCTAAACCAGTCCTGGGCCTCTCTTAGGTCGACTCAGCCTCAAATGGGGACCTGGTGCGGTGTGTAAACATCGCTACTTTAAAACAAAACAAAGGCTGCCGGGTCCTGGTGCAGGTCACCCAACCCCCGTCGTGTGCCATGCCAGTCTTCATAGGTGCTACGCGCCAGCAGCACTTGCCCCTACAGGCTGTTAAGGCTGTTATACTTCGGATCTTTGTAGAGGCAACACCAGTGACGATTATCTGAATCGGTCCTGGGTCTCCCCTAGTTCGACTCAGCGGTGTCAGCATGTCTTTGTGTGTATGTCTTTCTTTTGTGTCTGTCTGTATTTGATGAGCGAGTCTGTGTGTGTCTCTATATGAGTGATTGAATGAGTGAATGTAGAGCAGCGATGCTCACAACAACGAGGGGAGCACCGGGGCGGCCGGGTCTCGGTGCTTGCCACCCAACCCCTTCATGTTCTGTGCCGACCGTCATCTTTGATCGCGAACAGCACTTACACCTAACAGTTCGTTAAGGCTATAAGATGAACCTTTATCTGTGCTTTTTGGACACAATCGTTTCACTCAGTGCCGGATAATCGTAGTAGCAAAAGTAGCTACATATGCTACGGGCCCCGCACTTTCAAGGGCAGCGCGCTAAATGCTTTCAAGGCATCAATTCTGTTCTTGATTCTTTCGGTAAAGTCAAGTAGTAGGGAAATAATGAAATAATAACAATTAAACAATACAATTATCACGTTTCGATTGCAACACAAGCAATCATCAGCAGGTGTGAAAAAACACAGCATTCCATTATCCTTCTCTCCCCCCTCCTCCGTTCTGAGCGTAGATGGACTCGTCCGTCTTAACAACCGTTAGTCGCTGTCCGTGGTGCTAAGGTTAAGAAAAAAACGCCACTTTAATAAAATATATATATCTTGCTGTGGTTTTCACACCTGATGAGGATTGCTTGTGTTGCAATCGAAACGTCGTGAGAATTTTATAGTTTTATTTTTCTTATTTTATTATTTCCCTTCTACGTGACTTTACCGAAAGAACCAAGAATATGAATCCCTGCAGTTACCAAAGCTTTAAATCGAAATCTATCAATTCTGGTTCAGTGATTCTGCACTTGCTCTATTACTATAGTACTATACTGCCGAGATATGATAATATATTCCCCCTTTTTTCTGGCAAACAAAATAAATGTTAAGATGTTAAAACACCAAACTGAAACCTTTTACAAGGAATCGTGTCTGCATTAACGCCTTTTGGCGTCCTCTGGTCTAACACCGTTTGAGACGAGGCTCCAAAGAAAGCTGTCTCTGGTGTGGACCAATCAGTTTCAAGGACCATTCATATATTATCAGAGTATGTTTTTTGTTTGCATTCTGACCACAATCATTGTGGTTAATGCAGGCATGATTCCTTGTAAAAGGTTTCAGTTTGGTGTTTTAACATCTTAACACCTGTTTTGTTGCCAGAAAAAAGGGGAAAACCCTATTATCACATTTTGGTACTGGCAAAGGAGGTCCCATTATGTACTATTCTGCCTTCAACTTTTATGAACGACTGGGTGTTTAAGGTTAGCGATTTGTCGTATTATCTGGCTGTAAAGCAAATGAAAAAATACAATTACTTTACTATGCAAATAAAAATTGTATGTTTTCATAATTACGTGTTTTTATTATTTAAGACCCCTTTATAACATATGGGCCCTGCACCAGCTTAATCAGGCACTGGTTCCACGGCTGTCCGTAATATGTCACGGGTTCACATTCCCCGTCTCGCTGTGGCAGCTGCTTGTCGGGCACACCCGCATCTTCTGCTACAACTGCGCGGCCACGGCGTGGTGAGCGAACGCCTCCATCGGCAGACGGAAAAGCACTGCTGGTTCGCCCGTAGTCAACTCTGGTCTCCGAGTGGTCCATCATCATCATCAACATCATCATCATCAACATCATCATCATCATCATCATCGTCGTCGTCGTGTTCACGAGTTCTAGACGGCGACACGCGAGCGAGACACGCACGCCGGCCACGCTAACACGACCTTGGGTTGAAACTCCACGCAGCAGCAGCAGCGGCAGCAGCTCTAAAATAATATCGTGGCGCACCATAGGGGGGGGGGCTCGACCCGAGAGCCCCCCAGAGAGTCGACGGCAACTGCCCCCCTAACACGCGGCCTAACCCGTCCGGTCAGACACGTGACACTGGCCCACCCCACGTGGTGCGTGTGCGGCGTGTGTCATTCTCACCCCCGCCCGCCAACTTCTCACCCCCCCCCCCTCTCTTCAATCCCACCAGGCCCCCCCCCCCGCCCGCCTCCCTCCCCTCACTCCGCCGCCGTGCCGACTCGGCATTGTGCTGCACGCCGGACAAGAGTAATGACAAATAATGGGCTCGCGAAGCTCGCCATTACTCATTGCTAGTTACCTGGCCGCACTGAAGGCACGCCGGGGTGGAGAGGAGGGGAGAAGGGGCGGGGATTTGGGGGGGGGGGGGGGGTTGGGCGCGGGGGTGGGAAGGGGAGGTGGGGTGGGGGTTGAGAAATCAGGGAGGGAAGGGATACCGATGAATAGGGCAGGGTGATGGGGAGGGAGGACGGGGGGAACTTCACACGAACGTAACGGGGAGTCAAGTAACGTGGTTGTGATCGGTGGTGGAGTGGCTGGGGTGAAGTGGCTGAGGGGTGGAGTGGCTGGGGGTGGAGTGACTGGGGGTGGAGTGGCTGGGGGGTGGAGTGACCGGTGGTGGAGTGGCTGAGGGGTGAAGTGGCTGGGTGTGGAGTGGTGGAGGTGGAGTGGCTGAGGGGGCTGTGTAGAGATGCGAGCTCTCGAGGAGCCCTGCAACATGTGGCAGTGGATAGAGCCTGGTAGGCTCGTCTCGCGAGTCAGCTGTATGAATGTGCGCACGATCGGTCGATCGATTCGACACGTCTCGTGTGGTGGTGGTGGTGGGGAAAATTGTGGGTAACGTCCATCAGCGAGTTGTAAGAAAATATAGCAACGTGCTCACGTAAGCCTCTCTAGAGTTCCTTCCGTCATCAGTGGCGTAAGCAGGCACTTGCAGGCACTGCGCTTTGACCCGCCATACAAAATCAAAACCTTACGCACGTTTAAACCAGCCACTACTAACCACCACGCACTATTAGAAAAAGACAAAGATCCCCCGTATAGCCTTAACAGACTGTCGGGGCAAGTGCAGTTAGTGATCACCGATGAAGGCTGGCACGGCACACGAGAGGGTGGGTGGCCAGCACCACGCCCGGCCACCTCCTTTGCCTCCCGACTGGCGACGCTTATACATCGCACCGGGTTACTCATTCGAGGCTGAGTCGACCTAGGGGAGGCCCAGAAATCCCCCGTTCATCAATAATCGTCACGAGTTGTTGGCCGCGTTCGGGAATCGCAACCACCGCCACAGCGACTGCCGGACAATTTCAATTTTACCAAACGCATCTTGCCGATGGCGAGACGTCACACGCAGGCAGCAGCAGCAGCCGTCATCTCCGGGCAACGAGAAATAGAGGAGAGGCGGAGAGGGAATGAGGTGGTGAAAAATGTGCTTGCGCAGGGCTAAGAGAATATATAGAAAAAGAGGAAAATATGCGAAGATTCGTGGTTATCATCGCGGTTCCTTTGACAGCTCTCTCCCAGCGCTCACCACCATCCGCGGGACACCCCCCCCCCCCACCTCTATTAATCATAGGGCCAGAATGGATAACATCAGCAGGTGAAACAATGTATTGTGTGTTGTTTGTGGTGGCGGCGGGGATGGGGGGGGGGGCAAGTGTGGGGGGGGGGAGGTTCGTTTGGCAACTTCTGTGAAGCTGGCAAATTCCTCGCGTGAACATCAAAGCAAACAAAACAACCCCACGTGAGAGCGCCTATTTGCTTGTAAAAGCTGTTTTCCACTGTCGTGCCGAGAAACTTATCGGCACAAATACATATTCATGAAATTTCCACGAGATTATTCACTGTCAGCGAGAGGACAATGCGGTAACGACGAGGGTAGCAAATGAATGGTTCCGTGCGGGGTGCGCGCGCGCGCGCGTGCGTCCGTGCCCGCGCGTGTTTACGCGCGCGTTTTTAATCGGTTTTGCAATGTTTTATGCGCAATAAGGTGAGTGTGCGTGTGTGAGTGAGTGTTTGCGTTTGCGTGTGTGTTGGGTAGTGGGGAGCGACCCGAGTTCGATTCACGCTCGCGGAAAACACCGGTGACGATTATTTGAACCGGTCCAGCGCCTCCCCTAGGTCGACTCAGGCTTAAATGAGTACCTGGTGCGTAGGGAGACAAAGACGGCCGGACGTGGATACTAGCAACCCACCCCGCCGCTCTGGCCTTCATAGGTGCTCGCTAACAGCACTTGCCCCAAGAGTCTGTTAAGGCTATACGGGGGATCTTTGTCTTTGCGTAGTACTGCGGTACGAACCCGGAGACCCGAGTTTTATTCTCGTTAACGGACACCAGCAAACCAGGCACGGTTTTCTGAATCGGTCCTGGGCCTCCCCTAGGTCGACTCGGCCTCAAATGAGGAACTGGTGTGTTGTGTAAACATCGCTGGCGTGGTGGTGCCCCCCCCTCCCTCGTGTGCCGTGTCGGCCTTCATAGGTGCCACTCGCTAACAGCACTTGCCCCAACAGTCTGTGTAGGATAGAAGGGGGTGGGGGGCGGGAATCTGTGTGTTGTGTGTGTTGTGCCGATGCATGCGTGTAGTGGTTAGTGAGAGTGGTGAGCCCATTGCGCTTATGGATCCGAGTTCAATTCCCGCTCACCAACAGCGTTCTCTGATCCTGGGCATCCCCAAGGTCGACTCAGCCTTTAATAAGTACCTGATTGTTGACGATGTCTGTGCGTAAGTATTGTATGTTTGTGGATTTAGTGCCACCAGGTGAGAGAATAATGGGACGGCTCCGCATTTTCGAGAGAAACATTTACTTGAGGTTAATGGGAGACACGTGGAGGTTATAGAATCCAAAACCATTAATTTCCATAATACTAATCTTCTTTGTCATTCCAAGTGTGACATCTATACATGGGGACGATGCCATGGTGTAGTCGTCACCACATCAGTACTGAGGTCACCGCTTAAATTCGATCTCCGGACGCGGCACTTGAAACCGAAACGGGACGGTTTCATCAAAAGTCTCCCACACACGGAAACATTTCCCGACGTGGATTCACTGCAAGTCAGTCGACGATCGGTTGTCAGGCCACGTGCGACAGGGCAAAGTGCGGGGAAGCTCCCACCAACATGCAATGCAGTCAGACCAGCGTGGAAGAGTAGGCCAAAATACAATCGTGCTCTCTGTTAATTGGAGGCCCTTCCGCCAGCGGTGTTTTAAGAAAGTAATTGCAGCCCTGAATCGTTGCCTTTCTAGACAGCTCACCCTGTGTGTGTGCACATACATAAAGACAAATAAACTCCCGGGTAGCCTTAGCAGACTGTTGGGGCAAGTGCTGTTAGCGAGCACCTATGACGGCCGGAACGCCACACGAGGGGGTGGGTGGCCAGCACCACGCCCGGCCGAATTTGTCTCCCCAGTGGCGATGTTTACACACCGCACCGGGTACTCATTTGAGGCTGAGTCGACCTTAGGGGAGGCCCAGGACCGGTTCAGATATTCGTGACTGGTCTTGTCCGTGAGCGGGAATCGTACTCTGGTCGCCGGGTTCGTAGCGCAGCTCGCTCGCCGCTACTCTAGCGCTCCCCAGACACACACACCAACACACACACAGACACACATAGACACACAGACACACACAGCCACACACAGACACACACACGCAGACACACACATACACACAGACACACACAGGCACACACACAAACACACACAGACCAACAGAGACACACACAGACACACAAACAGACACACAGACACACACAGACACACACACCAACACACACGCAGACACACATAGACACACAGACACACACAGACACACAAACACACACGGACACACAGACACAAACACACACGGACACACACACCAACACACACGCAAACACACATAGACACACAGACACACACAGACACACACACACACAACACACACACACAGACACACAGAGACACACATAGACACACACAGACACACAGAGACACACAGACACACACACAGACGGACACACGATTTCGGGGACTGTGATTTTTTTTCTTTCAGAATTGAGCTCCCGAAGCGGCCGAGTCAGCGGGTTTGGGGGGGGGGGACAGTTGAGGCGGCGCACGGGAGAGAGAGGGAGGGACGGGGAAGGTGGACCGGGAGGGGGGTGGCGGGAGGGGGTGGGGAAGAGTCGGGGGGGTGAGGGAGTAGGTGTGTAGAGGGGGGGGGGGGCTTAACATGGTCGAGGGTCACATCACACGACTAGAGGTGTCAGCACACTTCTGGGTCTTGCAAAATAGCGCGCGTTGGTGTGCGAGTGTGCCTCGTGTGTGTGCGTGTGTGTGTGTCCTGGGGAGCGGTAGCGTAGAGGTTAGCGCGCGGCGCTACGAAGCCGGCGACCCGAGTTCAAATCGCGCTCACGGCCAACATGAGCAGTGACGGGCATCTCAGCCGGCCCTGGGTCTCCCCCCTAGGTTGACTCAGCCTATGAAAAGCATACCAAGGGATTTGAGGGCTTCACAATCATGAAGCAATTTTAAGTTACATCTAAAAACGTACCCTTTTTAAACTTGCTTTTACTTAACATTCTTATAGTGTTATTTGTATATTCTTTGATTCTTTCGGTAAAGCTTTGTTGATAGAATAAAACGTGTTCTTTTTTTAAGTGTAATTTTTTTTTCGTATGCCTTCGATAGCAATTTATTATCACGCAATTGAGTTTTGTATGGACATTGCTTTTACTGTTCTCGCGATGTAGTCTTTTAACAATGTTTTATTTTATCTGCACAGCACTTTGAATTGCATGTTTTGCACGAAATAGTCCTATAGCAATAAAGACTTGATGAATTGAATGACTGGCGCGGTGTGTAAACATTAACACTGGGGGAGACAAAGACGTCTGGGCACGGTGTTGGCCACCCAGCCCTTTCCCTCCCGTTTGCAGACCTTCATCGGCGCTGCTCGCTCAGAGCACTTGCCCCCGCAGTCTGTGAAGGATACCCGGGGAATCTGTGTCTGTTTTGTGTTTCTTTTGGGGCATCAGCGGTGCGACCGTGCGTCTGTATGAAAGGGTGAGGGGGGGGAAGGGGGTTTGAGGGAGCATTCATCCGAGCCTCCAAATTGAAAGTCGAACATGAAAAATGTAACTCGTCTCTGACAATAATCAAGCGTCGCGCCCTCGCATTAATCTTTCTCACTTGACGCCCGTCGCCGACTGTGGATTTAACTAATGTCCAGGTTTGTATGCGACCCGGGTGGCCAGAGCGAGTCCATTGCTCACATAGCCGCGTGGGGGAGAGAAGCGGGGGCGACGGTGGTGGTAGTGGCGGAGAAAGATTCATAAAAATAATAATTTCAATTTGTAACTCTGCGCCTCCACGGCTGCGCAGTTGATGGTCTCTCGATCGCGAAGAGTGAGAGACAGAGAGATGGACGACTCAGAGAGAGAGAGAGAGGACGACTGAGAGAGAGAGAGAGGACGACTCAGAGAGAGAGAGGACGACTCAGAGATAGAGAGAGGTGGACTCAGAGAGATAGGAACGACTCAGAGAGAGAGAGAGGAGGACTCAGAGAGAGACGACGACTCAGAGAGAGAGAGAGGACGACTCTGAGAGAGAAA
Organism: Lampetra fluviatilis; assembly: GCF_964198595.1. Lineage (NCBI taxonomy): Eukaryota > Metazoa > Chordata > Hyperoartia > Petromyzontiformes > Petromyzontidae > Lampetra > Lampetra fluviatilis. The sequence goes on along the minus strand of NC_136291.1, from coordinate 1,911,077 downwards.
GAGGACGACTCAGAGAGAGAGAGAGGACGACTCAGAGACAGGGAGAAAAAAAAAGTGGAAGACTCAAAAAGAGAGTGGAGAGACAGAGAGAGATGGACGACTTAGAGAGAGAGAGGAAGACTCAGAGAGAGAGGGCGACTCAGAGAAAGAGAGGACGACTCAGAGAGAGAGAGTGGACGACGCAGAGAGAGAGGGCGACTCAAAGAAAGAGCGGATGGCTTAGAGAAAGAGAACAAGTCAGGGAGAGGACGACTCAGAGAGAGAGGGCGACTCAGAGAAAGAGAGGACGACTCAGAGAGAGAGGGCGACTCAGAGAAAGAGAGGACGACTCAGAGAGAGAGAGAGTGGACGACGCAGAGAGGGAGAGGACGACTCAGAGAAAGGGCGACCTGAAAACAACGAATAGGTTTGATCCTTTCTGGCAATAAAACAGGATGTGTTAAGATGTTCAAACACCAAATAGACACCACTTGTATTGCCAGAAAGGGTAAAACCTATTCTTGCTTGTTAATCTCCATATATATAAAAGGCAAAGTTGTGAATGTGTGTCTGTTCAAAATTATTAGCGTACTACCCGACATGCAACAAACTTGAAAATTGCCATGAGGGTACTTTTCAGACCGTACACCATGCAACAATTATAAAAATACACTTTTTTTGGGGGGGAGCTCTATAATGCAGATATTTTTTGTCATGTGACCCGATCATGTGGAAGCGTAACGCATTGTAGTGTAGTGGATAGCGCTCTGCGCTATGAACCCGCCGACCCGAGTTCGATTCCCGGGAGAGCTGGATGGGGGAGGGGAGAGCTGGGTGGGGGGGGAAGAGCTGGGTGGGGGGGCTGGGTGGGGGGGGAGAGCTGGGTAGGGAGAAGGGAGCTGGGTAGGAAGGGGTGAGCTGGGTGTGGAGGAGGGAGCTGGGTGGGGAGGAGGGAGTTGGGAGTGGCCAGATACTCTTGTTAAGACAATGATGCAATTCCAGCACTGAGCTAGGGGACGGTCCAGGACCCTTTCATAGCTGGAATCGAACTCAGGTTCGCCGCGTTCGTAGACGCCAGTGCTGTAACCACGACACGCTGTCTACAACAGCCCCCCCCCCGTATCGCCTTCAACAGATCGCTGTGGTAAGTGCTGTTAGCGAGCACCTATTGATGCCGGCATGGCGCATGAGGGCTGGGTGGCCAACACAACGCGCGGCCACCTTTGTCTCCCCAGTTGGCCATGTTTACGCAGCGCACCAGGAGCGGTCCAGATAATCGTGACTTGTGGTTGCCGTGAGAGCTGGACTCGAACTCAGAGTTCGCCGGGTCACGTGACGCAGTGCGCTAACCACTGCGCCACCGCTCCCCACACGTACACACACACAGGCACGCAGCACGCACGCGATGCGCGCCCCGTCCGCACGACGGAGCGACTGGCGCCTCCTGCCTCCCTGGACGCGCGTCTGCTCGGTGTTGATCCCGCGCCGCGCAACGGCAGTGAAGTTATTGCGAATTCCGCTTGATTAATGTCCCTTTCCAGGAGACGGTGGGGAGGCGGTGGGAGATGGTGGAAGACTGTGGGAGTCGCTGAGAGACGCTGGGATTCGTTTGGGGGTGGGGGCGGTGGGAGGTGATGGAAGACGGTGGGAGGCTGTGAGGGTGCGATGGGAGGCTGTGGGAGACTGAAACACGATGTTGAGTCGGTGGGAGTCGGTAGGAGACTGGGGTGCCGTTGGAGACGGTAGCTGGCGGTGAGAGGCGGTGGGAGAAGGTGGGGGTCGGTGGGAGACTGTGGGAGATGCAGCCAGAGATGAGCGGGAAGAGCGACATGGCTTCGGGGCTGATGGACATTTAAAAACGTGCGTCCTCGAGAGGAAGGCTGCCATAGGGATGGCAGCATGCTGTGCCTCTCGCCATCACAACCCCGCTTCTCCCCGTGATCCCTCCACCTGCCCCCATCCTAAAGAAGCTGGATCCGGGCCCGGCCTGTGCACGCACAGCAGAGAAAGAAACGGGAACATCTATTCACCGAAACGAAGATCAATCGACACTTAGTCCATTGGGGGGAGGGTAGGGGGGGATAGTCGTCGCGATCGATGCCAGACATCGACATCCGCGTATAGCAACGCCTCACGCCAAACATTGCCGTGGCCGGATGCGACTTTTGTGTTCATGGTCAGCGGGGATGGGGTGGGTGGGGTGCTCGTCTTCGAGCCACGCACTCCTTCGACAAGAAGAGCCCGATGTGGAGCTGTTCGTGGATAAGACAACAGGGAGATTGACGAAGGCAATTGGACAATTATGATGATGACGAACGACGACGAATTTGCTTTGAGGCTCGGCCACACGTGTTTTATGCAAACTTCTTTCGCACCGTACGTAGCCAACCGTCCATCGGTTGGCTACGTAACCTCCTCTATCACGCTAAACGGGTTCTCGCGTTTCCAAAGAGTATTGTATCGTTGTTGTTGTTCTTGTTTGGGTCTTGTTTGTTTATACGTGTGGCTACGCATCCATCACATTCTGAACGATGACGTGCCGATTGAAAACTCATTGATTGGGAACTGCGTTTCGTGTTTGGGTCGTGTCGTCCTTTCCCCCCGCACCTCCGATTCGCGCGGCTGGCAACGTACGGCGCGAAAGAAGTCAAACGCGCGTACAGCCTTACTCGAAACTCCACCCGCGGTAGACTTTTCACGAAGACTGAAATCCACCATCAGCACGAATCTCGCAATATTTCCAAGTTCGTTATCCGCTGCGGGCTTCATCCGGACTTTGTTGACCTTCCTCAATTCCCCCGCACCTCCGATAAGCACGGTTGAATAAGTACGGTGCGAAAGAAGTTCAACATACGTACGTACCTGGTACCTACGGCGGCGACGTCGGATCAATATCGACGGCACGGCTGCATCCACGATTTTAATTCTAATTTACGAAGTTTTAACCGTCGAACATAGGGGGAGTTTAACTTCTATATCAGGGGGGGGGGGGGGTAGTGGTTCGCATAAGGAATCGCAGGTGCATGTAATCTATCCATGCATTTTTTTGTTGTAAACTACTGAAGATAAATTCATGAAGGTGTCCAGTTTGGGAGGGGCCTTGTCCCCTCCGCCCGTGCCCCCCCCCCGACTTCGCCCCCCCTCAGTCCCGCCCCCCCCTGTGCCCCCCTCCCTGTGCCCCCCCCGTGCCACCTACTCCGTGCCCCCCCCCCCCGTGTGTGTGTCACGTGTTGTACGTGACGTAAACAGCGTTACTTGTTCAGCGCGTCACGTCGGCCGTGTTTAACAATCATTGGGCTTGTGCAGCGTGGAAGGAGTAAATTGCTCAACGCGGAGAGACGTCGTCTGGTGATCAGCGAGGACTGGAGCTTGGAAAACCCTCTTGTGCTGCGCGTCGGGTGGTGGAGGGTCTTGACGACACGCCACGAGCCGTACGCGCATCCGCGTGTTTTGCGAACTTGCGCAGTGATCATGCGATTCGCTCGCGCAGTCGACGCTGCTACATATGAACGTAGCAATGGGAAGGTATCGTTCCGATGATATTATAAGAAGACGACACCACATTCTTTGGCAATTAAGAAGAGCAGTTGTGCTCGGTTGGGCTGGACGTCGTGGCTATGGGGGGGGGGGGGGGGGGCGGACACAGGGATGGCCAGCGGCGTGCCACCGATCGGAGTGACCTTCGACCTTCATCCAGCAGTGGACTGATGCTAGTGAGACAGACAGATATCGCGGCTGGCGGAGGGCCACGGTGGAAGGTGAGCGAGCAATTGCAGGGGCTGCGCTTTCACCTTCCGCCCACTTGGACGGAAATCTAAGAACCTCATCTCGCCGGTCTGTGGCCGCCGCAACAATTCTGCCAAACGGAGCGAGGAGAATGACCGCCCCCCTCCCCAATCCCCCCCCTCCATCTCTCTCTCCCTGCTCTCCGTTCTCCAGCACCCCCCCCCAATCCCCCCCACCCTCAACCCCCCCTCCCTCCTTCTACCCCGGGGCTCCCCTGACACCGCTTGCAATTATTGACAGAGCCGAAGGTATCGACAGTTTGGCGCGGGAGGGAAAATTGAGGTCTGATTTGACATACAACGCCCAGGCAGATGCCATTAATATTGTTGACAGGGGCCGCGTTAGATGCCGGCCAGACTGGTGGGAGGGAGGCGGGGGGGAGGGAGGAGGAGGGGAGGGGAGGGAGGGATGTGGGAGTTTGGAGATGGTTGGTGGGAGGTGATTTTTGAACACGCGGTTGCCTCTGTGCTCTTGTTTTGCTTGGCTGGTGATGGTGGTGGAAGCCGACAATGTGGTGGTTGTGGTGGTGGTGGTGGTGGTGGTGGTGGTGGTGGTGGTGGTTGTGGTGGTGGTGGTGGTGGTGGTGGTGGTGGTGGTGGTGGTGGTGGTGGTGGTTGTGGTGGTGGTGGTGGTTGTGGTGGTGGTGGTGGTGGTGGTGGAAGCCGACAATGTGGTGGTTGTGGTGGTGGTGGTGGTGGTGGTGGTTGTGGTGGTGGTGGTGGTTGTGGTGGTGGTGATGGTGGTGGAAGCCGACAATGTGGTGGTTGTGGTGGTGGTGGTGGTGGTGGTTGTGGTGGTGGTGGTGGTGGTGGTGGTGGTGGTTGTGGTGGTGGTGGTGGTGGTGGTGGGGAGCGGCGGTGTAGCGGTTAGTGCGCTGTACAGGCCCCGCGACACGAGTTCGATTCCCGCTCACGGCCAACACCAGGTGACGATTAACTGAATCGGTCCTGGGCCTCTCACTAGGTCGACTCAGCCTCAAATGAATACCTGGTGCGGTGTATAAACATCGCCGACTGGGGAGACAAAGGCGGCCGGGCGTGGTGCTGGTCACCCACTCCCTCGTGTGCCGTGCCGGTTTTCATAGGTGCTCGCTAGCAGCACTTGCCCCAACAGCCTGGTATTTCTATGCGGGGGAGTTTTGTCTTTGCTTGGTAGTGGTGTACGTTGTGGAAGTCGTCGTGGTGGTGATTGTGGCAGCTGGACGTGTGGCAGTGGTGGTGGTTGGCATCGTGTGAATCACAGGTGGTGCATCTGTGAGTCGTCTCAGTTACCGACGCCACGACCCCGTGGGTCTATCCCGTGACCTCCTGTCAGCAGCGAGGACTTCAATACAGCACGTGGGCTCAAAAAGGTACCTAGCCTGGCACAAGCGCTGTGGTGATGTCACCTCCATTCAGTGGCGAAGAGCGGCTTTTGCTGTGGCTGTGGTATCGGCTGAACATGCGGTGGTCATGGGTTGTGGTGCTAGAAAATGTGGAGATGGCTGGTTGGTTAAGCGGATCTGACAGGAAAGCTGTGACACTGCTGACTGGAGTTCTGGCGGTGGTGGTGGTGGTTGTGGTGGTAGCGGTAGGCATAGGAAAATCATCCTTCGGTTGCGGAACATTTACAGAGACAACTATCCCCCGTATACGCTTATACACTGGTGGGGCGAGTGCTGTTAGCGAGCACCTCTTAAGGTCGCCACGGTGCACACGAGATGATGCGATGGGCAGCACCTAGTCCGTCCGCCCGCCTTTGTCTCCCCAGTACTTGTTTAAGGATGAGTCGACCCAAGGGAGCCCGAGCACCAGTTCAGATTGTTGTCACTGATGTTAGCCGTGAGCGCCATGCGCTAACCACTGCGCGACCGTTCTCTCGGATGCGCAAATGAACAAGATCCCCCATATAGCCTTAACAGACTGTGGAGGCAAGTGCTGATCCCGAGCACCTTAATTAACACACACACACAGAAACAAACACTAACACGCACGTAGAGAGAGAGAGAGACAGACACACACATAGAGACACACTCGTACATACATAGAGAGTCACACACACAGAAAGAGACAAAGACACACACAGCCAGACAAACACGCATATAGAGAAACACACACATAGAGAGAAGCATACACAGCTACACAGACAGACACACACACACACAGAGACAGACAGACACACACACACACATCGACAGACAGACACACACACACAGAGACAGACAGACACACACACACATCGACAGACAGACAGACACACACACATAGACAGACACACACACAGAGACAGACAGACACACACATAGACAGACAGACAGACACATAGACAGACACACACACAGACAGACACACACATCGACAGACAGACACACATAGAGAGAGACACACACATAGAGAGACACAGACAGACACACACACAGACATAGAGAGACAGACACAGCTACACAGACAGACACACACACACATCGACACACACACACACACGCGGGCGCGCGCAGGGCCCGAGCAGCGCGTGCGCGCGCCGCGGATGATGCACTGCGCGTGTCACCCCCGGCGCGTGATTGATAGGCGCGTGTCCGCCGGCGGTCGCCCGCTGGCGGCTCGCTCGGGAATCTGCCAAGTGTAATGGTCAAATGACATTACAGAAAGGACAGCGCAATCTTTTTCTAATTAGGTTTTGGGGCGTGAACCTGGGTTCCTCGCTCTTTATGGAGTGAACGCGGCCCGGGAGTGAGTGGAAGGTTGGGGTAGTGGTGAAGTGGTGGTGGGGGTGGGTGGGTGGGTGGGTGGGGGGGGATTTGTTGGGGGTGGGAGGGGATAAGGAGTAGTAGGGTGGGTGGGGGAGGGAGAGAAGGAGGAGGGATGGGGAGGGAGAGAGTGCGTTAAAGAAGATGGGAGAGATGGGAGATTATGAGAGGGGCGAGTGGAGGGAAGAACGGGTCGGTAATGGGCGATTGGGCGGTGCGGGGTGGAGGAGAGGCGGGGGGGAGTAGCGGGGGGTTTAAAGAAGGCGGTGGGGGTGGTGTTGGGGCTGGCGAGTGGGGGGCGAGGAGAGGAGGGGAGTGGGGGGCTCCCGGTGGGGGTGTTGGGAGAGAGAGGGGGGGGATGCGGTGACAGAGATAGAACCGAATTACGAGCGTACATTATGTACAATATGCCGCTTTTGTCGGGCTGACACACGGGGCGCAAGTGTCCTTCAAACATTTGCCATTAAAGGAAATAACAGGGTGTAATATTGGCGCTTCCTTGGGCGGGAATAGCATTAAGATCAGCGATGATGCAGTGCATGTCACACGCGATGCTGCAATCTGTTCGTCTCGCCTCGCGAAGCCACCCCTCGCTCTCGGGAGACTTGCGGGCATCCTATCTGTGATAGAATAATCCACAAATGCCACAACCTTACAAAATCACTGCGCCGAGGCGTCGCGCGCGTGCGTGCGCGCGCGTGTCTGTGCGCGCGCCCGTGTCTGTGTGTGTCCGTGTAGTGTAGCGGTTAGCGCGCTACGAACCTGGCGACCCGAGTTCGATTCTCGCTCACGGGCAACACCCGGTGACGATTATCTGAAACGGTCATGGGCCACCCCTAGGTCGACTCGGCCTCGAATGAGTACCTGGTGCGGTGTGTTAAAGCATCGCCACTGGGGAGACAAAGGCGGTCGGGCGTGGTGCTGGCCACCTACGCACTCATGTACCGCTCCGGCCTTTATAGGTGCTCGCTAACAGCACTTGCCCCTCCAGTCTGTTCAGGCTATACGGGGTATCTTTGTCATGTATCTTTGTGTGCGCGCGTGCGTGCGCGTGTGTGGGTAAGAGAAAGAGCGACGTGGGTGGGAAGGCAGGGGGGTGGGGGTGGGGGGTGGAGTGGGGGTGGAGGCTACTGAGTGAGAGAGAGGAGTCGAGAGAGTGAGACGGGAGAGAGAGAGGCAGACAGACAGACAGGGCGAGGGAGGAGATGGGGATAGGAGGGGGGGGTGTAGGAAGACATCACAAGCAATCATAGATACCGATTCAGACGGGGGAGGGGGGGATGACTGACAGCGAATTTTGTCAGCAATTTTGTTGTTGTTGTTGTTGCTGTCTCTTTGTGCGCGGAACGCAAAAGCCGCGGCGCTCCATCTGTCGCCGACGCCACTCGGCTGAGCGGCGCTGCCTTTGTCCCGTCGTGTGTCGCGTGTCGCGTGGCGGTGGTGGTGGTGGTGGTGATGTTTTCCTGTGATGCGTGTTTTACACAAGTATCAGCAAAAACCCCTCGTCTCTGCAGCGGTAATAACGACACCACCGCACGCGGTCCGACGCTCGCCTACCCCTCCCTCTCGCATCCGGCGTCTCTGCTCCTCGATATGCGCGCTCATGTAGTAATGCCCCGGTTTACGTCGGGAGGGGGGGGTGCGTTTCTGTAAGGTGCCACGACGAATATTGAAGCGACGTAAATCACGAAGCGATGTTTACAGGGTGGTAGTGGTGGCGGTGTTGGTGGTCGAAGCGGGGGGCTGAGCGGCGAAGGATTACGAGAAAGGATGGATGATGATGATGCTGTCAGCGACGTAAGTGTGGGTTTAGAGGCGACGCACATCGGGGAGTGGAGATATATAAAGTGACGACGTATTTAAGAAACGACGTATTAAGGGGGTATTACTATACTAGCTCCCTCCTATCAAATTACTCTCATGCCCTACACGTGCGCTCTCCTACCTCTCCACCCTTATCTCGCTCTGCTCACTTCCGCGCACTCTCCACTCCAGTTCCTAGCAGTTGTGACCCATAGACCCACTAAGAGACCCGCAGACTCACTTAGAGATACAATGACTCCCATAGAGATCGATCGATTCCCATAGAGATCCATAGACTGACTAAGAGAGCCATAGACTCCCATAGAGATAAATTGACTTGCATCGAGATCCATTGACTCATACAGAGACCCATAGACTTGCATAGAGACCCAATGGCCGTCTTTTTCTCCCATAAACTCACATAGAGACCCAAAGACTTGCTCACCGACTTAGAGACTCGCATAGAAACCCCTAGACTCACGGAGAGACCCATAGACTCATATAGAGACCCGTGATTATAGCCTCTAAATATATTATAATGAGTATTCCCACGTGTCAATCCGCACTGTGTTCCATATTTTCTCCTGGGCCTCCGGTCCCCCCCCCCCACCCCACATTTAGAAAAGTGCGTTTATAGTATTCGGCTGCTATAAATTTCCACGTGACGATAATCCACTTCGTTGAGCTATAATTTGTGGCCAGGTCGCTTCTGAATAATAGCTACATAGCTAGGTGGACCTTACCTGGTATAATAAAATACAAATGTGTGATCATGCCATCTGGATTGCTGGTCGGCGCTCATGTCAGTTGCTCATGGTCTAAGTTAATTAATGGTGGGAAATTCCACATTTACGCGGCTGGGCTAAGTCGTCCCTGCAACAACAAAAAATCAACCGCCGATGACTTTCAACCCGAGTGGTTCTCATCACTCGACCCCTCCCACCCCCGTACCCCCCGCAAGAGCCTGCGATAGGATTAATTGACAATGTGAATTGCTTGTTCCATTGATCCCTTGATTGGCGTAAATGCAATAACGAACAAAAACAGTAAGAATTTACAGCGCTCCGCTAATGTAAGGCCAGATAAACGCATCTCGACGCCGTGTCCTCTTGGGGGTTCATTGACCATACTTCACCGAGCTGGTCAGTCGTGTGGGTTGGCGATGGGGGCAAGGGCATGACTCTTGTTGATACACCACTCGCCACCGATGTTCGGCCGTGGCCGGGGATCAAACTCATGGCGCCTGGTTCGTTGCGTAATGCGCCGATCATTGCGCCACCGCTCTAGAGCTCCCTCCCCCACGAGAGATGCCAGTTACATCACCTTCATCACCCCACAGCCGAATGTAGACATCCACCTGCCGAGTCGGCCATGCGGGTTGCTTGACCATACTTCACCACGGCGGTCAGTGCGGGCAGGTGAAGGCCCGGGACCTGTTAAGCTGTGGCTCGTCGTCGACGTCGTTCGCACTTGGCTGGGAATCAAACTCGAGAGGCTGGGTGGGTTTACAGTGCAGTGCGCTAACCACCTGTGCCACCGCTCCATACACACCGAGGGCCAGATTCGCTGCTTTGCGTCAATGTCCGAGATATCCAATAGCCACATTGATAGCTACAGATGACAAAGACAATTGAACATTGAAAAAATATAGTCATACTAATAAAGTCGGAGGCAGGCAGTTGAATGCGTGTGTAGTTGTTGAGTGTGCGTTTGGATAGATGGGTGGGTGGGTAGGTTTGTGGATGGGTATGTAGGCGGTGTGTGGATGAGTGGTTATGTGTGCGGGTCTGTGTGTGTGGGGGGGGGGGAGGGATGGATACGTGAGTGGGTGTGCCTGTGAGCACGGTTGGCTACGTACGGTGCAAAAGAAGTCCAACGTACATACAACAGGTGGGTGCATCGCTGGCTGCATGAGAACGTAAACGGACATGCATGCATGCGATTAAACAAACATGCAGGTAGCACCGATAGAGAGACGGCGAGACAAAGACACTGGCATTGAGACAAGCAGGCGGGGAGACAGACAGCCACAGAGCCACAGAGACAGACTCTGGCTGACAGGCGCTGATGTGGGCCGGTAGGAGATCAGCGCTGTGTGATGTCCCCACTGATGAAAGACATCTGGCTCGACTGGGTCCATGATGCCCCCCCCCGCCAACACACCCCTCCCGCCCCCTCGACCCCCCCCCCCCCCCCTTCTCACCGGTCAGGAGCCTCATTATTGATTTCAGGTTAATTTCCCGCATAACGGTCGTCGGAGTGCCGAGCCTGCACATCGCCTCTTCACTCAAAACCAGGGCTCGTAAATCCAGGAGGGCTTCTGTCTCAACTCATAATTCTCTCTCTCTCTCTCGCTCGCTCTCCCTCTCCCCACGTGTCTAATGCAACCGTCAATTGAGATAGTAAAATGTGTCACATGGCGAACTTTTATTATTATCATCATCATCATCATACTATATGAGAAAAGGAAGGAAAAAAGTTTTACTGGCTGGATTACTGCCTGGATATCCTTGGCTGGCGCGCAGCCGAAGTGCTCGTGCGCGATAGTGACGTCACGTCCGCCAACCCCTCCCCTCCGCGCCCTCTCCCAAATAAATATAACGCGTCCGAGTGGGGCTGCCCGGCGCGGAGATGGAGTGATGAGATCGGCTCGCGTGCGTATCACGATCCACCCCACGTTGCTCCCGGTCCAGCAGGATAACGAATCGCCGGCTCCACCCGTCCGTCCCAATTCTCCGACCACATCCATCGAGTCTCATCGGCGTCCCTCTCGACTCCCCCCCACCCCCCACCGCATCCTTCGACAGCCACGCCAGCCACATCGTCAGATCCCTCAACCACCACAACCACCTTCGGGGGCCCTCCCGTCCACGGACGAGCGAACGGCACGGATGGATTGTGCACGGGACAGACGAGATAGACGGGACGGCTGGATGGGACGGACAGACGGAGCGAGTTGCATCAACGCGTTCAACGTCAGCAGGGAGGTGAACAACGACAACGCGCGCACCGACGGCGATTTACAGCGAGCAGACGAGGGCGACGCTTGCCACATGTCGGGAACAGCTGTTTGGCTGTTTGGCTGTTTGCGATCGGAGCGCCGCACACGTCGTACGCGTCGCTAGCGTGGGGGGGGGGGAGACTCGCACTGCCGCATCAAAACGGGTTCCCAGCAGCCCCGAAAATAAACCACCGACACGATTCTGAGTCGCGGTTCGACTCCTGCCCAAGCTGCTTGGCCGGGTAGAGCGAGCACGACGCGGGCTGGAGAAGAGACGGATGGGGGCTGGTGCGGTACGGGAAAGGACCTGGGTCTGAGTGGACTTGCCCAAGACTCGCTACCGGCGGTGTCAGGATCGGCCTCTGTGAAACGAGGCTCGTGAGAGACGCTGCTACTGGGCAGTTGGTGACAGTCGCCCTCCAGCAACAACGGAGGGCAGAGGAGCGACGCTCACAGCAACGAGCGGAGCGCTGGGCGGCTAGAATGCAGTGAGCTGGCACGGTAGGGGGCACAGCTGGTGCATCTGCCAGTCATCTAAGTGAACCCATGGCACCCGGGTCTGTCCCGTGACCACCTGTCAGCGTGCTTTCGACACTTCACGTGGCCTCAAGGTGTACCTGGCCTGTATGTGTGTGTGTGTCTGTGTGTGTATGTGTGTGTCTGTGTGTATGTGTGTGTGTGCTCACGTGCATAGCGGCTCAATACATATTTGAGTTTTGTACCTGAATTTGAAAAAGATGGATTTTTGTGTTATTCTGGTTACCGACCCCTGCCCCAGAATAAAACAAAAGACAAAGACCCCCCGTATAGGATTAACAGACTGTTGGGGCAAGTGCTGTTAGCGAGCCGGCACGGCACACAGCAGAGTGGGTGGCTAGAACCAGGCCCCGCTGCTTTTGTCTCCCTCGTGGCGACGGTTACACACCCACTGCACCAGCGTATCCATTTGAGGCTGAGTCGACCTAGGGGGAGGCCCAGGACCGGGTTCAGATTACTTGTCATTGGTGTTGGTGACCGTGAGTGGGGATCAAACTCGGGATCCCCCCGGGAAGTTCGTAGCGCTAACCGCTACACTTCACCGTGTCCTAGAATACACAAAAAAGACCCCAACAACTCCCTCCACCTACAACTGCAGTGGCACGCGGTGCCTGCAGCCACGCGACCCCCCGGGGGATGTTGGTTTGGGGGAGTGGCGGGGCGGGGGTGGTGGTGGTGGCGTTGTTGCTGCATTGGGGGAAGTGGGAGATGTGTGGGAGAGGAGAGGGGGGGGGCTCGAGGCAGACAGAGGAGAGGGGGTTGAGGAAGGGGGGGGGCTAGCTGGGGACAGGAGGGCGGGGAGACGGAGCCGGCCGTCATCAATAACCGTGACACCGCCGCGAAATCTCTCTCCAAATGAGCCATTGAGGAGGCAAAGCCGGTCGTTTGTCGGCGTGATAAATACAAATGATGTTAATGAAAATGAATTTTTCCCGCAGTTGTCTCGGGCTACGGACCGGGAGAATGGGTGACCTGGATCATAGCTCGCACCTGTGTCTGTGTAAGTGTGTTTCTGTCTGTCTGTGTGTAGGTTGACTCGGCCTCAAATGAGTACCTGGTGCGGTGTGTAAATATCGCCACTCGGGAGACAAAGGCGGCCGGGCGTGGTTATGGCCACCCACTCCCTCGTGTGTCGTACCGGCCTCAATCAGTGCTCGCTAACAGCACTTGCCCCAACAGTCTGTATATGCTATACGGGAGGAGTGGGTGGGGGGTATCTTTGTCTTTGTAAGTGCGTATTGTGTGGGTGGTGGGAGCAGCAGCGTAATGGTCAGCACACAGACGAAGAGACATACACGCACAATCGGATAGCTGGACATACAGACACACGAACAAAGCCAGATAGCTGGACATACAAAGACAAAGATCCCCCGTGTAGCCTGAACAGACTGTAGGGGCAAGTGCTGTTAGTGAGCACCTATAAAGGCCGGCACGGCACACACGAGGGGGTGGGTGGCCAACACCACGACCGGCCGCCTTTGTCTCCTCAGTGGCGATGCTTACACATCGCACCAGGTACTCATCATTTGAGGCTGAGTCGACCTAGGGGAAGCCCAGGTCCGGTTCAGATAATCGTCACCGGTGTTGGCCGCGAGCGGGAATCGAACTTTGGACGCTGGGTTCACAGCGCAGCGTAGCGTAGCGCTAACCACTACACTACCGTTCCCCATACACAGTCTGCTAGCTGGACATACAGACACATACATACAGACACACATACACAGCCTGCTATCTGGACTTACAGACACATACATACAGGCACACACACACAGCCTGATAGCTGGACATACAGACACATAATACAGACACACACACACAGCCTGCTAACTGGACATACAGACACATACATACAGACACACATACACAGCCTGCTATCTGGACTTACAGACACATTCATACAGGCACACATACACAGCTTGCTAATTGGACATACAGACACATACATACAGACACACACACAGCCTGCTAGCTGGACATACAGACACATACATACAGACACACATACACAGCCTGCTATCTGGACTTACAGACACATACATACAGGCACACACACACAGCCTGATAGCTGGACATACAGACACATAATACAGACACACACACACAGCCTGCTAACTGGACATACAGACACATACATACAGACACACATACACAGCCTGCTATCTGGACTTACAGACACATTCATACAGGCACACATACACAGCCTGATAGCTGGAGATACAGACACATTCATACAGACACACATACACAGCCTGCTAACTGGACATACAGACACATACATAGAGGCACACATACACAGCTTGCTAATTGGACATACAGACACATACATACAGACACACACACAGCCTGCTAGCTGGACATACAGACACATACATACAGACACACATACACAGCCTGCTAACTGGACATACAGACACATACATACAGACACACATACACAGCCTGCTAGCTGGATATACAGACACATACATACAGACACACATACACAGCCTGCTAACTGGACATACAGACACATGCATACAGCCACACATACACAGCCTGTTAACTGGACATACAGACACATACATACAGACACACACACACAGCCTGCTAACTGGACATACAGACACATACATACAGACACACATACACAGCCTGCTAACTGGACATACAGACACATACATACAGACACACATACACAGCCTGCTAACTGGACATACAGACACATACAAACAGACACATGCGGTGAGGCCAACCGGGATGAGCTCGAGGATAAATCGCCCGCTTGCCGTGAGTTATTCCTCCTCATTTTACCCCCTGATCCTTGGCCTTGTTCATATCTCCGAATGTAAACTGCTCTCCAAGCTCAAGGCGAGCTCTGTTCGTGCGTCAACTCTGTCCCGATAACAAAAAAAAAGTTCACTCGAACTCCCATACAGGCGTACGTACGTGTCTCGATGCACGTCTAAGGTTCCCTGTGTAAAGTCGATGGGTTCCTGGTAAGTCTGTGGATCTTCGGATAGCTAGACAGTCTACCCTCAATATAATGCAGTGAGACATTCATCCGCGTGTGAGTCTATGAGTCTCTGTGTAAGTCAGTCAATGGGTTGCTATGAATGTCTATGGGCCCCTCTCCCTCTAAATGTGCCATATCCATTTAGCTCTGCTCATGCTATTACTCGCTTAACTTTGCATTGGATACTCCTCCCAGTTGCATCCAATTGTTCAAATTGCGTATGGAGTAACTTAATTCGCTGTCTTCTCTGACTTCTCGCGGTAACTATAATTTTCCCGATTAAAACATTATTTTCATTATGTTCAGTCCCTTGGGCCCCGATGTAAATGTGCGGCTCTCCAAGTCTATGGATCTCCCTTGCAAGTCTAGGCGCTGTCGGCAAGTCTCTGAGTCCTGAGTAAGTTCATATATGAATCGATGTCTAAGTCTACGAGCCTTTGTTTATGTCGATGGGTAGTTGGACAGTCTGCCAGCGACTCGGGGGAAAAAAATATTCAGAAAATTGTTGAGCCTTGCAGTGGCAACACTCGTGGCACACAACAATAAGCACCTGGGGTCGAATCCCGACTCGGGTGCCGTTCTGCGTGGATGTTGTGTGTTCTGCCACCACTGCTCTCCAGAGTCGGGATGCGTTGCTGAAAAGTGACACGACGAAAATCGCCATCTACTTAAATGAAAGCGGTGTACGGGGTAGTGCCGCGGTGGTGGTGGTGGTGGTGGTGGAGACGAAGGCTGAGAGGCGACGTACAACGAGAAAAGACGCGGACAACGCTGCCAGCGACGTGAGTGTGTGGCGGTCGAGGCGACGCAAATCGGGGTAGCGGTGGCGTTAGCAGCAATGTGACGGCGCATTTGCGAAGCGACGTGAGACGGAGGGAAGCGCGAATCGGGGCGTCGCTTTGACTCGCATTGGCCAAGAAAAACATGTCCCGACGTGTGACACTTACTCGCACGCAAATTGCGCTCGATCTGATTGTCACGCAACCACGGCGGCAATCGCTCCCTGCTGCAACTGCGCAAATATGTGGCAGAAGCCTCTGTGGAAAACAAAAACGAGTTTTGAGACTGTGCGAGGGGCTTTTTTTTTTCATGGGTGAACCAGCGTAGTAACAACAACAATGGTAGCAAGAGAAATAATAATGAATATATAATTTATTATTCATAATACAGAAACCCCACGGCATCACCCCCCGCGCGCACTCACCTCAAAGTCTGCAGCCAAAACAACAAGTGGAGTAGGAGGAGGAGGTAGTCCCCAGACGTCGTTCCTGGAAGAAGCGGCGGTGGCCAGGAGATGCTGCATCTCATTGCTCTGATTAAAAACATCCCCTGCCTGTGAGAAGCGAGAGACAGACAGACAAAGCGAGGGACGACTGCTTGTGTGTGTGTGTGGGTGCCACGGTGGCGAGATGTTAACTACCTCGCCTGGTATACAGGATGTCGTGGGTTCGATCCTGACCCTGACGCATGCTGTATATTTTGGAGTTCGCGTGTCTCTTTCCCTGTGGTCGCGTGGATTTTTCTCCGGGTCCTTCGGTTCTTTTCCCTCCACATTTAGAATCCACATCACGCGTTTAAAAGTATTTGGCTGCTATAAATTTCCACGTGATAAGCCATTTCGTTGAGCCATTATTCGTGGCGAGGTCGCTTCTGAAAAGAGCTATATAGCTCAGTGGGCCATACCTGGCAAAATACAAACGACAGTTTAGTTTGCGTGTTTGTGTGTTTGTGTGTTTGCTGCGCTACGAACCCAGCAAACCGAGTTCGATTCCCGCTCACGGCCACCACTAGCAGTGACGATTATCTGCACTGGTCCCCAACCTCCCCTAAGTCGACTCAGCCTCAAGTGAGTACCTGATGCGGTGTGTAAACATCGCCACCGGGGAGACAAAGGCGGCTGGGCATGGACCTGCCGACCAATCCTCTTGTGTGCCGTGCCGGATTTCATAGGTGATCGCGAACAGCACTTTCCCCAATGGTCTGTCAAGACTATACGGGTGATCTTTGCATTTGTTTGGGAGCGAGTGATCTCTTCGTGTTTATCGTCATAGCGCAACGAGCCTGGTGACCCGAGTTCGAACCCCTGGGCTCGAACAGTGGCCAGCGATATCGGAACCCTGCCCTGGGCCTCCCACGTAGGTCGACTCAGCCTTAACCTGAGCACTGTAATCTGGGTGCCAGTGCAAAGTAAACATCAGAGGCCTCGAACCGGGGTCGTCGTCTTTTTTTTTTGCCACGCATCCCGTTCGCGTGCTGCGTGACGGAATTCACCGATGGCTCTTTCAGAGACCACTTGTCCCACAACTCTATGTAGGTTACGGGGGGCGGGGTGGGAGTAGAGGTGGAGGAGGAGGAGGAGGAGAGGGGGGGCGGTCTTGTTTGTGTCTCTTTCATAGCCATGCGCCTGTGTGTGTTGTCACCTTTGTTGTCATATTCTGTGCTGTCATCATCTGCGCTGTCATCAGCAGCGCTGTCATCAGCTCTTATGTCTTCAGCTGTGCTGGCATCATTTGTGTTGTCATCCGCTATGATGTCATCGGTTGTGCTGTCATCAGCTGTTATGTATTCAGCTGTGCTGTCATCAGCTGTTATATTTTCAGCTGCTGTGTATTCAGCTGTGCTGTCATATGTGCTGTCATCAGCTGTTATATCTTCAGCTGTTATGTATTCAGCTGTTATGTATTCAGCTCTGCTGTCATCAGCTGCGTTGCCATCAGCTGTGTTGCCATCCGCTATGATGTCATCAGCTGTGCTGTCAGCAGCTGTTCTGTCATCATCTGTTGTCATCAGCTGTGCTGTCATCAGCTGTGCTATCATCAGCTGTGTTGTGGCGACAGGTGTAAACAGACGCAGTTATTTTTACTGCTCCCAAATTCCACGTCAGGCTCAAGCGTTTGTCCCAATCACCCGGATTTCATTTCTGTGATCAGGGCGCCCACGTGACCAAGAGGAGAGAGAGAAAGAAAGAGACGCAAACACCAAATACACAGCAGGCGTCAGGGTCGGGATCGAACCCACGGCCTCCTGTATACCAGGCGAGGGAGTTAACATCTCCTAGCCACCGTGGCGACTCGAGGAACGCTGCTCATAAGGAGGACACCTGCACAGTGTTAAGCGCGTGAGGGCGAGGGGTAGTAGGGGAAGAATGAGGGGGAGGGGAGGGCTCAGGATGGGGGGCTCAGGGGAGAGGTTGGGGGGGCTCGGGGGAGGAGAGGGCTTGGATTGGGGGGCTCATGGGAAGCGTTGGGGGGGGGGTGCAGATAACCGGGATCAAGTTTCCGCTCCGTGTCCCCATTGAGTGAGATTCACGGAGACCCGGTGAGACGAACGGTGACACGAATTTGTAGCGAGCAAAAGCATTTCCATGTTTGCCTTCTCGCATTTGATTTGATTTGGAGTTTAATTTTGTCTTCAATTGGGGAGCGGAGTAGGGGGAGGGTGGGGGTGGTATGAAAAGAGTACTAGACGTTAAATGAAGCCGGGTGTCTGCGCTTGCCAAAGCGAGGGGCACTCTTAGCGAACACATTAGAATAAAAACAATCCATTTCACAATAACGTGGACGTTATAAATATATTTATTTAATATATATAGCGTACATTCTCCCCACCACCACCCCCACCATCCACCCACCCACCATTCCCTCCCCTCTATTTTTTTTTCTTGAAGCCTCACTTTGCGGTGAATGCGAAATTGTTTTGTTAAAGATGACAACTCCGCAGGAATCGAATAATAATAATAATAAGAAGAAGAAGAGTTCACAAAATTAATACAATGATGAAGATGATGATAATGGAAAAAAAAAAATACCGCCCACACACCCGAAGCAAAGACAAAGATCCCTCGTGTAGCCTTAGGCGACTTTTGGGGCAAGTGCTAATTTTTACACAGCACACCAGGCACTCACTTCAGACTGAGTCGACCTATGCGAGGCCCCACGACTGGTCCCGGTAATCGTCACTGATGTTGGCTGTGAGCTGGAATCGAACTCGGATCGGCGGGTTCGTAGCGCAGCGCGCTAAACCGCTGCGCCACCGCTCACCCACCGCTCACCCACACAACACACCGCTCACCCACACAACACACCCCAGCACGCACAAAGACAAAGATCCCCCCTATAGCCTTAACAAACTGTTGGGGCAAGTGCTGTTAGCGAGCACCTACGAAGGCCGGAATGGGTACACGAGGGGATGGGTGGCCGGCACCAACTCCGACCGCCTTTGTCTCCCAAGTGGCGAGGTTTTAAAACACCGCACCAGGTACTCATTTGAGGCTGAGTCGACCTAGGTGAGGCCCAGGACGTGTTCAGATAATCGTCACCGGTGTTGGTCGTGAGCGGGAATCGAACTCGGTTCACCAGGTTCTTAGCGCAGCGCACTAACCGCTGCACTACCGCTCCCCACACACGGATGCACACGGACAACACGCACACACGCACACACGCACACACGCACACACACACACACGCACACACGCACACACGCACGCGCACCAGGATATCGTTTGCATCGGGAGGCGGTCCATTTTAAAGTCAACATTTGTATTATTTAAACTCAGAAGTAATTTGCTTTGCTTCCCTCCACAATTCCCACCCCTTGTCCCGAAAGCCGCAGCGGTCGCTCGCAATTTCCGTCACTCGCAAGAAGAGGAGGGGGTGAGTCGCGGGCAGAGGACTCGGCTCTGGGTTGGCACGGCTCCCCCCCCCCCCCGCCACCCCCCCCCCCGTAGTTTACCAAACGAACGCGCAATGTCCCGTCCGCTGTTGACGCATTCTTCATGCTCGTAGCTCGCAGGCAACGATGCGACCCCTCTCCCCCGGCCGAGAGAAGAGACAAATAAAAAGAGCCCCCCGGTATAGCCTCAAACGAGTGTTGGGGCAAATCCACATCCGATTAGCGCGGTTGGCTAGGTACGGTGCAAAAGAAGTTCAACATAGATGCATTCTGTTCGCGAGTAGCAGATTCTATATATATAAAACTAATTTATCTTGGAACGTCACGCTGAATCTCACGATTATTTTACATTGTACTTTTTAAACATCTTTTCAGCGATTAATTATTGTTTTATTATCATTGTTAGTATTATTCACCTGGAGCAGCCGGAGGAAACCCTAGGCCACGCGCGAGGGCGCAACACTCGATATCCCCCGCACAGACGGAACAAACAGACGGCCGTTGAGCCCACGTGTTCTCCTGGCTACCCAGGGGTGTGGCACCTCGTCCCCCTCGACGCCCACGCGGAAGGGAGTTTCACAATAGCATCTTTTCGGTGATCCACCAACCCTATGAAGGCCAGGCACGGCACAAGAGGGGCTGGGCGACCAGCACACATCGTGGCAATGTTTACGAGTCGCACCAGGTACTTATTTGAGGCTGAGTCGACCTAGGGGAGGCCCAGGACCGCTCCTCACACACGGAGCCCCGACACACAACGTGGACGTGTAATGAGAAAGACAAAGATCCCCCGTATAGTCTTAACAGACTGTTGGGGCAAGTGCTGTTAGCGAGCACCTATGAAGGCCGGCACGGCACACGAGAGGGGTGAGTGTTCAGCACCAGGCCCGGCCGCCTTTGTCTCCATAGAGGCGATGTTTACACACCGCACCGGGTACTCATTTGATGCCGAGTCGACCTAGGAGAGGCCCAGGATTGATTAAGTTCAAATATTCGCCACTGTTATTAGTCGTTAGCAACAAATCGAAATTGAGTCACACGGTTCATCGGCCAGTGTGCTCACCACTACGCCACCGCTCCCCGCAACGTGCACTGACGCACAGGTGATCACGCGTGTGGAACGCATGTTGATTCTAAATGTGTGGGGCGTGGGGGAGGGGGGGACCGGAGGACCCGGAGACAAAATCCACACGCAAACTCCAAATATACAGGTGTCGTCAGGGGTGTGATCGAACCCACGACCCCCTGTATATCAGGCGAGTTAGTTAACATCTCGACACCGCGGCGCCTGGCAAGCCCTGATCGTTACCCATCCAGATCCTGCTAAGTCCGACAAAAAATACCGGGGGGGCGTACAACTTGCAAACACTCCAAGCGCCGCACAGACGGATTCAATAATCCATTGCTGGCTGCAATGCCGTCTCTTAGGCACGTCTCACCCCATCCACCCCCAAGGCCATCGAACTGAACAAACATCGCAATTCCATTAATGATCGCTTTGAATGCAGGAGACAAAGCGTAGTGCCTCTGAGTGAGTGAGAGCACGGGAGAGATAAGTGAGAGAGATAAGCGCAGAGTCTATCCCACGCACGCAGACGGCTAACGATAGTGCGTCACTCGACGAGAGAAATGCTCGTCTCGTCTCAAGAGCTCGGAGTCGTGACCTCTTCTGAAGCACTCCCCACACCCCCCTCCCTCCCTCCCTGCCTCTTTTTCCACCCCCCCTCCATCCTCCATCTGCCTCTCTCAGAATGAGAACCTTTATTTGTTCTGGACAAATCCGATGAGCTATGAAGCTCTTTTTCACAGATGCCCCTCCCTACTTCCCTCCATCCCTCCATCCCTCCCTCCCTGCATCCTTCCCTCCCGACTCTTTTACCTCCCCCCCTCCCACCAAGCCTAGAATTTGGCGTTGTGACTCAAAGACTGAGAAGACGCTGATGAGTTCCTGGGGTTCATGAACGGGAATCGAACTCGGGGGGGGGCGGGCAGAGTTCGTAGCGCAGAGCGCCAGCCACTACCCCCCCCCCCCTCAACACATACTCACGTGCACACAGACAAATACTTCCCGGAAAGCCTCAAGAGACTGTTGGTCAAAGTGCTGTAAGCGAGTAGCAGCTGCGACGGCGACACGGCACACGAGGGGGGGGTGGTCAGCACCACGCCCGCGAGGGCCGCCTTTGTATCCCCAGTGGCGATCTTTACGCAGCGCACCAGGTGCTCTTTTGAGGCCGAGTCGACCTACGTGCACACGCGCGCAGACGCACCCACGTGCACACTCCGCGCGCAAAGCAACTTCTATCGGAGTTGATGTTAACATCTATTTGCTTTGGGGTACATAGATCGCACTGGTCTACAATTTGTTAGACGTCGTCTGCTTCAGAGATGAAATGTGCTCTTTATTGTTGATTTGATTTGCTGAATTCAAATATGACAATTACAACAACTGATTGGCTACTGTTCCCATGATATTCAAGTTTTTACATTTCACGTCTATGTATATTGTGTAGATAGTAAAGTTTTAATCATAAATTGTAAACCTCGGTGTTTCCATGTGTGTATAGTTGCTTTACATGATCACATGTCACCTGTCCTGTTCATGTAACACTTTTAAAATCAGCAAAAGGGTTATATCAATAAAACGTATTATGAAACAAAAGGTACAAAACCATTATGTATATATATAAGTACATAGTTGAGTCCTTATTCAATGTCTACTCGTCGCTTCTTGGCTTGTCTCTTGTAGGCATCAAATGGAGCATCTCTTGTCACTGTCCAGCAATAGTCGACAAGCATTGATGGGCTACATTTGCCCTGATAGCGTTTCTCCATTGTTGCAATGTCCTGGTTGTCTGCCTTGTTGTTTCCGATAAATGTGTTGCCACTAACTGGAAGGCGTTCCATGCCGTGTTTTTCTTGCCATGCAGTGCACTGTCAAATGCATCATCTCGAAGAAGTTCACGAATCTGAGGACCAACGAAGACACCTTCTTTATCTTCGCTTTGTCT
This sequence comes from Lampetra fluviatilis, assembly GCF_964198595.1. Classification (NCBI taxonomy): domain Eukaryota; kingdom Metazoa; phylum Chordata; class Hyperoartia; order Petromyzontiformes; family Petromyzontidae; genus Lampetra; species Lampetra fluviatilis. Next base: position 1,888,575 of record NC_136291.1, on the reverse strand, counting down.
TAGCTTCACTTATCCTTGGAAATTTTCCACGGAGGTACTTGAAAGCTGTTTGTATTTTGTCCATGGCTTTGACAAAGTTCTTCATCAGACCCAGCTTGATGTGTAAGGGTGGTAACAAAATCTTCCTCGATTCAACAAGTGGTGGATGCTGAACACTATTCCTCCAAGGCTCCAATGACTGTCGAAGTGGCCAATCTATCTTGATGTAATAGGAATGTCTCGCACGACTATCCCATTCGCAGAGAAAACAGCAGTACGTTGTGTATCCAGTCTGCAGACCAAGCAAGAGATTAACAACCTTCAAATCGCCACAAAGCTGCCACTGATGTTGGTCATATTTTATGCACCTCAAAAGTTGATTCATATTCTCACATGTTTCCTTCATATGGACTGCATGACCAACTGGAATTGATGGCAACACATTTCTATGATGCAGCAAAACAGATTTAAGACTCATCTTCGATTAATCGATGAACAGTCTCCACTCATCTGGATCACGGACGATGTTGGAGGCTGCCATCACACAATCGATGTTGCTGCAGGCTACAAGATCACCTTCCATGAAGAAGAATGGGACAAGATCCTTTTGACGGTCACGGAACATGGAAACCCAAACATCACCTGCCCGGAGATGCCACTGCTGCAATCTGGAGCCCATCAGCTCTGCCTAGCTCTTGGGTAGTTCCAAATCCCTGACGAGGTCTTGCAGTTCACCTTGTGTTATGAGGTGTGGTCAAGAGGAGGAGGATGGGAGAAACTCTGGGTCATGTGACCTTGATGGTTCAGGACCAGAAGTTTCATCCTCTTCCTCGTTTGACTCAAGTGAGAATGATTCTTGTGCATCAGGAACCGGCAGTCCTTCTCCGTGGGGTACTGGGCGTGTAGCCGATGGAATGTTTGGATAATGCACCGTCCACTTTTTCTTCTTTGACACACCTTTCCCAACTGGAGGCGCCATACAGAAGTAACAATCGCTGATATGATCTGTTGGCTCTCTCCAAATCATTGGCACTGCAAAAGGCACAAATTTCCTTTTCCTGTTCAACCACTGGTGAAAATTCGTTGCGCAAGTGTTGCACCATATGTGTGGGGTCCACATCTTGTCCTGATCTCCAATGTTGCAGCCAAAATAAAGGTGATAGGCTTTCTTAACCATCGTGGTTATACTCCCCTTTTGTGATGCAAAAGCCACTTCACCACAAACAGCAGAAGTTTTCTGCATTGTCCGAGGCATCTCTGGTCACTTTGGCTCAACAGAAATGTGTCCCTTTGCAAACTCAAACACTGACAAATAACAGAGCACGACGCGGTATTATTTCTCGAGCTGATATAGGGCAATTTAATCAGCAGAAGAATGTAAGTCTAGTTATGATTGCATCATCCATGACTTATAGGAATATCATTATGCAATTCGTATCATGTATGATGCAATGCCAGGTTCAGATTGAATCATTCATTGTTTCGTTAAAAAAACAAATACTGTCCAAACCCAGTCAAAGATTTATTCATAGATCCAGTCAAAGATGTATTTTTGTAATTTCTGATTTAAATTGAAGTCCCTTCCCTTTATAACTTACTTATCCTCCGCCATTCCCAAGTCAAGGGTCATATATACTGACCCAGTAGAATATCTTGAAAACGAGAGCCAATCAACAATTGTAATCATCATTTTCATTCTCAGTGACCCAGAATTAGTGAAGTCGGAGTACATTTACTTCGCAAGCATGTTGGCTGTAGACCAGTGTAGTTAATTATCATACCGGCAGATGGTGATGCTTGTTAAGAACACTAACACGTGTGTACGATTCACGTCGAAGTGTGTGGGCGAGAAAACCCCAAAGGTGGCATGGTGAGGGTGGGCGGCACCGATTTAAGGGGCTTGACTCATGATGGCACCTCCGATTGGCTACGTACGGTGCGAAAGAAGTTCACCATTTACAACATACACACATAACAAGTTGCATGCTCGTGATCCAGCACTGTGTGGAGGCGGCAGTTGGTGAATCACGGCGCGGATGTTGCTGTGGAACTCCGCTCGCCATGTGCAGCCGAGGAGGAGCCTGGCTCGCCAGGTGAAGACACTACATCAGTGTGCAGACGAACATGATCTGCCCCATCCGTATGGGATAGAGCGTTGCCCCTTTACATTGTTGGGTTGTATCCCTGGGAGCTCCTCCGACGTGTACACACTTACATTTATTGGCTAAAAAAGCATCTTACTCAATAGAGAAATGCAGAGTTTGGGTAATATGTTGGAACCGGTTCACTGCCTGGCTTGCTGCCTTCCGGCTTATCTGTGGTTTTTAAGAAATTGTGAAATGCAATTTGCATGCGTGACGACGCGATATGTCATACTAAACAACGTACTGATGATTCATAACAAGGATGAAACAGGTACATAGGGGACCCATTGCGTTATTGATGTTCTTGTGAGTTTGTGGTCTGCACCACGTAACATACAAACTGATTTCCTGCTCAAATCATCATTGAGAGCGCTCATTTCCCGACGTCACTCAGTGGTGACAATTCCACATTACCACGGGGCGAGGCCGAGTCCATGCATAGCACAACCACTGGCGACTTCCCCGCAAAGTGATACTTGTTTTATCGACTCGCGGAAGGATGATATGCCGAGTCATTAACTCCCAATCAAGATGTGTTATGGCAGTACAGCAGGTGGCTTCGCGGACAACGCTGGAGTGTGGCCGTCCTGTGAGTTTTACGAAGTCTCCTTCGATAAAGGACATTTTCTGTCGGTGAAACAAAATCAATGTTTTACTTCCACGGAGTTACGCTGCTATAGACAGCCGGGCTGTTGAGGCTAGTGCTGTGAGCAAGCCCAGGCGCTGTGTCGTGGAGAGCACCCATCCCAGACGCATTTGTCTCTCCCCTGCACCAGGTGCTCATTTAATAAAACCGCCGAGTTGACCTAGAGGATACCCGGGACTCGATCTCATGGAATTGAAGAGGGCGTAGGTTCGATCCCAGACCCTAACGATGTCAAAAGTGATGTCCCTTATAGGCCGCGTACATCCCCAGATAGTGATGTGAGTCTCACTCACCCACTCACTCAACCACTTACTCACCCATTCCATCACTCACTCAGACACTCACTCACCCACCCACTCTCAATCACTTAATCTCTCACTCACTAACCCATTCACGCACTCACTCGCTCACCCACCTACCCAATCTCTCACTCACTTGAACTCTCACTCACTCACTCACCCATTCACTCACTCACTCATTCAGACACTCACTCACCCACCCACCCACTCTCTCACTCACTCACCCATTCACTCACTCACTTGCTCACCCACCCACCCACTCTCTCACTCACTTAAACTCTCACTCACTCACTCACCCATTCACTCTCTCAAGACACTCAACCACTCACTCATTCTCTTTCTCACCCACTCACTCACCCACTTAATCTTTCACTCACTCACTTACCCGCTAACTCACTCACTCTCTCACCCACTCATTCAATCTACACAATGTGAAGCGCTCCTGTAGCGAGGATATGTTACCTGCCTCGCGTGCTATGCAGGGAGACGTGGGTTCGATCCCGTTGTTGTTTATTTGGAGTCCGCGTGTCCTCTCTCTCTCTCTCTCCTCGTGGTAATCACGTGAATTGGTCTCCGGGTTACTCCTCTTTTGCCCCCCCCTTCCTCCACATTTAAAAGTCAACACGCGTCGAGAATATTAACCTGCTGCTATACATTCCCACGTGTTTGGTGATGATTATGATGATCATGATGATATAAGCCACTTCGATGATGTGGCCAGGTGGCCTGTGAACAAAGAGCTAAAGGTGGTCAGGTTCCCATCGCGGTGCCCTAACCACTCCACATTCTGAGTCACCCTACCACCACATCTTACCCACGACCGTGACTCTCCCTCACTCCCTGTTCGTCTCTCTCTCTCTCTCGTCCTCTGCCCCCACCCTCCCCCACCCTACTCCCTCCCCACCTCCCTCCCCACCTCTCTCTCTCTCGCTCCACTCCTCCCCATACATCTGCACAAGACCCCACTTAGCGCTGAGACGGCGCGCTCTGCCTTTAACGCAATGTAGCTTCAGCTCAGTGTAAACTCACATCGCACGATGCACACCAAGGTCGACCCCCCCCCCCCAGGCAGCCCCCCCACCCCAGTCTCCCCCACCCCCCTCCCGAACACCCCACGAGCAAACAGCCGTCGCGTTTGTAGAGCGAGAGTCGTGTCGTTTATCACGTGTTTGCTTTCGTGCGGCGGTCAGATGCACGGATTTTCTGTCACGGCCGTGAGCGCGAGAGCCACCACCATCGCTATCGTCACGCACCCCTCCACTGATACTGCTGGTGTCACGGCCTTCGTCGTCGTGATCGCCATCATCGTCGTTATCACCATCATCGCAATATAACCGCCACCATCGTTATCATCATCACCCTCCTCCAGCGTCACAATCATTGACATCACCAATATCATCACATTCCCAAAACTACCACAATAGTGATCATCATCAACACCCTCGGCCAACCACCACGCTCATCATCTTCACCTTCCTATCATCACCCTCACCCTTCCATCACCATCACCCTCACCCTTGCATCACCGTCACCCTCACCCTTCCATGACTATCACCAACATTCGCAGCCACAGATAAATTAGCGGGTGGCTCCGCGCAATATACATTCTGAAATAAAAATAAGCAAAGCAAACCGAAATTTCGATTTAAAGCTTTCGTGACTGCAGGGATTCATCTTCTTGGTTCTTTCGGTAAAGTCACGTAGAAGGAAAATAATAAAATAATACAATTTAAACATAATAAAATAATTCTCACGACGTTTCGGCCACAACGCAAGTAGCCGTCCTCAGGTGAAGAAACAGGTCTGTCGAGAAGACAGCGGTACTCATTTGAGGCTGAGTCGACCTAGGGGAGGCACAGGACCGAACACACAGAGACAAGCACACAAATAAGCAAAGCACTCAGCCTATGTGTATTATGCAACAACAACAACAACAACAAAACTGATCAGCAGTTCATGCGGAACTGCATTATGCTCCACTCGTGTTAAGTCATCACGGGGAAGAAACAAAGCCGTGAATTTGAGCCCAGTCGACCGACTGAGCAGGCAGCCAATCGGTGAGACGCATTGACAGCCGAGGTTCTGCATTGTCACGATTGGGACTCGCCAGGAGCATTGTCGTGATGACCGCGAGGCGATGACTCGGGATGGGGGGGGGGACACACGGGGAGGGGGTGCGAGGGTAGCGGGGTGGGGGTCGTGGGGATGAAGGAGGGGAGGGGCGAGTTGGGGTGTGAGGGGCGGGGGGCGGGGGGGGGGGACAGCTGTTGCCCTGACTGTGTCCGACCGCAAGACGAGATCACATCGATCCAGTTTCACCATAAGCACACACACACACACACCTCTCCTGTATTTCACTTAAAAAGTTGCGTTTACGGAGCAAGTGCAATAATTGGATTGTTTGTTAGGCGAGGCGGTCATCTTTATTTAATGGTAAAAAACCCTCCACCACTCGACAGCATAATGTATACGCGAGTAACACTGTATTGTTCACAATTTATTGATCACATTATATTGGTCCCCATTGCATTGGTAACATTGCACTGATCACATTGTGGTGATCACATTGTATTGGTCACATTGTATTGGTCACGTTGTATTGATCACATTGTATTGGTCGTATTACATTGATCACATTGTATGTTACCGTATTGATCACATCGTATTGGTCGCATTGTATTGATCACTTTGTATGGGTCACATTGTATTGGTCACATTTTATCAATCACACTGTATTTATCACATTGTATTTATCACACTTTATTGGCTACACTATATTGATCATATTGCATTGGTCACATCGTATTGATCACAATGCATTGGTCAAATCGTATTGATCACAATGCATTGGTCACATCGTATTGATCACAGCTCCTGCTGACTGAAATTCAACATCAACGTGAACTAACAGACTCACGAGTTCACGTGGCTCTGGTGGAAACTCGAGAGGTTGAAAGAAACGCCGCCGTACGTTGATGTTGAATCAATAATGTTCAACTTCTTGGTTCTTTCGGTAAAGTCACGTAGAAGGGAAGTAATAAAATAATACAAATAAAACATAATAAAATAATTCTCAGAACGTTTCGGCCACAACGCAAGCAGCCGTCCTCATGTGAAGAACAGGTCTGTCGAGAAGACAGAGTCTGAATGACAACCCCAGGCTTGGAGCGTCTTTTTAAGCTGGGTTGGAGGGGGGGGAAGAGCGCCTTGTCTCGACAGACCTGTCTTCACCTGAGGACGGCTGCTTGCGTTGTGGCCGAAACGTCGTGAGAATTATTTTATTATGTTTTATTTTTATTATTTTATTACTTCCCTTCTACGTGACTTTACCGAAAGAACAAAGAAGATGAATCCCTGCAGTCACGAAAGCTTTAAATCGAAAAATAATGTTCAACTTCTCAAGCCACCATCGATGCAGCTGTGGCTCTTTCTGTTCGACTGTGATCAATACGCTGTGGCGCTTGTCGGGTGGTAGAGGGGGTCACGACAACAATAGTTGGAATATTAAACTCTCGCAAAAAATAATATGGATCACACCCTCGATTCTCCACTGCTGGATAAATGAATAGTGCCCTCTTTACACTGTATAGGGTGAGTTTAACACGTAGGCTTTCGCGACCAATATTGTTCATAATCAACGATTTTTGGGTTTAGATCGCGTTATTTATAAATGTGTCGTAACCCTCCACCACCCGACACGGCCAATCAGTAAAAAAAGTGTCACGTTGACAAAAGACAAATAGTTCACTGCTTTAGCCCACCGGTGTGTTGAAGCGTGAAACCACAACATTTACAATTTGAGTACGACGTTTCGCTGGTAATTGCATCCAGCATCATCGGGCAATTCGCCAGAATGGTGAGGCTCTGCTGTGTCTCCCGTTCTTATATAGAGCAGCAGCAGGGTGACGTCATCATTAACTCATTAACTCATCAGGTGCAAAGATTTGAGGGGGGGGGTTATTGTAATTATATACTTGATTAGTAATAAGGCTATTGTTACGATGCGAGTTGTAGATTAGTAATCATTTGGAATGTGTTCTATTGTGATTATGCTACATTAATAATCAGTTAGTGCTTGTTTCCCTTATAAGGAATTGTAATGCATCTTATTTAATAATACGCTTCCAGGCCGCACTAAGCCTGTAGCTGTCTGAGCGATTAAAGTTATTTCTGTTTCTCTCAATCTCAATGGATTCTCTAATTAGTCTTTGCCAGTAGTAACTAGTTTTACACAACACTTCAACGTTGTCAAAATCAATTGAGTGTCCCTGTTGACAAGCATGTTCTGCCACTGCCGACAGTTGTGTTTGCGATAGTTTAATATTTCTCTGGTGTTCTTTTAGTCTTACACTAACGTTACGCCCTGTCTGTCCAATATAGCATCTGCCACATACACAATTAATCCGATATACACCTTCTGTTGATAATTTAGGTAATTCGTCTTTAGTGCACGTTACTAATTGTTGAATTTTGTGTACTGTACCAAATCTTACTGTAATGTTTTGCTTTTGCAAAACACGGGCTAATTTGTCAGTTACTCCTGAGATAAATGGTATTTTTATTGTTTTAATAATCTGATCGCTTTCAGCAGTGTTGCTTTGCGATCGTGATTTGGCATTTAGTGCTCTGTTAATTTGAGCATTATTGTAGCCATTCTGTCTTAGTGCTTCTTTAACATGTTTAATCTCTCTCACTAGACTTTCATCATCTGACACTGTTTTAGCCCGATGTATGAGCGTCTTGATTAGAGAGGATTTCTGAGCTGGGCATCATCACCCAGCTCAGAAATCCTCTCTAATCAAGACGCTCATACATCGGGCTAAAACAGTGTCAGATGATGAAAGTCTAGTGAGAGAGATTAAACATGTTAAAGAAGCACTAAGACAGAATGGCTACAATAATGCTCAAATTAACAGAGCACTAAATGCCAAATCACGATCGCAAAGCAACACTGCTGAAAGCGATCAGATTATTAAAACAATAAAAATACCATTTATCTCAGGAGTAACTGACAAATTAGCCCGTGTTTTGCAAAAGCAAAACATTACAGTAAGATTTGGTACAGTACACAAAATTCAACAATTAGTAACGTGCACTAAAGACGAATTACCTAAATTATCAACAGAAGGTGTATATCGGATTAATTGTGTATGTGGCAGATGCTATATTGGACAGACAGGGCGTAACGTTAGTGTAAGACTAAAAGAACACCAGAGAAATATTAAACTATCGCAAACACAACTGTCGGCAGTGGCAGAACATGCTTGTCAACAGGGACACTCAATTGATTTTGACAACGTTGAAGTGTTGTGTAAAACTAGTTACTACTGGCAAAGACTAATTAGAGAATCCATTGAGATTGAGAGAAACAGAAATAACTTTAATCGCTCAGACAGCTACAGGCTTAGTGCGGCCTGGAAGCGTATTATTAAATAAGATGCATTACAATTCCTTATAAGGGAAACAAGCACTAACTGATTATTAATGTAGCATAATCACAATAGAACACATTCCAAATGATTACTAATCTACAACTCGCATCGTAACAATAGCCTTATTACTAATCAAGTATATAATTACAATAACCCCCCCCCTCAAATCTTTGCACCTGATGAGTTAATGAGTTAATGATGACGTCACCCTGCTGCTGCTCTATATAAGAACGGGAGACACAGCAGAGCCTCACCATTCTGGCGAATTGCCCGATGATGCTGGATGCAATTACCAGCGAAACGTCGTACTCAAATTGTAAATGTTGTGGTTTCACGCTTCAACACACCGGTGGGCTAAAGCAGTGAACTATTTGTCTTTTGTCAACGTGACACTTTTTTTACTGATTGGCCGTGTCGGGTGGTGGAGGGTTACGACACATTTATAAATAACGCGATCTAAACCCAAAAATCGTTGATTATGAACTGTATAGGGTGGTTTCACGCTTCAACACACCGGTGGGCTAAAACAGTGAACTATTTGTCTTTTGTCAACGTGACACTTTTTTGCTGATTGGCCGTGTCGGGTGGTGGAGGGTTACGACACATTTATAAATAACGCGATCTAACCCAAAAACGTTGATTATGAATAATATTCAAACTTAATTTGGAGCTTTCGTGACTGAAGGAATTACTCTTTGGTTCTTTCGGTAAAGTCACGTATAAAGATAAAATTATAAATTAAATTAAATACTAGCATACGACGTTTCGATTGCAACAAAAGCAATCATCATCAGGTACAAATTAAATAGAAACACAAATCTAGCATACTTAGAAATGTAATGTAATACAACAATAATATTGGTCGCGAAAGCCTACGTGTTTTCTTGGGAATTGAAAGCACTCGATGATTTCGCTCGTTGTGATGAGCGTGGGGAGACAGAGAGAGACTTTTGACTTTTAAACAACTTTCATTGCCGCCAGCAGCAACAGCACTGGCGGCGATTCCGATATGAAATACACAGTCACCAGCAACACAAATAGTCGCTATAAATCCACGCGCTGAGAGAGAGAAAGATGCGGAGAGACACACATGTATTTATGTTGAACTTCTTTCGCACCGTATGCAGCTTAGCCGTGTTCATAGGCGATGCGAGTGAAGGACAACAAACGAAACGCAGAATGCAGTTCTAAATGAATGGGTTTTTAATCTCGATGCAATAGTCCATAACTCCAGTGGCTTCCTAATATTGGACGCATAGAGATACAGAGAGATAGACACGCATGGAGGATGCATACAGAGAGATAGATGCAGACAGAGAGGGATACTTTGAGGGTGACGATGATGATAGTGGTTGTAATTGTGGTGGTAGTGGTGGAGTAAGGGTGCCGATGATTGTGGTTGAGGTGGTTGTGCACCTATCATGGCCGACCAAGCCTCAAATGAGTACCTGGTGCGGTGCGTAAACCTCGCTACTGGGGAGACAAAGGCGGCCGGGCGAAGTTGCTGGTCACCCACCCGCTCTAGCGCCGTTCCGTGCTCGCTAACAGCACGTGCCCCAGCAGTCTCTAAAGGCTTTAAGGGGGTTCTTTGTCTTTGGTTGGGTTATAACGATAGTCATCATTGTAGCGGTGGCGGTGGTGCTGTTTGGTGACGGTGATTTGAGGGGGCGGGGGGTTGGCGCGGGGGGCGCAGTGGGGATGAGTACAGCGAGCAAATAAACGCGCCTACCTTTTGGGGGGCTCGGGAGGGGGGCTGGGGAGGCGGGGGGGGGGGGTTCGAGTTACGGAAGAGTCGGGGGGGGGGGGGGGGGTGGTTCGTTTGTGGATGTTGTGGGCAGCGCCACCACTAAAAGCTTAATCCAACGATCTCCGCTGGAGCCGGGTTCGCTGAATCATTTATGTCCATGAGGCTCCCCGGGCGGAGCGGCTGACCCGAGACTCCTTCTCGCGCGCGCGAACACCTCCCCGGGTCGCACCCGGGTGCTCTGTCTCCAATACCGGGAGGATGGGAGGGGGGGAGGGCGAGTGGCAGTGGGGGGGTGATGCAAGGAACGGGGGGGGGAGATGGGGAGCGAGGTGGTGGGTGTCGGAATTCAGAGTCGGGGTGGCCACATACAAAAGTCACGTGCTTGACGGAATGATTGAGCTGATTTAGACACAGTGATGATGATGATGACGATGTCTGTTACGTGTGCTCGAACAGGAGCGGGCAACCCAAATATCAAGATGAGCCATTTTTGTTTCGAATTCCGTAATGAAAAAAATGCTTGGCGCGTCACGTGGGACGTGTCGAACAATCATCGGGCGCGCGCGGCGTGCATGGAACGGCTTGATTTGTGTTGGGATGGAGGGTGCGGATGGAGTCAATTGGTAAAAGCAGATAGACGGAGTGTGGTGGTGGTGGTGGTCCGTGCGGACTGGAGTTTGGTAAAACCCTGTTGTCCTGCGTGTCGGGTGGTGGAGGGTTTTGACGACACGCGCCACGGTGGCCAAAGGTCAACTACCTCGCCTGGTATGCAGAAGGTCGTGATCGACCCTGACGCCTGTTCTATATTTGGAGTGTGCGTCTCTCTCTCCCCGTGTTCGCGTTGATTTGTTCTCAGGGCTCCTCCTGTTTTTTCCCCTGCACATTTAGAATCAACATCACGCATTCAGAGAGGAGTATCTGGCTGCTATTCATTTCCACGCAATGAGAAGCCACATCGTTGAGCCATCGTTTGTGGCCAGGTTGCTTGTGGGGGAAAAAAAAAGAGTGAATACCTTTAGATGTGAAGCTGTCGTGACTGCAATGATTCATACTCTTTGTTTTTTTTCGGTAAAGTCACGTAGGTAAAAAATAAAATGAAATAAATGATGACAACTAAATTAAATCACGACGTCTCGGGCGCAACACAAGCGTCCGTCATCAGGTGGGAAAGCATCGCCTACTGCTGATGCATTCTGTTGTGTTGCGCCCGAAACGTCCTGATTTAATTGAGTTGTTTTCATTCATTTTATTTTTTACCTACGTGACTTTACCGAAAAAAACAAAGAATATGAGTGAATACCTTACTTGGTAAAATAAAAATAGCGATTGAACCAAATAAATCAAATAGATTACCACCTCGCTGCTGCGTCTCTGTGGCTCTGTCACGCGGTGCCGACTCCGTAACCGTGGATCCGGAGGTGTGTTTTTTGGTGTTGTTCAAGAGGAGGCCCCGAATCCACTCCGCGGATTCCCAGTCTCAGGTGGATTCACCGACGACGACGATGATGGTGATGATTGATGATAATGCACCGGTCCTCCTGGAACGTGATGGCAGTGGCTCCATCATCACTGTGCTCTCCGCCAGGACTGCCGCATAGACACACAGGCGCACGCATACAGAAGAAATGCCCCCCCTCCAACCCCCCTCCGCCCCTCCCTCCCCCCCCCATATAGCCTGAACCGACTGTTGGGGCAAGTGCTGTTAGCGAGCACCTATGAAGGCCGGAACGGCACACCAGTATGTGGGTGGTGAACACCACGCCCGCCGCTTTTGTCTCCCCAGTGGTCATGTTTACACACCACAGCAGGTACGCATTTGAGGCTGAGTCCATCTAGGGGAGGCCAAGGATCGGTTCGTATAGTCGTCACCGGTTGGTGGCAGTCGGGTCCCCTGGTTCATAGCAAAGCACGCTATTCCCTACACCTCGGTCCACCACAAACAACAACCGCTATTCGCCACTAAGTGGCGGTGACATCACCACGGCGCTTGTGCCAGGCTAGGTGCACATTAAGGCCACGTGAAGTGTCGAACGCCCGCCGACAGGTGGTCACAGGACAGGCCCAGCAGGTGCCATGGGTCGACTGACTGAGATGACTGGCCGATGCACCACCTGTGCCCCCTACTGTGCCAACTCGCTGTGTTTTAATCGCCCGACGCTCCACTCGTTGTTGTGAGCTTCGCTCCTCTGCCCTCCGTTGTTGCTGGAGGGCGACTGCCTCCAACTGCCCAGCAGCAGCGTCCTTCACGATCCAGATCTTGACACCGCTGGTACCAGTCATTGGCAAGCGGACTCCCCAATAAACCCACACACTACCACACATGCACACACTCTCACGCACACAAGTACAAAGATCCCCCATATAGCCTTAACAGACTTTTGGGGCCAATGATGTTAACGAGCACCTACGAAGGACGGTAAGGCACACGAGGAGGTGGGTGGCGAACACCACACCCGACCGCCTTTATCTCCCCAGTAGCGATGTTTCCACACCGCACCAGGTACTCATTTGAGTCTGAGTCAACTCAGGGTAGGAGGTCTAGAACCGGTTCATATAATCGTCACCGGTGGGTTTTGGCCGCGTTTGTGTGAAGATCAATTTGGGCAGCCGGGTTCGCTGAGCGGCGCGCTAACCGCTGCACTACCGCTCCCCTCTCTCGCACGGACACACACACACGCTCTCGTGCACACACACACACGCGCGCTCTCGTACACACACACACACACGCGCTCTCGTGGACACAAACACGCTCTCGTGCACACACACACGCGCTCTCGTGGACACACACACGCGCTCTCGTGCACCGACACACACACACACACGCTCTCGTGCACACACACACATGCGCTCTCGTGGACACACACACACACGCTCTCGTGCACACACACACACGCGCTCTCGTGCACACACACACACACGCCCTCATACGCACACACACATGCGCGCTCTCGTGCACACACACACACGCTCTCGTGGACACACACACACACGCGCGCTCTCGTGCCCTGACACACACACACACACACGCTCTCGTGCACCGACACACACACACGCCCTCGTACACACACACACACACGCTCTCGTACACACACACACACGCCCTCGTGCACACACACACACACGCGATCTCGTGCACACACACACACGCTCTCGTGGACACACACACACACGCGCGCTCTCGTGCCCCGACACACACACACACACGCTCTCGTGCACACACACACGCTCTCGTGGACACACACACGCCCTCGTACACACACACACATACGCGCTCTCGTGCACACACGCGCGCTCTCGTGCACCGAGACACACACACACACACGCGCTCTCGTGCACCGACACACACACGCGCGTGCTCGAGATAAGCGAGGAAGTAGCGTCGAGGAGTGTCGGACGGTGGGCGCGCGATTGACGCAGTTATCAGCTAATTCCAGGTAGCCTTCCATTAGTTTCCATGGTGATTTGCGCGGCAGATTAAAGAGCCGAATTAAGCACTGTCACGGCGCGACGTCTTAATTCAGAGCACGTGCCTGAGCCGCGCGCAACACGCCGGACGGAATGATGCGTACACACCAAACAAGTACAAAGATCCCCCGTATAGCCTTAGCAGGCTATTGGGGCAAGTGCTGTTAGCGAGCACCTGTGAAGGCTGAGTGGTGGAGGCGGCCCAGGGACAGGTTCAGATACATCGCCACTGGGTGTTGGCCGTGAGCGGGAATCGAACTGGGCTCGCCGGGTTAGTAGCGCGGCGCGATAGACGCTACACCCCCCCCCGGCCGCCCACAATACACACACTACACACGTACAAACGCGCGATCACAATTATTATACGTATAACCTTACAACAGTCTGAGTAGCAGCGGCGATGTAGGCCTGCCCGGCACGCGAGTGGGTTGAGCGACCATTAATCCCCCCCCCCCACCCGGTCGACTTAAAATTTGAGGCTGAGTCGACCTAGCAGAAGACCAGGACCGGTTCAAATAATCATCATCGGTGAATGGGCCGTGAGCTGGGATCGAACTCTGGTGGCAGGGTTCTTAGGGCATGCAAAGACAAAGGAATCCCCACCCCCATATAGCCTTCAACACACCGACGAGGCAAGTGCTGCCAGCGAGTACTTACTTCCGAAAGATCGGGACGTCGCATACTGCTGGGTAATCGTGGCTTCAGCTTTGCATTCAAAGCGGCATTGGTCAAATATCCCAAAAGCGGACACTGCTAGTCTATTGTGGCGCAGACAACAGTGGGTTTATTAAGCGGTCCAAAGTTGAGGTTGCATTGGCCTAATCTTACGAATATTACTTGTCTTAAATGTGTTTCTACGTATGTCTGTGGGTCTCCATGTATCTCTGTGTCTATATGCATCTCTATGAGTCTATGTATCTCTATGTGTCTCTATGGCTTTATTATATGGCCAATAGTCTGGGTTGCATGGCCACAATCGTACGAATGTTACTTGTCTTTAATGTGTCTCTGTGTATCTCTATGGATCTCGATGTATCTCTGTGTCTATATGCATCTCTATGAGTCTATGCATCTCTATAGGTCTCGATAGGATTACTATATGGCCCTTAGTCTGGGTTGCATGGCCAAAATCGTAATGATTTAACTTGTCTTTAATTTTCCATTCATTAAGGAAATTTGCCAATCGGCTTATTGGTCATAGGGGGGGTTGGGTGGCGTGTGGAGGTTCCTCATCCAGCAGTGGATTGCCCATGGCTGATGATGACGATATTAATAATGACGAAGAAAAAAGTGGTGTCTCAAGCGAGCCATCAATTCTGCTGCATGTCGGCTATATCAAAGATTAATTGGAGACTCCATGAGATTAATTAGTCGCTGTAATTACCAATCAACGTAATGGATCAATTACAACTGAAAACTCGGGCGCTAAGAGGAAGTGCTCATTTGACCAACCATACAAAAAACACAAACACACAACAAATACAAAGGTCCCCCGTATAGCCTTAACATACTGTTGGGGCAAGTGCTGTCAGCGAGGGCCTGTGAAGGCCCAACACGGCACAGAATGATGAGGTGGGTGGCCAGCACCACGCTCGACCACCTTTGTTTCCCCAATGCTCATGTTTACGCACCGCACCAGCTACTCGTTTTAAGGCTGACTCCACCTAGGGGGAGCCCACGATCTGTTGCGTTATTCGTCACCGACGTTCGCTGTGAGAAGGCATCGAACTCGGGTCGCCGAGTTCGTAGCGGAATTCGCTAAACTACTACACCACCGCTCCCAACTAAACAAAGACACTGATCCCACGTATAACCTTCACCGATTGTTGGGACAATTGCTGCTAACGGCACACGAACGGGTTGGTGGCCAGCAACACGCCCGGCCGCATTTGTATCCCCAGCGGCGAAGTTTGCACACACCCGTTTAATCGCTACGATAGTCACGCCTGATTATCAATAACCAAACGGTTATGGTCGTAATCTTTCGCGTGGCATTGCCTCTCAGGTCAATAGGTCACAGAGGGTCAAGGTCGAATTGATTTTAGAATCGGGCTTCGCTGCCTGATATCGCCATGTTTAGAGTAGTCACCAACCCCACTTCATCATCAACATCTGGGATGACCCTGGGTGGCTCAGCTGATAGAGTTTGGGGGAAGGGGGTTGTGGTTGTTGAGGTTAAGAGGTCAAGGTGAGACGGACAGGAGGTACGCTTACCTCCTCTGTCACCTCTCGCGAGAGCAGCGTTACACCACTGCTTGGCGTTACCTCCCCTGTCACTTCTCGCGAGAGCAGCTTTAAACCTCGGCGTGCCGACCAATGTTTTGATTCCATATCCAAGCATGGCGCTTCATTAAGCACTATTCAATTTTGGTTTTCAAATGTAAAATATATATACATGTACGCGACGCGCAAATGTGATCAGACGTTTAATTAACGGAAAGCGACAACAATTGTCGTTACTTAGATTTCTTTCGAGTTTTATTTTTTTCGTAAGCTTGGTGCGTAATCATACGTGGGTGTAATGTTGGAATGATGGTAATGCATCCCATCGCGAACGCTTGGTTTCTGAGTGTGCGCGTGTCGGGAAGGGGTGATGCAGTGGGTTAGCGAGCGAATATCTGAACCGTTCCTGGGCCTCCACCGAGGTTGACTCAGCCTCAAATGAGTACCTAGCGTGATGTCTACTAAACATCGCCACTTGCGAGACAAAGTCGGCCGTGCGTGGTGCAGGCCCTCAAACCCTCGTGTGCCGTGCGGGCCTTCTTAGGTGCTCGTAGCTCAACAGCACTTGCTCCAACAGTCTGTTAAAAGCCGTGCGGGGGACCTGTTTCTTTTTTGCAAGCAGAAGCAGCTTCTGTTTGGCCGGATAGAGGGGGTCAAACGGGATGCGGCGCGGGATAGAGGAGAGACGGAGCTGATGCGGTACAGATGGACGTGGAGCTGAGTGGACTTGCCGATGACGGGTACCAGCGGTGTCAAGATCGTTCCACTGGCCCTCCCTCCCCTCCCTCCCCTACCTCCCTCCCCTCCTTTCCGTTCCGTCCGCCCGTGTCTAAGAGCGCCGATTTCTTTTGCAATTCGCTGCCACTTTCAAGCAGCCCACGAGACGCGTGCCCACGGACGACGCGTTCAGTTGTTTAAAGTGATTGGAAATTGTTATTGATCGCTTGTGATTGCCTCGCGAACCCCACTGGCTGGGCGCGCGGAGCGTTAGCGCGCACACGTGGTCTCGGCCTCTTCATGCGCGCGCGTGTGTGGCGGGGAGCGGTAGCGCAGCGGTTAACGCGCCGAGGATTGCCAAGTCGGCGACCCGAGTGACCGACACCGGTGACAATGATCTGAACCGGTGCCTAGCCTCCCCGAGCTCGACTCCGCCTTGTGTGTAAAACGTCAGCGCCGGGGAGACAAAGGCGGCCGGGCGTTGATGGTTGACACCAACCCACCGCTTCGTGTGCCGTGCCCGACTTAATCAGCACTTGCCCGAGACAGTGTGTTGAGGCTATACGGGTGATCTTTGTCTTTGTGTGTGAGAGTGGTTGTCGAGGCATTTGTTGGTGATGCGGTCAGAGCCGAGCCCGGCGACCATCACCCCACACAGGCCACGGTCGCTGCGTTGTCTTGTGGATGCACTGCACGGGGAAGGGGGGAGGAGAGCGAGAGATAGTTTTGGGGGTGCGATGCGTGGTGGGAAAGAGGAAAGGAAGGGGAAAGGGAAGAGAGAAGAAATATTTTGTGAAATCTTTCATTTAAACAGTGGGAGGGGGGCACATAACGCAAAGCATTGAAAAAAACGAAATGATGAACGAAGCAAAGTGCCGACGACACCGAGCATCTTCTTGCATCCTCTGATCGTAAAAAAAGAAAGAGAAGAAGGAGAGATGGAATGTGAGACGAGAGGTGAAGGATGGAGATGGAGCGGAGAAACGGGAGCACGGGGGATCAGGGGAGACGAGGAGAGGGAGGAGGGAGAGGCTTCGTCAGGGCCTCCACCCTGCTGCTGCTGCTGTACACACGAGGAGCGGCGTCTGTTTTCCCAGCGGGCGGCGACATGGGAGAGGGGAGGGGGTTCAGAGTGGGGCTGGCCACGAACACGAGGCGCTGACGCTGGCTCTGGCTCTGGCTCGGCTCGTGCGCCTCTTCCCACGACGCACGAGCGACGCGGCTCAGCCGGGGCTCGGCTCGAGGGCTCCGCTCGTGGGCATCCAAAGGACGGCTGGGACCGTGCTTAGAGCCGGCTCAAGTTAAGCGCATGGCTCCGAGCCGCGGCTGACTTGAGCCAGAGCCCAGCCTGGGCCGAGTCGTGACTGAGAAAAAAATATGAAATGATGAACGAAGCAAAGTGCCGACTACACCGAGCATCTTCTTGTTTCCACTGATCGTAAAAAAAAGAGATTCCTGCACGGCCTCATCCGAGCAAGTCGAGGGTAATGGCCACGGAAGGTGTCCGAATGCACCAACGCGGGAGGAGGATTTATTCAGATGATCGCACGAGCCCAAGTATCGTCGATATCGACCCGACGTGGCCAGGAATCAAACTCGATACTTCGGAGGTTGATTGGCACCATAAGGAGATAGGGAGAGAGTGAGAGATGATGTCATCGAGGGGTCATCCCGTGAGCTCAGAGGCACCGGGCACGGGGAGAGGGGAGACGGAGCGCGCCCTTCAGACTGGGGAGGGAGGGAGGGCGAGAGAGAAGGGAAGGAGAGAGAGAGGGAGAGTAGGGGAAGACTCGCGCCCAGGGGAGTGAGACGAGGCTCTCGTCAGAGGCGCCAGACCCTGCGTGAGTGTCTCGATATGTCCGTGTGTATGCATGTATTTGTGTATGTGTGTATGTATTTGTGTATGTGTGTATGTGTCTGTGTGTATGGGGAGCTGTAGTGTAGTGCTTAGCTCTACGCTGCGCTATGAACCCGGCGACCCGGGTTCGATTCACGCTCACGGCCAACACCAGTGACGATAATCTGAACCGGTCCTGGGCCTCCCCTAGGTCGACTCAGCCTCAGACCAATACCTGGTGCGGTGTGTAAACATCGCCACTGGGGAGAGAAAGGCGGGCGGGCGTGGTGCTGGCCATCCGCTTGATCTCGTGTGCCGCGGTGGCTCGCGAAAAGCACTTTCCCCAACAGTCTGTTAAGGCTATATGAGGGATCTTTGTCTGAGTCTTTGCAAATATGTATGTGTGTAGGTGTGTAGGTGTCTATGTACCTGTGTGTGTGTGCGCGCGCAAGCACGTGACGTAATCGTGACCCAGGCGCGGGAGGGAGAGGGAGGGGAGGGAGAGGCAATGCGAGGTGGAGAGAGACGGAAGAAGGGAGATGGGGAGACGCAAAGGGAGAGTGGCGAGCAGAAAGACACCACGGCCATCGAGTTGCGAGAGGGCACCGCGACACAGAGCGGAGCGAGAGAGAGGGCGAGCGGCGAGTGTGTGGGAGAGCGGGCGGGAGAGTTCGCGTCAAGGGGAGAGCGTGGTGGCTGGGAAGGTGGGGGCGATGGGGAGGTGAGGTGGGCGGGGGTCAAACGGAAACGAGGGAGACAACGGTGAGCAGAGAGTGGGGACAGTCACAAGGGAGGGAAGGAAGGGGAGGGGGGGAGGAAAGTAGGGGGGGGGGAGGAATGGTAAGGAGATGGGGGGCGAGAATTGGAGGAATTGATGCTATTGACGATAAGATTGCAGGACGGATGAATAATATGGAATTGGTTGGTGAGGGGTGGGTGTGGAGGGGAATGGAGGGAGGGGGGGTATTTTGGATGCTAGGCGGAGGGAGGGAGGACTGAGAGGGAGGGGATGTGAAATCGCGGAAGAGAAGAGGGGTGGGCTGGGTGCGGCAATCAGGGGTCGTGTAGGAGCTGGGGGACACGATTTAGGAGCGGCATGGAAGGAGGGAGAGATCCGATGGATGGTGATGGAGGGAGAGGGATGGAGGGAGTAAATGATGATGGGGGGGGGGGTGTTGAAGAGAGTGGAGGGGGCGTGGCTAGAGAGTGAGAGCCCCACCCCCTACCCCCACCCCCCCCACCCCCGCGCCACCCCCCAACCCCCACCCCCTTGATGCAGCGCCACGTGACGAGCCCGCGCCGCCTTAATTGCGCCTCGCCCGGCCGAAGCCACAAGATTTATGTCCGTGCCCGGCCCCTATCTGCGGGGGCTAATGACATGTACGACGGCGGCATCATTGATTTGTATGAGGAGTCTCCGTTCATCATTTATCACAATTTACGGGCAGCCCGGTGCTTTATTTTTGTTCGTGTCTCTTGCATTGGCGACCCCTCCCCCCCACCCCTCCCCGGTCGGCTGACCGCCCCCTCCCTCACCTTAACCCCCCCCACCCACAGGCAAGCAACAACTCCCAGCCGACGCCCATTCTCACCAATGCTGTGCCAAGCACTTTGTGACCAGCCCCCCCCCCGCTGTGCACCCCCAATCTACCCGCGACCGTCCACCCAACTCGATCTCACCCCGCCCCCTCTCTCTCCCAGCCCGCTCTCATTAGCCCCCCCGCCCCCCCCCTAAACGATGCTGTGCCAAGCACTTCCCACCACCCACGCCTCCCTATGGCCCCCTAACACCCACCCCCAACCACCTCTACATCCCTCTAACCCCCCCAACAACCTTGACCCCCCCCACGCCTCTTTTCACACCGACACCAAACACCCTCACACCTCCACCATTGTCTCTACCCCACGCACCCCCATGACAACACCCCACAACATCGCCCCCAACTCCCACACTCTACCCCGTAACGCACACAGATCCCCCGTGTAGCCTGTGACAGACTGACAGGGCACGTGCTGCTAGCGAGGGGCACCTAGGAAGGCCGGCACGGCACACGACGTGGCCAACACCACGCCCATCCAGTAGCGATGTTCACTACACGCCGCGCCAGGTAGACATTTGAGGCTGAGTCGATCTACGCGGGAGGCCCAGGAACGGTTCAGACAATCGTCACCGGTGTTGGCCGTGAGCGGGAATCGAACGCGGGTGGCCGGGTTCATAGTGCATTGCCACCAGCAACCATGCTACGTAACTCCACCGCCACCACCACCACCATCACCACCACCACAGCCACCACCGCCACCACCACCACCTCCTCCTCCTTCCTCCACCCCGTAACGCAGCGAGTGATCAATGTCTCGCGAGCGCCGCGAGGCTACGGAGCCCGCCTTTATTTTGTTGAAGCGCCGCGTTAGGCGGGGAGACGCGGCTTGCAACGCGCGGGAATTTGGGTTGAGTGTGGGTGGAGGGAGTGAGGGAGGGTGGAGGGAGTGAGGGAGGGAGGGTGGAGGGAGTGAGGGAGGGTGGAGGGAGTGAGGGAGGGTGGAGGGAGGGAGGGTGGAGGGAGTGAGGGAGGGGAGAAGGGGGAGGGGGGCGTGGGGAGGCGGCGTGGGGGGAGGGGAGAAGGGGGAGGGAGGGGGAAGGGAGGGCGGGGGGGTGAGCCGAGTGAACAGCAATAATTTTTCACAATGAACCGGATTTTAATTTTAAAGACCGCGCATGGGCGAGATGATGGTGGGAGTGAGGGTGAGGTGTGGAGAGGTGGGAGGAGGAGGGAGGAGATTGGAGGTGGAGCGAGCGGTGGCGCAGTGGTTTGCGCACTTCGCCTTGAACCCGGAGACCTGAGTTCGATCCCTGATCAACAACGGCTGGCGAGCGGTGGTGCGTGACATCTGACCAGCCCCCACCTCCCCTTGGAACCTTATCTCAACCAACTTGCACTGACCAATGCGGTGAAGTATGGTCGAACAACCACCCCAACCTCCGTGGCGCTGTGTCAATCAGCAGCTGGTCAAAGGCTGCGCGCTCTAAATTAATAAATTAATTTGTCGATTAATTAATTACTTCCCACGAAACATGTAAATACACATGCGTCACGTGATGTATTGTTTATGATTATGATCAGAATGGTATCAAGATTCAGGATATAGAATTAACACGGGTCAAACAAAATGTTTATGTTATTTTAGCAGATAATACCCGCTGATCTATGCAGCTATTTTATTTTCAGAAGCTACCTGGCCACAAATGACAGCTAAATAAGTGGCTCATCATCATGCGGACATTCATAAGCAGCCAATCACCCTAAACGCGTGATGTTGATTGTAAATGTGGAGGGGGGGGGAAAAGGAGAAAAATCGACACAACGACGGGGAGAGAGACATGAACACTCCGAATATACAGCAGGCCTGAGGGTCGGGATCGAACCCACGACTATCCTGTATACCAGGCGAGGTAGTTAACATCTCGCCACCGCAGATAATCGGAGTTGCGGGACAAGCCCTTGAACTAAATTACGAGAATTTACCCGGTCGTGAGGCAGACTCGGGGAGAGGACATTATCCGTTAGCTATGAGGAGCAAGGCAAGGTAATTTACCCTTTTTACCGGGTAAAAGGGTAAAGGTAAAGGGTAAACGTGTCGACATGCCAAGGGGTAAGGTAATGGGTAAGGTAAAGGTAGGGCGAAGTATTACCCTGTAAATACCTTGTTTACCGCTGGCTAAAAGCTCCGTGGCACAGTCCGTGGAATCCATTTGAAATTGGAATCATCGAGAGTATTCTATATGAATAAAGCGCTCTACCTCGCATTTACCTGTTATAAACCTTTTTCATGTGTAGTAGTACCCCAGTAATTACCCTGTAATCGGGTGATTTGTATGGGGTAAGGGTAAAAGATAGGGTAATGGTAGGCTCGTTGTTTTTACCTTTTACATTTTACCTTACCTTGTCGAGGCCTAGGAGAAGGAGCGACCTCCCATTGAACTGCAAGACGACATGGGACCACGTGGGGGGGGGGGGCATTGAAAGTACCAGGGACTTGTTTTCAGATGGCAGCCCCCCCAATCAAGCCCACTATCCCCCCCCAAGATCCCATCGCCCTCCAGCACCCCCTTCCACCTCCCCCAGGTTACTAAGAGCGCTTGTCCACACCTCTAGACAACGTGGTGTTAGACAGGCGTTTGGTGAGTGTCGTGCTTCTAGATTTGAAGTTTTCGTGACTGCAAGGATCCATTCTCTTTGGTTCTGTCGGTAAAGTCACGTAGGTAAAAAAAAAATTAAATGTACTTTTTTTATTTTTAGTTTGTATTTTTTAACCTACGTGACTTTACCGACAGAACCAAAGAGTATAGTGTTGTGCTTGTGGTGGTGTCGTAGTCAGCGCACCGCGCTAGGAGACCCAGCGAGCCGAGTTCGATTCCCGCTCACGACCATGAACAGCGGCGAATAATTTTGCATCGGTCCTGGTGCCTCCCCTAGGTTGGCTCAGCCCTAAACGAGTACCAGGTGCGATGTGTACGCGTACAAACAGAAATACCGCTGGGGAGACAAAGGCCACCACACCACCCTCTCGTGTGCCGTGCTAGCCCTTTATAGATGCTCGCAAACAGCACTTGCCCCGACAACCTCCGTTGGCTACACAGAGAGGATCCTAGTGGCGTGCTGTCTGGGAACGAGGAATTCCTCCGTCAAAAACGTCTGACCAGTGCGGAAGAGTAGGCCAAACCCACCCCACCGTGTGTGTTGCGCAGTGTGTGTTTCGTCACCGAAACGTGGGGCTGGACTAGTTAGTTAGTTAGATAGTTCGACACTTGGCTTTTGCCTCCACATTCAGAATCAACATCACGCGTTTAGAGGATTTGACTGATATGAATCTCCACGTGACGATGAGCGAATTCGTTGAGCTATCGTTTGTGGCCAGGTCACGTGTCTAAAAAAATAGCGACATAGCTCCATGGGGTTCACCCTTGTAAAAGAAAAAAAAATCATATATTTTTGTTTAGTTTATCCTGCACGGTATCAATGCTGCGGCCTGCGGTTTAAGTTCCCCCACCACTGATACGGGGATGTGGCTACCCGCATTAGGGACTGAATCGTTCTCAAAAGCAATTTGGCGATATAAACCGTCTCCACGCAGTTAGCCGCCGATCCGCATATCAGCCAGATAATGGATCTCAACGAGCTCCCGGCTGGTGAACGGACATCGATCAGTCGACGTCTTAATTACGCAATGTCGTTTGGCTAATCGGGTGAGACCCAGATGAGAAATTCAATCTTTTTTTTTCGTTTTCTTTTTTTTCATAAAGGAGATCCCAGAGATGTGCTCACGTGAGCGATGCATGTTACGAAGACAAATCTATATCGTATAAAGTGGAAACACACCACATGCCAAGTTTATACTCTGAGCTCTGACCAATCGCCAGTTACAGCTCTGGCCATCTTGAGAGCCTGAACGTTCGCATTTTGTTGATATTTAACAGAGAAAATACGTGGATAATTATCTATTGTTTCCAAAGGAATGTAAGGCCCTATTTTAATCCTGAATCTGCATATGCCTCTATGACGCGGCATATATATACTGTACGTACACAAGAGACATGGACCCCCCCTCACCCCACTTCCCCATTCCCTCCACCCCTCCCTCCTGCCCCCCAC
Organism: Lampetra fluviatilis; assembly: GCF_964198595.1. Taxonomy (NCBI): domain Eukaryota; kingdom Metazoa; phylum Chordata; class Hyperoartia; order Petromyzontiformes; family Petromyzontidae; genus Lampetra; species Lampetra fluviatilis. The sequence goes on along the minus strand of NC_136291.1, from coordinate 1,864,435 downwards.
AGCGTAGCCATGCAATGTCAGGGCTACATCTTCGCCTCAACCAGCGTTCAATGCGCGACACATTCTGGCACATTTAATAGACATCATATCTCTCTATCTAAATCAGCTCAAGCCTCCCCGTAAATCACGTGACTTCTGTGCGTCACCGCCCCCCACTCTGAACCCCTCCCCTCTCCCCCCCATCGCCGCCCACTGTGAAAACAGACGACGCTCCGAACAGCAACAGCAGCAGCCTCTCCCTCCTCACTCTCCTCGTCTCCCCTGAGCCCCCGTGCTCCCGTTTCTCCGCTCCGTCTCCATCCTTCACCTCTCGTCTCCCATTCCTTCTCCTCTTTCTATTCCCAGGCCCCTTCTCTTTTTATTTCCCATACAATCCATCCGCGGCTCTGCTCCTTCCCGTGGGGTGTGCGCCACGGGTGAAACGTTGCCAGAACATTGAATATCAAATTCTCGCGTGCGAAACACTCCACTCCCACTGCCGGCGGCTGTCCCATTACCGCTCATCAGTGACGATAGAAATGTGATGCGGCATCCTGCACGTATTTTAATTCTAAGCTTTCATTACCCGAAATCAACAATCAATTTCAAAAACTGCGTAGGGCCCACCTCCTTCCACTTTAGGCCTCACCATTTCCTGATTTGGCCATTTTTTTTCTCAACTCCGCACCTTTCCTTTTTTAGGGACCGCCCCTTTCTTATTTAGGCCCCGCCCATTTCTAAGTTGGGCCCGCCCCCTTATTTCTGACACAGGGAGGGGGTTGTTTGGGTAGTGGCGTGATTGGGGGGTGGGGGGTGTTGACCGCTTAACGATAACACTGACCAAAACTAAAATCCGTCTTAGAGCAGCGATTGCATCAAATATTATTGTGATTATAATCCTATTAACACTTTGGCACACATTTCTTGAGAACTGCCTTTTTGTGGTTAGTTTGTTGTCCTTCCACCGCACCTGCGATGAGCACGGTTGGCTACGTACGGTGCAAAAGAAACTCAATATACTCACAGTACATACAGCAACGTGTGACCAGGCAGCTCGCCCTCGCTCGCGTTCTCTCGTTCCCCCATCCCTCTCTCTCCCCCTCTCCCCTTCTCTCTCCCCATCTCTCTCTCAGTCGCGCACACCCAATGCGTCTTTTTTTTTGCAGGAGGCGCGTCAGTCTGTCGCTTAACCTGACGTGACAACTTTTGAAAAATTAAAAGAAAGGCAACATTAATTAAGTCGCTGTCGGAGTGGAAATGTGCAGGGAAAGGTCATGAGTGGAGCGTGAGGGTGAGACGCGACCGTGCATATTAATGCGCCTAATGAAGACGCCACTCTTTGTCACTGGGCACGTGTGTGCGCACGCGCGTGTGCGTGTGTGCGTGTGTGCGTGTGTGTGTGTGCGTGTGTGGGTGTGTGTGTACGTGTTTGTGTGCCTGTGTCGGGACCAATATTTGTGTGGGGGGGGGGTGTACCAGTGTCACATTCATGTGTTGATGTGATGTGTGTGTCACGTTGAACCAGGTGTGTGTGCGTGTGTGGGCGCACGCGCGTGTGTGTGCGTGTGTATTTGTGTGTGTGCGTGTGTATTTCTGTGTGTGTGTGCGTGTGTATTTGTGTGTGTGCGTGTGTATTTGTGTGTGTGCGTGTGTGTGTGTGTGCGTGTGTCGGGACCAATATGTGTGTGTGTGGGGGGGGGATGTGCCAGTGTCACATTCATGTGTTGATGTGATGTGTCTGTCACGTTGAACCAGGTATGTGTGCGTGTGTGTGCGTGTGTATTTGTGTCTGTGTGTGTGTGAGGGTGCGAGAGTTTCACATGGATGTGTTGATGTGTGTGTGTGTAACAGAGAGCGTGTCACATTGTGGCACGGGTGTGTGAGTGTCGCATTGTGATCGGTGTCACATTGTGTCAGATTATATTTTTATCCGTGTGTATGTCACCTTGTTAGGTTCCTGCTAACAGCACTTGCCTCAATGGCCTGCTAATACTATAGGTGTGAGTGCCACGTATATGTATGTTGAACTTCTTTCGCACTGCTACATCATGGGACCCCCTTGCCAATATCAAAATATACGAATGGGTTTTCATATTTCAAGCAGCGAAATGCTCTACGTGCCACAATTACGCAATGTGTGTGTGGAGCGGTAGTGTAGCAGTTGGCACGCTTCGCTGCGAACCCAGCGACCCGAGTTCGATTCCTGCTCACAGACACGCACAGATTCTGGACCTCCCCTAGGTCGACTCAGCCTCAAATGACTACCTGATGCGGTGTATAAACATCGCAACACCCCCACGTGTGCCGGGCCTTAATAGATTGCTCGCTCGCGCAGCACCTGCCCAAAAGTCTATACGGGGGATCTTTGTCTTTGCGTTTTTAACCGTCGGGGGGAGTGGTGGCGCAGTGGTTGAGCGCACTGCGCTACGAAGCCGGTGGCTCGCCGAAGTCTGGCGACAAGATTCGTCCCTTTAACTCAGCCCGAGCCGCAACTCGCACGCGTGGATTCTCATCAATGCGGCGGTCCCCCCCAATATCGCCACGTGGCTAAAACCGAGCGCCTAACTGGGAGATAAAATCTGGGCTCTTCCCACCGCCTCAATCTTCGCTCTCTCTCTCTCTCGTGAGCGAAGGGTGGAGTTCATCTTGAACTCTGTGATAGAAAACGTGTTACAAAACAAACACAGACAAAAGGCCCCCCCTACCGTACAGCCTGTGCAGTCTGTTGGGGCAAGTGCTTTTAGCGAGTAGCACTTACAGAGGTCGGTACGACGGAACACAATCGGGGTGGGTGACCCAGCACCACGCCCGTCCGCCTTGGTCTCCCTAGCGACGATGTTTACACACCGCACCAAGTACTTATTTCAGGCTGAGTCTACTTAGGGGAGGGAGGTCCAGGACCGGCTCAGATAATCATCACTGGTTTTGGCCGTGAGCGAGAATCGAATGGGGTCACCGGGTTCGTAGCGCAGTGCCATAACCGCTACACTACCGTTCCCCACGCATATACACACAGGCGAACACACACACGTACACACACGTAACACACACAAGTACACGCACGTACACACACGTACAGACACACACGTCCACACAAGTACACACACGTACAAACACAAGTACACACAACAACAACAACAACAACAGCCATTCGCCACTAAGTGGCGGTGACGTTACCACGGCCCTTGTGCCAGGCTATGTGCACGTTGGGGCCACGTGAAGTGTCGAACGTCCGCTGGCAGGAGGTCACGGGGCAAACCCAGGTGACACGGGTCGACTGACTGAGATGACTGGCTGATGCACCACCTGTGCCCCCTACTGTGCCAACTTGCTGTGCTTTAGCCACCCGGCGCTCTGCTCGATGTGGTGAGAGTCGCTCCTCCCGCCTCCGTTGTTGTTGGAGGGCGACTTCCTCCAACTGCTCAGTAGCGTCCTCCACGAGCCTCATCCACAGAGGCCGATCTTGACACCGCTGGTACCTGTCATCTGCAAGTCCACTCAGCTCCACATCCTCCTGTACCACATCACTCCATCTCCTCTCTCGCCCGTGCCGCGCCCGTTTAGCCCCCTCGATCCGGCCGAACAAAAGCTGTTTTGGCATGCGGTGGATGGGCATGCGTGCTACATGACCCAGCCAACGCAACCTTGCCTGCCGGAGGTGCTCACCGATGGGACTTTGTCAGATCTTTCAAGAATATGTGAGCTCCTCACACAATCCAGCCTGGTTAAACCCAGGATGGATCGTACGCAGGCCAACCTAAATGTTTCTAACTGGCTAAGATGTTCAATTAAGAAGGTCCACGTTTCACAAGCGTAGAGAAGGGACGGAATTACTGTGGCCGAGAAGACCTGAAGCTTCGTGCGGAGCGACAGACCAGGTAGCTTCCACACAGCGTTACGCAACCGATTAAAATATAATTCCGCTCGACTGATTCGGAGTGAGACCTCTGCTGTCAAACCGGAGCCGGTCATGAGCACACTGCGCAGGTATGGGAAACTCTCCACTCTCTCCACAACTACCCTATACACATACACGTACACACACAAGTACACACACATACACACACGCACACTGGAGCCAGAATGTCTGTCGCGGGAGTGAGAAGGCAAATTGGGGAAAAACACAAATGAGGTGTCGTAAGCCCTTGCCAATACCGCATCGCTTTCCCCCCTCCATCATCTCACCCCCCCCCCCAGGCCCCCGCTCCCCCTACCCTCCCCCCTCCACCGCTAGCGACGAGCGTGCTTGTTCATGTTTTGGAGTGAGTCGTCGACGGGCAATGGATGCGTACTGACATCGTTCGCTCTTTCTCGCTCGCACGCGCTCGGTCATCAGTGATGACCCAAGCCACTGCTGGAGGAATGCCCTCACCGAAACGTCGGACATCCCCCCCGCCCCCCCCCCCCCCCACCACTTCCTTCCGCCCCACCCCGCCCGCTCGCGCCGCTGCAACACCAGAAATGACTCTCTCATTAAATGTGCGCTATGGAGAAGGTGCGTTGCCCGAAACGTCGCACGTTATTATTGTTTTAAAGGTCACGCAGTGTTGTTGACAAATGTCGTTTCGCGTGTTATATGTACTTTGTTTCCCTACGCGTTTATAAACACGCGTTTAGAGTATGGGGCTGCTAATACATTTCCACGTGATGAGCCACATCGTTGAGATATCATTTGTAATAGCCGGATCGTTTTTTTTAAACAGCTACGTAGCGGCTCACTGGGCCTCACCTGGTAAAATAAAAAAAAAATAGCCGTTTTTTTTAAGAATTGTAATCACCTCGGGGAGAATTATTCTGCCAAAATGTACCAATTGCTCATTTAAGGCTGAGTAGACCAAGAGAGGACCCACGACAAGTGACAGAAGGCATCCTCACCTCCTGTGTCTGAGCATACTACGTCAGCACGCTCCTAAGTGCAGGTTGGTGTGACAACGGGAAGGTTGGGAAGGTTTGCTGGACCTGTTATAATGTTTAAATTTGTATCCACTCGAACACAGATGGTGTCCGCATCCTTCGATTAGCACGGTTGGCTGCGTAGAGCGCGTGCGATGTTTCAACATGCGAAGGAATCGCCAGCGAAACGTCGTACTCGACATGTAAATGTTGCTGCGGGTTTTGCTTTTCTAAACACGGGTGTGCTACACTGGTAACTAATCGGCACCATTACTCATTGGCTGTGTCGGCTGGTGGTGGCGGGGTTAACGGCACATTTATACTTACGAAATCTAACCCAAAAAAACAAAACGTTAGTTTTTACGCGATAGAATTTCAACATACGTACAACATACGGACAACATAGTACAACATACGTGACCGTCGTCGGGGAATTGAACTAGGCTTTGGCGGTCTTAGAGCGCGCCAGTTGCGCTAACCACTGCGCTACACCCCTCCCTCCCTCCCCTCCCTCCCTCCCTCCCTCCTCTCCCTCCCTCCCCTCATATCGTTCTACCTCTAATTTCTCTTCCTGTGCGGCGTGCACGGACCGCTCTCGCTCTCTCGCTCGCTCTCTCGCTCGGCCGCGTTAGTGGCGAGGAAATTAAATCAGCCTAAGAAAGACCAACAATGTTATCCCACCATCAGCGCTCAAGTTTAATTGCCACGGGCGTGAGGAGCCTTCGCCTCCAACTGCGCCGCATTAATATTCGGGCGTCTCTCTCTCGCTCTCTCGACGCTCGCCTCTCGCATCAACCCCCCTCCCACCACCGCCACCACCACAGCCACCGCCACCCTACCCTTCCGCTGGCCCTCCACCCTTCACTTCGTTCGCGACGCCGTACGCGTCAACACATTACGCGATACTAATTGCGCGGTGTCAGCCACTCGTCAGAGGCGAAGTAAACAACAAATGCAAGCGACGCGACGCGATGCGCTGCCTCCGTGCTGAGAATGACGGCGGCGGCGGCGGGGATGATAGCGCAGCGCAACCATCGTCAGCTGTGCGGTGGCTGGGCGCGCGCCCGGTCTTCGTGGTTGTCGTGGTTGTGGTGGTTGTGGTGGTTGTTGTCATCAGCATCGTCAAGCAGCAGCAGCTGAAGGGACACATCGGTGTGCCTGTGGCGTATGCATGTATGATGAACTTCGTTCGCACCGTACGTAGCCAACCGTGCAAATGGGAGATGCAGGACAACAAACTGAGCAACGCGTCATCGTGGAACAAATCATCAGGGCGGCGGCGGTGCTAATGGCGGTTGTTGTGGTGAAGGTGGTCGTGGTGGTAATTGTTATTATCATCAATACGATCACCGCTATCATTATCATCACCATCACTCCGACATCATGAATCCTACCACCACCATCGTTATAGGTGTCATGGTCACCACGGCGGCGGCGGTGCTGGTGGTAGTGCTGTAGGTGGTGGTTGTGACCGTGGTGGAGGCGTGGTGCCGGACACGCCACCCACTCGCGTGCCATGCCAGCCTTCGTCATCGGTGCTACTCCTCGCTATCATCACTTGCCTAGTAAAGACTATACAGAGGAGTTATGTATTTTTTTCTTTATTTCGTGACGGTTATGATCGATGATAGGGATGATGGTGACGATTGCTATAACGACGATAGCGGTGGTCCTCGTAATGATGATGATGATTAGTATTGCAACGACGATGATATATCTACGTTGTTGTATTGACAGCAATTATTTTAATTATAACTAAGTGGTGACGAGGTGTCATGGTCGTATCATGACGTCAATAATGGGGACAATAATAATATAATTGATATCATCATCGTCCCTCTCATCAGTCTTCAACGTAGTTTTAAATATAATGACAATGTTGATCAGAATAATGATGATGGCTGCAATGAAGATAACCCAACAATCATCATTACAGTGTGGACGATAATGATGGTGATGATTATAAATCATCATATTGAAAATGATGAAGAATTACCGTAATCATGATCATGGAAATATCGTTTTTTTATTCTGGCAAAAGGTCCAATCGATACATCATTATCGCCATCATTGTCACCATGAAGGTAATGATGATTGACCAGCATTATCATTATTATAATGATAATAATCATCATGATTGGTCATCATCATCATCAATGTCAATATTGCGATTGATCATCACCAGGATAATGTGGCCACACCACTAGCCCAACAACAACAACCCTCCATCGCATGGAAGCGCATCGTAGGAAGCGCACGGCGTTACACAGAACGTCGCAGTGAGCTGAGCAGAGAGGTAAATAACACAAGGGAGGTGATCCTCTTCCAATTAATCCGAGCGCGCTGTGAAATCCATGCAAAATTACCCCCCCCCCTTGCCCCCTCGATCCTCCGCCGCCCCCTCTCCACCCTCCTTCGCCCACCGTCACGTGACATCTCCGCAAGAAGCCCCGACGAGCCGCGCTTATTATAAATATACTCTGCAGACCCGAGACAATGTTAAAACATCGTAAATTAGGTACCGTGCGTACATTTGTAATGCTGTCCCTCATTCCCGTAATTATTCGGAGAATTCCTTTAATAGGTGCCACCGCGCCACGGATCGGCAATTAGACGCGAGGCGCGGGGAGCGGAGACGTTTCTTAAAGGTGTCACGGGAAAGTCATTTGGGATTCTTTTAGAGTTTCTTCCAACGTGAAACTGACAAAGTCACCCACTCTGCCTGCCCGCCCCCCCCAAACCCCCCACATTTAATTTTCTTTACTGGAGAGAATAAAAAATATCCTCCTCTAGATGGAACGAGCTGACGACGGGATGAGGGGGAGAGGTGGTGGGGGAGGGGTGCTGGTGGGGAGGTGGGAGGGATAGGTGGTGGGGGGCGGGGGGTAGAGCAGGTAAGTAGATGGTGGCCCGGTGATGGATAAGCGACCCGTAGAGGTGGACGGGGAGAGAGGGGGTGGCGGGTCTGTGGAGCGAGGATGGAGGAGAGTGTGGGTAGGGTGGGGGAGGGCTGTGGGGGGGGGGTGAACAGGATCAGGGAGGACGGGGTAGAGTCTTCAAGGTTCTGTGTTCAGCCCGTGACCGTGGGCGCCACGCGTGGGAGGGAGGTAAGAACAGAGGCATGGTTTTGGTGGCTTCCGAACACAAAACGGAACTGCGATCCTACACACCCCCCCCTACCCCGCTCCTCCTCCTCCGCTCTCCCCACGTCTCCGGCTCCCATCCTCCCCTCCTCCTCTCTGTCTCTGTACGCTAGGGTCAGGAAAAAGCGAGAGAGGGTAGCGCTTCAATCGCATAACTCGTGTGTGTGTAAGGATTTCTGTGTGTGTCTCTCTCTCTCTCTCAGCGGTGACTCCACGAGGAGAGGGCAGGGGGGTGACCCCCCCCCCCTCTCGCTCCTCCCCACCTCGCCCACCACATCCCATGGGGAGTTTCTGTCTCCGTGTCTACTCGCGTTTTCTTCTCTCTTTCTCTTGCAAGCTCACGCGTACGTTCAGTAGGCACGTGTGTGTGTGTGTAGGTGTGTTAGTGTGTGTGTAGGTGTGTGAGTGTGTGGGTAGCGGTGGTGTAGCGGTGTTGTCGCGGTTAGCGCTACGCTGCGCTACAAACCCGGACACCCGAGTTCGCTTTCCGCTCGCGATCACCAAAACCAGTGACGATTATCTGAACTGGTCCTGGCCTCTCCCCGAGTTGAACTCAGCCCTAAATGTCTGCCAGGTGCGACGCGTACGCATTTAAACTATGGCACCGAGGAGACAAAGGCGGCCGGGCATGGTGTGTACGCCACATCGCCCCTCGTGTGTCGTGCCTGCCTGTTATAGGTGCTCGTAAACAGCACTTGCCTCGGCAAACCTGTGTTGGTCTCACGGAGGGGATGGTTAGTGGTGTATGAATGCGAGTAATTCCTCCGTCGAAGAATGTTAATTTTATTTTACCAGGCAAGGCCCACTGAGCTATGTAGCTCTTTTTCAGAAGCGACCTGGCCACAAACGATAGCTGAACAAAGTGGCTTATCATGTGGAAATGCATAGCAGCCTGATGTTGATTCTAAATGTGTAGGAAAAGCCGGAGGACAGGGAGAAAATCCACGCCACCAAGGAGAGAACATGCAAACTCCAAATATACAGCAGGCGTCAGGGTCGGCATCGAATCCACGACCTCCTGCGTACCAGGCGAGGTAGTTAACATCTCCTAGCCACCGTGATGATGATGAAAGAGAGAGACGCAAACTCCAAATATACAGCAGGTGTCAGGGTCGGCATCGAACCCACGACCTCCTGTGTACCAGGCGAGGTAGTTAACATCTCCTAGCCACCGTGATGATGATGAAAGAGAGAGACGCAAACTCAAAATATACAGCAGGTGTCAGGGTCGGCACCGTCGGGAATGCGTTCGTGAACGGTGCGACGGACGATTATCGAAACGACGCAAATCAAATCGATGTGCAGGGTAGTAAGTAGGTGGTGAGGCGAAGGCTGAGAGGCGACGGACAATGGGTAAGATCGGCCAGTGCTGTCAGCGACGTACGTGTGGGTTGTGGCGACGCAAATCGGCTCGTGGTATGAATAACGTGACGACGTATTTGCGAAACGCCGTGAAGCGGGTATCGATCTACACTATATCTACACCGTAAACAGATGACACGCGGGTTATTACTCCCAGTTAGTCAAGCGACAAATGTTACCATGACACGTGTGGGATCGATGTTGTGCAACGTTTGGGATCAATCCTCAAGTTCCGTGACGACTCGTTCAGTGGTTTTTTTTGTTTCACGCGCGAGGCGACTGCTCCCGGCTCGGCGTGGCTCGGCGTGGCTCGGCGTGGCTCGGCGTGGCGAGCGACATCTGCCTCCTCAATAATGCATCGCCCCGTCGTGACGTCTTTGTTTTCGGGGTTGTTGAGCAATTTGACATTCGCCGGCGGTGTCAGCTGGTGATGCGTCTCAACGGCTACCCGGTGATATACACACGCGTAGTATGTGTGTGCGTGTTGGTGTTTGTACGTGCTTGTGTTTGTATATGTGCGTGTGTTTGTCGCTGAGTGTGTTTGTGTATATGTGTTTGTGGGTGGTTGTGTGAGCTTGTGTCTGCTTGTGTGCGCTTGTGTGTGTGTTTTTTGTGTGTTGTGTGTGTCTGTGTATGTTTGTACGCGCGCGTGTTTCTGCGTTTTGTGTGTGTTTGTGTGTGTCTGTGTGTGTTTTGTCTGTGTGTGTCTGTGTTTCGCTTAATGGTGCGCAGTGCGTTAAGCTCGTTAGAGATCTGGCGATGGTGGGGGGGGGGCGACATCAACTCCCCCCCACCCACCCCTCCGCATCCTTCTCTTCCTCTTCCCAATCCGCTACGTCTCCCTCCCCCCCCCCCCACTTCTCAACCTTCTTCACCTCTCTTCATCCAGCCTCCAACACCGCAACGCCACCCCCCCCCTAACTCTCCCCCCCCCCCTTCCACATCTCTCTCGACCCCTGTTTCTAATCCTCCACACAGCCCCTCTATCTATCACGCATCCTTATAACTAGAGCCCTCTCCCCCTCTCTCTTTCACCACCCCCCTCTCTCTCTTCCCAATCATCTTACAACACCCTTTATCCACCCCCCTCCCCCATTTGACCCCTCCCCCCACCCACCCCCTCACCCCCCCCCCCCCCCCAATGCCTCCCCGGCTCCTCCTCACTCCTTCCCCTGTCGTCTGCGTATTTTTGAAGATCAGCCAGCGAATGGCTCTCGTTACCGCAGTCTCGGCAGGCCGAAACCGCGTGAGGAGCTCCACTCCACCACGCTCGCCACTGCCCCCCGCCACTGCTGCTCACTGCTGCGATCATGAGATCGTGCAGAGAGAGAAAGCGACACGCGACCTGGATGAGGAGGAGCTGGAGTGGGAAACAAAGATCATCCTGGTAACTTAATGAGCAAATCGGCTTAGCTCGATTGTTCTTTAACGGCCCTTGCTGCTGACTCAAAGCATCCGCTCGCGAGTCGCGTTGTGACACCGGCTAGACGACTCGTGTGCGTGTGTCACAGTGCCACAGTGTGTGTGTCACAGTGCGTGTGTGCGTCTGGGCAAAGTCCCATCGGTGAGCTCCTCCGACAGGCAAGGCTGCGTTGGCTGGGTCATGTAGCCCGCATGCCCAGCCACCGCATGCCTAAACAGCTTTTGTTTGGCCGGATCGAGGGGGCTAAACGGGCGCGGCACGGGCTACAGAAGAGATGGAGTGATGTGGTACAGGAGGACGTGCAGCTGAGTGGACTTGCCGATGACTGGTACCAGCGGTGTCAAGATCGGCCTCTGTGGAGGAGGCTCGTGAAGGACGCTACTGGGCAGTTGGAGGCAGTCGCCCTCCAACAACAACGGAGGGCGGAGGAGCGACGCTCACAACAACGAGCGGAGCGCCGGGTGGCTAAAGCACAGCAAGTTGGTACAGTAGGGGGCACAGGTGGTGCATCAGCCAGTCATCTCGGTCATCTCGGTCTGTCGACCCGTGGCACCTGGGTCTGCCGCGTGACCTCCTGCCAGCGGGCGTTCGACACTTAACGTGGCCTCAAGGTGCACATGGCCTGGCATAAAGCGTCGTGGTGACGTCACCGCCACTTAGTGGCTGTTGTTGTTTTGTGCGTGTGTCACAGTGGTGGAGCGGTGGTGCAGCGGTTAGCGCTAAGCTACGAGTTATATTCCTGCTCAGGGCCAACACCAGTGACGAATATCTGAACCGGTCCTGGGCCTCGCCTAGATCGACTCACCCTCAAACAGAGGTGTGGACTCGAGTCATGTGACTTGGACTCGAGTCAGACTCGAGTCATGAATTTGATGACTTGCGACTCGACTTGGACTTGCATAACAATGACTTTGTCCCACCTATGAGATGTGGACTCGAGTCATGTGACTTGGACTCGAGTCAGACTCGAGTCATAAATTTGATGACTTGCGACTCGACTTGGACTTGCATAACAATGACTTTGTCCCACCTCTGCCCTCAAATGATAACATCGTCAGTAGGGAGACAAAGGCGGCCGGGCGTGGTGTTGACCACCCACCCCCTAGTGTGCCGTTCCGGCCTTCATAGGTGCTCGCTAGCAGCACTTGCCCCATCAGTCTGTCCAGGCTCTAGGGGGGATCTTTGTGTGTCACAGGGTGCTACACCACGGGGGAGCGGTGGCGCAGTTGTTAGCGCACTGGCGCTACGATACCCTGGCGACCCGAGTTCGATTCCCGATCAACGGCGAAAACAGTGGGGACGATTGCCTTGACCGGTCCTGGGGCGACTCCCCTCGGTCGACTCAGCCTCAAATGAGTACCTGGCGCGCGGTGTGTTAAAACATCAGCACCGGGGAGACAAAGGCGTGCGGGCGTGTATTTTTTTTTCTACCGGCCACACCACCGCCCCTTCATGTGCCCTAACGGGTGCTCGCTAACAGCGCTTGTCCCGAGGGAGGGAGGGGATCTTTGTCTGTGCGTGTGTAACCGTGCGTGCACGCGTAGCGTAATAGTGCGCCAGTTCGCACGTCCGTGTATAAACGAAGTGCGTGAAACGCGCTCGGTAATTAAGCGACTCATTTAATAATCAAGCAGATGGGCGTCACCACGTGACGGCGAGAGACGGTGAACAAGAGAGACGGTGCGAGGAGGTGGTCGCCGCCTCGAGCATTTTGCGCCGGGCCCGGCCTTTAATAGGTGCTCGCTGATTGTACCCATTGTGTACGTGTGTGTGTGCGTGTCACGTGTGTGTGTCAGATGCGTGTGTGTGTGTGTGTTATTTGTGCGTGAGTGAGATGTGTATGAGTCAGGTGTGTGTGTGTGCCACGTGTGTGTGTGTTTATAATGTGTTCGTCAGTGAAGTGTGTGTGTGGGCAGCGATGGTGTTGCGGTTAGTGCGCTGCGCTGTGAGTTAGATTCCCGCTCAACACCAGAGACGATTTTCTGAATCAGTGCTGGGCCTACCCTAGATCGACTCAGCCTCAAATGAGTATCTGGTGCGGTGTGTAAACATCGCCACTCGGCCTCCATAGGTGCTCGCTAACAGCACCGGCCCCAAAGGTCTGTTGAGGCCACACGGGGGAATCATTGTTTCGTTGTTTGTATGGATGGGGAGCGGTGGCGCAGTGGTTAGCGCACTGCGCTACTTAGCCGGGCTGGCAGAGTCGCGCTCCCGCCTAGGTCGACTCAGCCATAACTGAGTACTTTGAGTTCAAATGCATTTTGTGGGAGCCCCAAGAGACGAGCACAGCGTCTGATTCACAAGAGTGACCCTGGGTGGGTGGGTGGGTGAGCGAGCAATGTGGGCGTGAGTAAGAGGGTGGGTGGTCGAGGTCTTTGAGTGAATGAGTGGCTGAGTTGAGTTGGTGAGTGGGTGAGTGAGTGGAGTGGGTGGTGAGCTCCAGGTTGCTCTTGCAAATGAGATTGTATCCCGGTCTCCGTGAGTGTCATATCACGTGTTTCACGGTGGATAGGAGATGTTAACTACCTCGCCTGGTATACAGGAGGTTGTGGGTTCGATCCCGACCCTGACGCCTGCTGCTGTATATTTGGAGTTTGCGGTGTCTCTCTCCCCGAGGTCACGTGGATTTTTCTCCACATTTAGTATCAACATCACGCGTTTAAAGCATTTGGTTGATAAAAATCTTCCCTCGCACGTCATGCTCGGACTTTTTTTTTCATTTTCATAGGGGCTCGCTAACAGCACTTTGCCCCAACCGCCCTGTGTAGGTTGCAGGGCGATGCGTCTCGTGTCGGCTCTGTCGAGGATCTCGTTACATCACAGCTCGTATCCGGCTCGCTCGCTCGCTCGCTCCGTCGCCGGAGTCGCCTTTCAGCAGCCAGAGCCGTGACCTCGTTCACTTTCGAGCCGCCGCGGTCTCCCGTTTAACGCGAGCCACGAGGAGCGGAACCGCGGCGAGAGTGGTGGAGGAGGATGAGGTGGTGGGGAGTGGGCTGTGTAGGGGTTAGGCGCGCTGCGCTACGAACCCGGCGGCCGGAGATCGATTCCCTCTAGGTCGACTCAGCCTCAAATGAGTAGCCGGTGCGGTGTGGTAATAAAAATCGCCACTGGGGGTACAAAGGCGGTTGGGTGTGGTGCTGACCACCCACCTACTCGTGTGCCGTGCCGGCCTTCATTGGTGCTCGCGAACAGCACTTGCCCCAAGAGTCTGATGAGGATATACGGGGATCGTTGTCAGTGGTGGTGGTGGTGGACGGTGTGGTGGTTGTGGTGTGAGCAGGAAATCGGACTCTAGTTGCCGGGTTTGCAGCGCAGCGCTCTAACCGCTCCACTCATGGCGTAAGTGTTCCAGGCGGAGCGTATTGCAGCATGAAACACCACCACCCCCGCTCCCAATTACCACCACCAAAGACAAAGACCCCCCGTGTAGCCTTAACTGACTGGAGGAACAAGTGCTGTTCGCGAGCACCTATGAAGGCCGGCACGGCACACGAGGAGGTGAGTGGCCAGCACCACGCCCGGCCGCCTTTGTCTCCCTAGTGACGAAGTTTCACACACCACAGCAGGTACTCATTTGAGGCTGAGTCGACCTAGCGGAGGCCCAGGAACGAGTTCAGATATTCGTCACTGGTGTTGGCCCTGCGCGGTAATCGAACTCGGGTCGCAAGATTAGTAGCACGAGTGTGCTGCTAACCACTGCGCCACCGTTCCCTTGTGGTGTAACACACTGTGACAACAAGAAAGACCCCCCCCCCGTCGATCCTGAACAGAGTATTGAGGCAAGTGCTGTTAGCGAGCACCTATGAAGGCCGGCACGGCACACGCGTGGGTGAGGTGGTCAGCACCACGCGCCCGGCCACATTCGTCAAGCGAGCGGCGACGTTGACACATCACGGCCTACCAGGCAATCATGCGTGGCCGAGTCGACCTAGCGGAGACGTGCGGACCGGCTCAGCAACCGTTGTAGACAATCGTCGGAGACACGTAGAAGGAATATAATAAAATAATAAAAATAAAACATAATAAAATAATTATCACGACGTTTCGGCCACAACGCAAGCAGCCGTCTTCAGGTGGAGAACAGGTCTGTCAAGTAGACAGTCTTTTTTTTTTGACTGTCTACTTGACAGACCTGTTCTCCACCTGAAGACGGCTGCTTGCGTTGTGGCCGAAACGTCGTGAGAATTATTTTATTATGTTTTATTTTTATTATTTTATTATTTTCCTTCTACGTGACTTTACCGGAAGAACCAAGAAGATGAATCCCTGCAGTCACGAAAGCTTTAAATCACAAGAGAGACCCCCCCCCCTCCAGACTCTCGCTGTCACGCGCGGTGAGACACGTGGAGTCTCTTCCTCATCCCTCTCTCCTCCTCGTGGTCGTCTTTGACGACGACGAAGACGACTACGTGTCACACCTCTCCAACCCGCGTCACATTCCCCACGCGAACGGCGCTGATTAATTAGTTTGTTTAGGAACCCAATTAGGGTGCTGGGGGGAGGGGAAAAAACCCCGCGGGCCCAAGCGAAGGAGAGCCGGCTCCGCGTGACAGCAGCAGACAGACTACTCGCGAGGCGCCCGTGTCTGCGTTGTGATCTTCGACCCGCGAGGATGCGTCGGCGGCGAAGCGCGGTAATTGTCACATCCACCTTTTTAGCGACGTCCAATGCACTCCGCGGTGTGTGTGTGTGCGCGCGTGTATGTATGTGTGTGTTTTTTTAAAACTCATATTTCATTTTTCTCTCTTCCAATCCCTCACTCCCATCACCACTCCTCCTACTACAAGCCCCCCCCCTTCACCCTCTCCTGCCCACAATTTCGTTCTCTCCCCACCACACAACCATTGCCGCCCCTCCCCCACCGACTATTACCCCCAACCCACCCCCCTTTGCACCCCCTACCCAGCCACTGCCTCCCCATGCCACAGCCATGCAAATCTCACGACACGCCAGCCCATCAGGCGGGCCGTGTCTCTTTCGACCCCTCCCCCCCCCCTGTCGCTAACCCCCCCCACCCCCACCGCACCTCCCCCTCCCCCCACCTCAACCCTATCACCAACCTCACCCCGCCTACCGCATACTCACGTACCACAAACGTCGCGATCCGTCTATCCACACCTCTCATCTCCATACCCACACCGCACCCACCCAAAACACTCACAGACACAAAGGCAAAGGTCCCCCGTGTAGCCTGCACAGGCTGTCGGAGCGCGTGGCCGTGAGCGAGTAACACCTGTGAAGGCCGGCAACACGCAGCGGTCGCCTTTGTCTGCCCAGTGGTGATGCTCACACACCCGCGGCAGATACTCATTTAAGGCCGAGTCGAACGAAAGGAGGCCCAGGACCGATTCAGATTATCGTCACTGGGTGTTGGTGGCCGTGAGCGGGGATCGAACTCGGGTCGCCGGGTTCGTAGTGCAGCGCGCTACCCGCTTCACGAGGGCTCGCATGTCGCAAAGACAACGATCCCCCGCATAGCCTTGACAGCCTTTTGTAGCAAGTGCTGTTACACACCACAGCCCCCCCTTCCCAGCCTTAACGCCACCACATCATGCAAATCTCACGACAACGTCATCCAGGAGCTTCTTCGTCTTCCGTACGGCTCCTGCTGCTGCTGTAGACGCAGAACAACGACTGCAATGTCACATGCAGGTGGTGGTCTAGTCAGGAGCAGAGGAGTTTGTTCCATCGCTTGCGATGTCTCCCTCGTATTGGCGGATCGGACATTGCGTCGTTACACATTGTTACGGTCTGTTCTGGATGACCACAGCGGCACCACTACGACTGGAGAGTTTTTTTTTTTATTTTCCCATTTTGTGGATGAGGGTATCCGCATCTACTGCCACGGTTTGTGCAGTGGATGTGCTTCTGGGTGGACCGTGAGCTTCGTGGAAGATAAAACCCCAGGGATGTTCTGCGTGGAGTCTTTCACATCCAGCAGATACCCACCCCCCTCATCCGTATCTCTCCCCCAACCCTTCACCCCCTCACTCTCCCCAATCCACGGGACCTTCCCTCGCCTCTCATCCCCCCCCCCCCCCCCGTGCAGCCATGCGCTTTCTTAATGATGTTAAAGACACGAGAGGAGAGACGCGGGCGGCCATGACTGAGCGCATGGCTGCGTCGAGCATCATCAGCGGCAGCGCCGTCTTTAAATATCGCGGGCGAGCGAGTGATCGGTGGCACCCTCGGTGAGCAGCGCACCGCGCAACGACGATTATCTGAACCAATCCTAGGCATCCCCTAGGGTCGACTCAGCCTCGAATGAGTACCTTGCGGGGTGTCTAGTAGGCATTGCGGGAGACGAAGGCAGCCGGGCGTGGTGTAGTGCTGGCTCGTGAACAGCTCTTGTCCTAACCGTCTGTTGAGGCTATAGGGGGGACATTTGTCTTTATGTGTATACAGTGATGCAATGATTCGCACAGGAAGAAAGAAAACAATAATAGAGGATTATTAGGCATAATGATTAATACTAATCTAGAACTCTAGTGGTTAGTGCCTTACGCCGATAAATCGCTTCCCCCGAAACGTTCTGAAGAATTCTGGAGTGAGAAATTAGGCCACGCAAACGTCTGCACGCGTACCAATACAAAGATCCCCCATATAGCCTTAACAGACTGTTGGGGCAAGTGCTGTTAGCGAGCATCCATGAAGGGCCGGCACGGTACACGAGGGGGTGGGTGCCCAGCATCACTCCCGACCGCCTTTGTCTCCCCAGTGGCGATGTTTAAACATCGCACCAGGTTATCCATTTGAGGCTGAGTAGACCTAGGGGAATGGTCAGGAGCGATTCTGATAATCGTCGCTGGGTGTTGGCCGTGAGCGGGAATCGAACTCGGATAGCCGGGTTCGTAGCGCAGCGCGATAACGGCGACACTACCACTCCCGCCCCCTTCACACGCACACAGACACACGCACACAGACACACGCACACAGACACACGCACACAGACACACGCACACATATACAAATACACACACACACACGTGGAACGCGCGTGGCGTCGATGCTCACGCGCCGCGGGACGCGTGAGTGACAACGCTTTGGCACGGTCAGCCTTGTCCCGAGCTGCACACACGCGCAAAAAAAAAGAGAATAAGAAAAACCCACTCGCATTTTCCGGACGATCGCACAAAAGCCGTGGATAAATTGCACGTTTCAACCGCCGTGCGTTGTATTCGTGACCAGCGGGAGCGGGGGGGTGTGGGATATGAGGGGGGGGGGGGCTCATCTCACAGCGCGAGGGGGGTGACCCACGGAAGAAGACGCTCTCTTTCCCCCACACAGCCTCCTCGCTCTCTCTCTCCCCCACACACTCACCCTCCTCGCTCTCTCTCTCGTGCTCGCTCTCTCTCGTGCTCGCTCTCTCTCGTGCTCGCTCTCTCTCGTGCTCGCTCTCTCTCGTGCTCGCACTCTCTCGTGCTCGCACTCTCTCGTGCTCGCTCTCTCTCGTGCTCGCTCTCTCTCGTGCTCGCTCTCTCTCGTGCTCGCTCTCTCTCGTGCTCGCTCTCTCTCGTGCTCGCACTCTCTCGTGCTCGCTCTCTCTCGTGCTCGCTCTCTCTCGTGCTCGCTCTCTCTCGTGCTCGCTCTCTCTCGTGCTCGCTCTCTCTCGTGCTCGCTCTCTCTCGTGCTCGCTCTCTCTCGTGCTCGCTCTCTCTCGTGCTCGCTCTCTCGTGCTCGCTCTCTCGTGCTCGCTCTCTCGTGCTCGCTCTCTCGTGCTCGCTCTCTCGTGCTCGCTCTCTCTCGTGCTCGCTCTCTCTCGTGCTCGCTCTCTCTCGTGCTCGCTCTCTCTCGTGCTCGCTCTCTCTCGTGCTCGCTCTCTCTCGTGCTCGCTCTCTCTCGTGCTCGCTCTCTCTCGTGCTCGCTCTCTCTCGTGCTCGCTCTCTCTCGTGCTCCCTTGCGACGCTCCCACGGCCACTGGAAAACCGTCCCGAGGAGCCCCGAGGAGCCCCGAGCCGTGCTGTTCCACAGCGCTCATTTTATTGTCCCTGTTGCGGGCCGGAGTGCAGTAATCGTAATAACACGTAGCAGGCTTTCGCGACCAATATTATTCATGATAAACGTTTTTGGGTCAGATCGCGTTATTTATTTATAAATGTGTCGTAACCCTCCACCACCCGACACGGCACCGGATTGGGTTAGATGATGACGTCACCCTGCTGCTCTATTTAAAACCGGGAGCAAGCGGAGGGCTTCACCATTCTGGCAAATTGCCCGATGATGCTGGATGTAATTACCAGCGAAACGTCGCACTCAAAAATTGTAAGTGATGTTGAATCACTCTTCAACACACCGGTGGGCTAAAGTAGTGAACTATTTGTCTTTTGTAAACGTGACACATTTTTTACTGTTTGGCCGACTTTACTGAACTTAACACCGCCTCTGTCCTCCCCTTCCCCCCAAGCGGTATACCTGCACGGGTACGCCACTCTTAGTCGATCGGCAGTTAGTCGCGTGTGGTGGGGTAAGATGTGAGTACTCGCCACCTCCTCCCAGACGTACCGGCCAGCGTGTGACAGTCGGACTGGATACACTCTCCACAAACCCCCTTTTATTGTCTAGAAGCGATATAAACCATCACCATCACGACAACTCCGGACATTCTCGCAGCAGCAGCAGCGGCGGCTTTTGGCTCGGCCATCGAACAAAGGCGGTGGCCACCGCATCATCGCGCGGCGCTTTCAGATGCGCTTCTGCGGCCGTCTGGAACGCTCTTCCCTCCGATATTAGGAAACAACTGGGAGCTACGCACTTTTATATCTACACTGAAAACTAATTTCTAAAGAACTGCTTTTTGCGTTTAATTTGTTGTCCTATCCCGCACCTCCGATTAGCACGGTTGGCTACGTACGGCGCGAAAGAAGTTCAACATACACGCATAATGGGGGCCCCTTTCCTGCAGCAGTGGCGTGAGTGAGAAATTGCAGGGCCGTGCCTTTACCCGTCATGCATTGCTAGCCACGGCGCTGCCGTGGCTAGGAGATGTTAACTACCTCGCTTGGTGTGCAGGAGGTCGCGGGTTCGATTTCGACCCTGACGCCTGCTGCTGTATATTTCGAGATTGCGTGTCTCTCTCCAAGTAGTCGTGTGCATTTTTCTCCGAGTTTTTCCCTCCACATTTAGAGACCTGCGTTTAGAGTATTTGGCTGGTAAAATAAGAAACATTGTTTAGTTTAGCAGTGGAGTTACCAGGAAGCTCTTGTCACCGCGAAACACATCAATACATTTTAAGGGGATCTGAATGAAAACTACAGTAATATCCCGGTTTACGTCGGGGATGCGTTCCTGAAATGTGCGACGACGAATATCTAAACAGCGTCAATCGAAGCGATTGACAGGATAGTGGTGGTGGAAGGCTGAGAGGCGATGGATAACGAGAAAGCGACGGATTACGCCGTTAGCGACGTAAGTGTTGGTTGGGGGAGGCGACGCAAAATCGGGTAGCGGAGTTAGTAAAGTGACGACGTATGTGCGAAACGACGTAAATCGGGGCATTGCTGTGGCAACGGCAGATACATCGCATTGAGTGTCGACGAGGGGTTGATATTTCTTATTTGGCACGACTGCTGCTGCTATAGATGCAGAGCATCGTCTACAATGTCACATTGAGGCGGTCAAGCCAGCAGATAACCGCTTCAGGAGCAGCAGCGGAGTTTGTTCCATCGCTTGCGATGTCTCCTTCGTATTTGCGGATCGGGGCCTTGCGTCGTTATCTGTTGTACGTTTGGTTCTGGATGATCACACGACTGGAGAGTTTTTTTTTCGAGTTGTGCATCAGTGGACCCGCATCTTCTACTGCCATGGTTTTGTGCAGTGGATGCGGTTTAGGGTGGACCGTGAGCTTTCGTGGAAGATCAAACCCCAGGGGATGAAGCTCAAACCCAGGGGTTGGTGAACGCGAGCGGCATGACACGGCCCAAATGAGAGATCCGCTCCCGACAGCGCCGGCACCAGCGTGGAGATGGAGCGCTGAGATCGTCGCGTGCGCCGCAGGAGCAGCGATGGATCTGCGCCATCGCAGGCCCGTGAGGGATCGCGTGGTGTCGTGGGAGGGGTGGGGGCCGGGGGTGAGGGCTTCATCCAGCAGTGGATAGAGCATGGCTCATGCTGCTGCTGTTGACGATGGTGATTAATGAGGTGCCTGCTGCTGTCTTTGATGATGATGGTAGTGGTGGTTGTGTTCCAGATGATGATTGTGGTGGTGGTGGTGATGCATCTAATGGTTGCTGCTGATGTTTCTGGACTTGACGTTGCTAGTCATGCTGCTGCTGAAGATGGTGATTAATGAGGTGCCTGCTGCTGTCTTTGATGATGATGGTGGTTGTGTTCCAGATGATGATTGTGGTGGTGATGTATCTAATGGTTGCTGCTGATGTTTCTGGACTTGACGTTGCTAGTCATGCTGCTGCTGCTGCTGCTGAAGATGAGTAATGTCGTGCACGTGACTGCTGCTGCTGATAACGATGATGGCCCTGACTGGTGGTAATTAACGTAACGTTCGCTGCTTCTGTTATTACTTTTCCTAGTCTTGCTAATGATGGTGAAGATTCTATGGGTATGCTCCTAATGATGATAACCCAAACACCTCTATTATGGATGATTTTGCTGCTGCTGCTGCTGTTTGATGATGATGATTATAACTTGTTAGAGAATTGCACACACACAAGCAGAGCATCACGTGACGAAGTTGAGGTCACTCCCGTCTGGGTTCGTGGAGGGGGTGGAGGGTGCGGGAAGGTGGGACTCGAAGAAGAGCTGTGGGTGGAAAATTACACAGCGGAGAGAAGGTGACAGAGCTAAGGGGGAGCTAAGGGAGAGCTAAGGGAGAGCTAAGGGAGAGTTAACGGACAGCTAAGAGAGAGCTAAGGGACAGCTAAGGGAGAGCTAAGGGACAGCTAAGGGAGAGCTAAGGGAGAGCTAAGGGAGAGTTAAGGGAGAGTTAAGGGAGAGCTAAGGGAGAGCTAATGGAGAGCTAAGGGATAGTTCAGGGAGATCTAAGGGAGAGCGAAGGGAGAGCTAAGGGAGAGTTAAGGGGGAGCTAAGGGAGAGCTAAGGGAAAGTTCAGGGAAAGCTAAGGGAGAGTTAAGGGAGAGTTAAGGGGGAGCTAAGGGAGAGCTAAGGGAGAGCTAAGGCAACAGACAAGGTGAGAGTGAACGACGTTGATTGTGCAAAAGCACTTAAACTCAGCCTGAACAGTCCGGCACGCTGTTCCGGGAATTTATCTTCCATGTAATAATAATCAGCATCATCAGCATCATCAGCATCATCAGCATATATTCGTATAGGATGACCAATAGCGAACCCGTTACTTTGCAGCGGAAAATAAAGGACATCTGTCATATCCAGGCTCTTCTTACGAAATCATCCTGTACGCAGAGCGCTAACGGTATGTATGTTGTTTTCGTTATAAATTAGCAAGCTAATATGTAGAGTTTATATTCTTGGTTCTTTCGGTAAAGTCACGTAGAATGGAAACAATGAAATAATAAAAATATAAAACAATAATTTTATTGTTTTATATATATCTATTTTTTACCTTCTACGTGACTTTACCGAAATAACCAAGAATATGAATCCCTGCAGTCACAAAAGCTTTAAATACAAATGTAGAGTTTAGTTACGTTTTTAGTTTAGTGAGTGGGGATCTAAATCGGCTCGCTCGTTTTGGTAGCGCAGCGCCAGCAATGACGGGCTACCTCCCTTCCTACTACCTACTACTACCTACTACTACTACTTACCACTACCTACTACTACTACCTACTACTACTACCTACTACTACCTACTACTACCTACTACTACCTACTACTACCTCACACCTACTGCCTACCTACCTACTACTACCTACTACTACCTACTACTACTACGTACCTACTACAACCTACTACTACTACCTACTACTACTACCTACTACTACTACCTACTACTACTACCTACTACTACTACCTACTACTACCTACTACTACCTACTACTACCTACTACTACCTCACACCTACTGCCTACCTACCTACTACTACCTACTACTACCTACTACTACTACGTACCTACTACAACCTACTACTACTACCTACTACTACTACCTACTACTACCTACTACTACTACCTGCTACTACGTACCTACTACTACCTACTACTACTACTACCTACTACTACTACCTACTACTACTACCTACTACTACTACCTACTACTACTACTACCTACTACTACCTACTACTACTACTACCTACTACTACCTACTACTACTACTACCTACTACTACTACTACCTACTACTACCTACTACTACTACTACCTACTACTACCTACTACTACTACTACCTACTACTACTACTACCTACTACTACCTACTACTACTACTACCTACTACTACCTACTACTACTACTACCTACTACTACCTACTACTACTACTACCTACTACTACTACTACCTACTACTACCTACTACTACTACTACCTACTACTACCTACTACTACTACTACCTACTACTACTACTACCTACTACTACCTACTACTACTACTACCTACTACTACTACTACCTACTACTACCTACTACTACTACTACCTACTACTACTACTACCTACTACTACCTACTACTACTACTACCTACTACTACTACTACCTACTACTACCTACTACTACTACTACCTACTACTACTACTACCTACTACTACCTACTACTACCTACTACTACTACTACCTACTACTACTACTACCTACTACTACCTACTACTACTACTACCTACTACTACCTACTACTACTACTACCTACTACTACCTACTACTACTACTACCTACTACTACTACTACCTACTACTACCTACTACTACTACCTCATACCTACTGCCTACCTACCTACTACTACCTACTACTACTACTACCTACTACTACCTACTACTACCTACTACTACTACCTACTACTACTACCTACTACTACCTACTACTACTACCTACTACTACCTACTACTACCTACTACTACTACTACCTACTACTACCTACTACTACCTACTACTACTACCTACTACTACTACCTCACACCTACTGCCTACCTACCTACTACTACATACTACTACCTACTACTACTACATACTACTACCTACTACTACCTACTACTACTACCTACTACTACCTACTACTACCTACTACTACTACCTACTACTACCTACTACTACCTACTACTACTACCTACTACTACCTACTACTACTACCTACTACTACTACCTACTACTACTACCTACTACTACTACTACTACTACCTACTACTACCTACTACTACCTACTACTACTACCTACTACTACTACCTACTACTACTACTACTACCTACTACTACTACCTACTACTACTACCTACTACTACCTCACACCTACTGCCTACCTACCTACTACTACCTACTACTACTACCTACTACTACTACTACTACCTACTACTACTACCTACTACTACCTACTACTACCTACTACTACTACCTACTACTACCTACTACTACTACCTCACACCTACTGCCTACCTACCTACTACTACATACTACTACCTACTACTACTACTACTACCTACTACTACCTACTACTACCTACTACTACTACCTACTACTACCTACTACTACTACCTACTACTACTACCTACTACTACCTCATACCTACTGCCTACCTACCTACTACTACCTACTACTACCTAACTGCACGACAATTATCACCATAACCACCCTCCGCGTACATTCCACCTCTCTCATCCATCGTTCATCATTTCGGTTTTTTTTCAATGCTTTATTTTATGTAACACCCCCCCCCCCCACACACCTTTTTAAATGAAATATTTCACAAAATATTGTACGCTCTGCTCTCCTCCTTCTTACCCCTCTCCTCTCTCTCTACCCCCTCTCTCTCTCTACCCCCTCTCTCTCTACCCCCTCTCTCTCTCTCTACCCCCTCTCTCTCTACCCCCTCTCTCTCTACCCCCTCTCTCTCTACCCCCTCTCTCTCTACCCCCTCTCTCTCTCTCCTCTATGTCTATTGTTCCCCCTATTTTCTACGTAATATTTTTTTTACTACGACAAGTGCTGCATCTGCACCCAGCCATTCTCGCAGCCCTACGGCCTCCGACGGGTAGCTCACATCTGCATGCAGAGCTCCCCGTCTTCTGCCAGCGAGCACACGGCCTCCTCCAGCGCCCACTGCCCCCTCTCTCTCCTCTCGCTCTCTTTTTTTACGATCAGTGGAAACAAGAAGATGCTCGGTGTAGTCGGCACTTTGCTTCGTTCATCATTTCGTAAAAAAACATTTTTTATTTTATTTTTATTTTTAAATAACTTTGCTTTATATAAACCCCCACCTCTCGCTCACTCTCTCGCTCTCGTCTCTCTGCCTCTCTCAACACGACACGCCAGAGAAGCGGAGACTCGCAGCGGGGGAGTCCGCGGGAGTTCCGAACAAATTGCTGGCCAAAGCAACACCCCCCCCCACCTACAACCACTCTGTCCCCCCCCCACTCAAATATTCCTAACCCCCACCGACCCCCACCACCACCATCAAGCTCCCCTCCGCCCTCCTCCCCCACCTCGCACACCGCTACCCACCCCTCAGCCACCGCGGTTGCCCCCTTGCTCTCCGCGTGTCTCAGACAGTAACATCATTCCTCATTAGGCGGCGGCTGGGCCAGACGCGCTCGCCGCCGCCGGTGCAAATCTGATCGGGGCCGCAGCAGAGCGAGAGACGCCGAAGGAGCCACCGCCGCCGCTGCTGCAGCCGCGTGCATCTTCTATGGGGGGGCGAGGGGGGGGGGCGAGGGGGGGGGGGGACGAGGGGGGGGGAGACGAGGTGGGGGGGGGGCTCGCGGAACTGAACGCGGTCCGCGACTTGGTGTTGACGAGGCATCGAGTGGCCGCACGTGGCAGCCCCACGTCTCGCTGACGTGTACCTGGCGTGCCTCGGCCGCACTGGTCCGAGACTTCATAAAAAATAAATATATAAATATAAAATATGTATATAATATATATATAACTATATAATAACAAATGCGGTATTTCTTTTTACTGCCCACCTACCCACCGAACATAATTAGTGCTCCCGGCTCCTGCTCGACGGGTGACATCAGTGGTGAGTGATGTCGTAACCAGTCCTGCACATCACACCCCCCTCGCCAACACCTCCCTCCACCCACCCACCCCTCTCCCCCCCACCTCTCCCCCCCACCTCTCCCCCCCACCTCTCCCCCCCACCTCTCCCCCCCCACCTCTCCCTCCCACCTCCCCCCCCACCTCCCCCCCACCTCTCCACCCCACCTCTCTCCACCCCACGCCCTTCGCCAAACCGCATGCACCCAGCGCGGCGAGGTATATAGTATTATCGGCCAATTGCACTTAGATTGTAAATGGTGCTGTGGGGTTTTCCCCTCCGACACCCGGGCCGTGGTGCTGGAGTCGTCACTCGTTGCCACGTTTCGTTCCACGTGACAAACCTCGCCGATTGGCCGTGTCGGGTGGAGGTTGGGTTTACGACACAATTACATTCACCCGATATAACCCCTTAAGCTCGCAGTGGGTTGATAAATGTTTGTAATTGTTCTACTGTTATTATTATGGTTAATATATAATTTATGGTGGAATAATTCGTATTATTTTTTGTGGGCTTAAACACCCCCCTCGCCTCCCTACAGATGTATCCTGGTCGTGCTCTGGGCCTGGTGCCTTGGTGAGATGATGAATCCATTCGGAAATCTCGGGGTTGTTAAAGAACGGTCCACTGAAGTGGATGTCACGGCGCTACCTCGGAGATCCATTCGCGTGAAATCTAATTCACGCATTACCGGGCAGCGCATTAACCACCCACTCTTAATAACGAAAAGGTGATGACGCTTCACCGCACGGTATCCACTCATCGCTCTCGTAGAGAAACAGAGGGCGACTCAGAGAGATAAAGAGATGGCGACTCAGAGAAGGAGAAAGGACGACTCAGAGAGAGGACGACTCAGACAGAGGACGACTCAAAGAGAGAGGACGACTCAGAGAAAGAGAGAGGACGACTCAGAGAGCGGACGACTCAGAGAGCGAGAGGACGACTCAGAGAGAGAGGACGACTCAGGTAGAGACGACGACTCAGAGAGCGAGAGAAAGAGGGACGACGACTCAGAAGAGCCTGGAGAACGAACCACAGACGAGGAGCGCGAAGGAATATACTTGACCAATGAATGGTTGTGTATAGATGTGGTAGGAGGCCGGATACAACTCACGCGTGCGAGGGGACAGCACTATATCCCCGTAAACAGATGGAACAGGTGAAGTCCACATTGCTTCTTTTTTTTCCGGTACCGCCTTTACCTGGCGATCCAGGGGGTACGGCACCTCCTCGACTCGACGCCCCCCCCGCGGAGAGGGGGGAGTTTGACAACCGGTGCCGATCGCACCTCCGATTGGCACGGTTGGCTACGTATGGTGTGAAAGAAGTTCAACATACACACATTGGTGTGTGATCTACAAACCCTCGCTGCTGTCCCCACACGCGGCCACGTGCAGCAGCAGCGCAGCCACCATCGCCCATCACAATTACACTGGTAGGAACCACCTGGTTCCACCAGCCCACAGGGGATTATTGTGCCCGTCCGTCGTGCATCCAAAAATGGGAGGGGTGGGCTGGGTGGAGAGGGGAGGGTGGGGAGGGGCTGGGTGGGGAGGGTGGGGAGGGGCTGGGTGGGGAGGGTGGGGCTGGGTGGGGGGTGGGAGGGGTGGGGCTGGGTGTGGAGGGGCTGGTCACCCCGTGGTGCCCTTATAAAACTCAACGTTTAGCCTACTCACGCAGGCTTGTGCCCGCCCTCACAGTCGGCCATATTTGCGGAATGTACCACGCCGCCGTTGACCCTGGCCATTGACCGAGCAACCCAACGTTCCTACCAGCTCCCTCCGCAGGAATGTGTTAGCCTCTGATTTTTGGTATGTTTTCGTATTACTTTTAACCAGGGTCTGTACTTGAGGCGTATTAAGTGAAGAAGCAAATTTAATGGTATATTTTAATCCGCGCCAGGTGTCGTTGGTGACCGATCTGACACCATCACCACATCCAACTTGACAACCGTTTTATAATAATAGTTCAGAATATGGATGGCTCGCGTATTTTATTGTAGTTGCAAACTCTCAGCGAGAGACACATAGAGAGGGAAAGAGACGGGGAGATAGGAGTGATGAGAGAGAGAGAGGGAGAGAACGAGAGAGAACATTTCAGAAGCATTGGGAAAACCACAGTCAACGTGTCCATTGGAGAGAGAAAAAAAACCCGCCTCGCAACAATTGCCCGAACTCTGGGGTTCAACATTTGGGATGCTTGACCAACTCGATCAACGAGTGATCTACAAAATCACCGGCGGCTCGTTGACTGCATGGCTGTCCTGGATTGGAACCCGGATCGTCAGCGGTGCGTGGCTCTCGGTCTGCATTGAACTTTCACATTCAGGGGTGCCGCGGTGGCGAGATGTTAACTCTCTCTCCGGGTATGCAGGAGTCTTGGGTTCGGAGGGTGGGGGCGGGCTGGGTGTGGGGGGGCAGCCGAGAGTCCAAACCGAGGAGTCGTCTTGTCGAGCAACAGCAACCCGCTGAGACGTGGCGAGTGGAGCGGATTTGGAGCTTTCGGAATGGAGAGACCACGATGTGCTCGATGTCAATTACCTCGCCTGGTATGCAGGAGGATCGTGGGCTCGATTCCGACACCTTGCCGACGCTTGCTGTTTATGCGGATTTTGCGTTTCCCCCTCCCCTTGGTCGCGTGGATTTTGTCTCCGGGTCCTCCGGTTTTTTCCCTCCCCATTTGTAATTAATCAATATCACGAGTTTCGAAAATTTGCCTGCTATAATTGTCCTCATCATCAGCCACTTTGTTGAGCTATCACTTGTGATGGGGCCAGGTCGCTTCTGAAAAATAGCTACATAGCTCAGTGGACCTTACCTGGTGACAAAAAAAAGTTAGTTTAAATAATAGCGTGGGCGTCGTTAAAACTAATTGCAAACGCCCCCTTGCCTGCGTGGTTGGGTTCATGAATTATGCGCGCTTTGCTCGCTTTAATTTGTAAACAATTAACACCTCCGGGTGTTTTTGTAAAGGAGGTGGGGCGGCCAAGAGACCGCGGAACGCACCGCGAGCGAGCGAGAGCCGCACGTTAATTAATCTCGTCAATTCATTATCTCACTCGAATTAACCGATTATTAATTGATTAATTTATTAATGTGTCTGTGATTCGTACGTGGCCCCGGCTTGCTGGAGTGTAATTGGCGCCATGCTGAATTGATAAATTAATCGCTTCATTAATAGATCAATTGATAATACAGTTAATTGGTTGGTGAATTAATTTGCTTCCATATGACGCACTACACTACAGCGACTGGATCATCACTTGTGAACATTACGAAACTAAAACATGGATCCCACGTATAGCCTGATGTGCTGTTAGCGAGTAATACCTATGAACGCTGGCACGGCACACGAATTTGTCAGCACCACGCCAGGCCGCCTTTGTCTCTCCATTGGCGAGGTTTCTAAAACGAACAAGGTACTCATATGAGGCTGAGTCAACCTAGGGGAAGCGGAAGACCGGTTCAGATAATCGTCACTGGTGTTGGTGGCCGTGAGCGGGAATCGAACTCGGGTCGCCGAGTTTGTAGCGCAGCTCCAAAGGACAAAAATAGACCCCCCATGTAGCCTCAACAGACTATTAGGACAAGTGCTGTTAGCGAGCATCTATGAAGGCCGGCAATGCACACGAGGGGGTGGGTCTCCATCACCACGCTCAGCCGCCTTTGTCTCTCCAGTGGCGATGTTGATACTACCGCTCTCCACAAAACACGCACGCGCGCGCGAAACACGCACGCGCGCGGACACACACACGCGTGCGCGCACACACGCACTCACACGCGCACACACACACGCACAAAACTTAATTAAGAAACATTGCTAAACATCGCAATTAATTTCGCGTTACGACCGCGACTGATTTTAAGGTGCAGCAGCAGCAGCGCTGTCCAAACCGTGACCGACACGGGGATGAGAACACCGTCACGTGGTCTGTGGTAGACCCCAGACGAAGAAGAACTAAATTAAGAATTAAAAAGGGACGGGTGGAGGGGGGTGGAGGGGGGGGTGGAGGGGGGGAGCGTTGGTGATAGCTGGCCGCTATTTCTGTCGAGCGAGTGGCTCGCGATGGGAAGGCAGAGAGTTCAAATCCGAGTTGTTGGCGTGGGGGGGGTTGACCCAGCCCGTTATCCCATCACCCCTCCGAGGGGCATCCATCGACTGAGCACCACTATTCGGCGACGTCAACTGACATCGTCCTATTGAGCGGGTAGACTCGTCCGCGCGATCTAACCCAAAAGATACCTCTATTATCAATAGCATGCGGATGTGGTTCTTCTCTTCCGTTACACCGTGAAAAGAGTTGTCAGCACACGATGACGATGGTGGTGGTGGTGGTGACGATGACCACGATGCGTGTGCTGGTGTCGTGGGGTCGAGCGGTGGCAAAGTGCTTGGCGCACTGCGCAACGAATCCGGCGGACCCAACACGAGCGACGGCGAAAGTCCTGGAGCGAAGCTCATGCTACACCGCGGTTAAGTCTGTGATCGGCAGGATGCGTGTGGTGGTGGTGGTGGTGGGGTGAAGTGTGGGTAACTATCACCACTTCCATCCACGACTTCTGGGCCAGTGTGGGTTAGTCGAACCACATTCCCCCTCTCTCTAGAACCGTCTATTCCGCAGGGCTGCGCTTCTATCTGTGTTTTTTTATAATTAAACTCGTATTAGTTTGTGAACGTCCCCCCGAAATTAATGATAATTAGAATCAATTCCTATTTTGTATGTGGCTATACTCTCGCAGAATGCAGTGTGTGACTCGCATGCATCACACACACGCACACCACACACGATCGGCGAAATGTTCAAGACAATATTTTAAAAATATTCGAGAAGAAGCAACATTTTCAATTACGAAACTGTATTTGTTGTTGTTGTTGTTGTTTTAGTGGATAAATCGTGGTGCCTCGTTGGTGGGGAGCGGTGGCGCAGTGGTCAGGGCCCCGCGCTACCAACCCGGCGTGCCGGGGTTCGAATCCCGGCCAGGGCTAACAACAGTGGTGATCGATAACTCAATCGGTTCTGTTCCCCACGCAGTGCCTTCACCAACTAGCACTCGACCACGCTGGTGAAGTATGGTTAAAACACCCCCAATATGACCGATATGGCGTAGGGGAGGCCCTTATCCAGCAACGAATCCGGCGATGTACAATGGGGTCGTACATATACACAACACACAACAACAACAACACACAAACACAACAACTATGACAGGCAGTAATACACACAACAACGGACAATTCAACCACAAAACTATAAAGAGTCAGATCCCCCGTATAGCCTTAACAGACTGTGGGGGCAAGAGCTGTTAGCGAGTAGCACCGATGAACAACGCACCACAATGCACTACAATACACAACACGCAATCGTACAACTGCAACACAACAATGCCAACAATAGACAATAGCGTATAACAACCGCAACACACAACGAACAATGATGCCGAACAACACGACCACAGCACACGGACACAACACCGCGCAATAAGACAGCGAACTGCACGAGACAAAGACGCAACAATAGAGAACGTCCTTCGCGGAGATGGAGCCACAAATGCTGCTCGGTGGATCATTGCACAGCAGTGGTAGCGTTGACGGCTTTGGGAACGCCTTCATCCAGCAGTGGATTGACCATGGCCGTTGATGATGATGACGTTGGATTGCCAGCTGTTGGTGATTTATGGAGAGAGAAATGATGAATAGAGAAACTCGCCTCCTATGCGTAAATATATCATCATCAGCAGCAGCAGCAGCAGTTATCTTTCCACTGCTGGATGAAAGCCTCAGCCGAGCCGTGCGCCGTCTCTCGCGACCGTCCCAGCGGAGTAGCAATCCACCCTCGCTGCCCGATTCCTTGACTCCATCTCCGTTCTGCCATGAACAAGTAGCCTTGCCTGAACAATTGCTATAAATTAATTAATTAATTAATTGACCACAACAACAACAACACATTTCACGGTGAGAGTTATTTAGTAATTTTTCATATTCGAAAAAAAAGATTAATGTTTAAATTGACTAACGGGGTGATTCTGTTCATAAATCGCCCGTGACGCGACAGGTTCGGCAGCCACGATACAGGCGGAGAGTTGTAGGTGATGGGGGGGCAGTGGGTGAGGGGGGGGGGGCAGTGGGTGAGGGGGGGGGGTTAGTTGGTGAGAGGAGGCAGGGGAGAGGGAGGGGGGTTACATAAAGCAAAGTAAAAAAAAAATCGAAATGATGAACGAAGCAAAGTGCCGACTACACCGAGCATCTTCTTGTTTCCACTGATCGTAAAAAAGAGAGAGAGGTGGAGGGTGAGGGGGGATGGAAGAGGAGGGGGGAGGAGGAAAATTAATGGGGGGGGTGGGGTAGGGGGGGTGAGTTGGCGGGATGGAAGAGGGAATGAGGAGCGGTGACTGCGCTCCCCTCGTGTCTCTGTCGTCTCTCGCTTATCTGCAGAGCGAGGTGAAGGGGAGGGAGGAAAGTGAGGTTGAGTGGGGGGGGGCGATCAGAGTTGGGAGGTGGGGGTTGGGGTGGGGTAGGGGTGGGGGTAGGGGGGGTTCTGAAGGAAGCATCGTGCAACTCCGAGGGCGAACATCTATTCACGGCGCACGAAGCGATCGAGCGCCGTGTCATCGATGATGCGCTCATCCCTTTACCTAACCACTCACCCACGTGTCCAGCCACTCACCCACGTGTCCAGCCACCCGACCCTGCCAACCGCACTCCCGCCCGCCCACCAACGCATCCACCTACCCAACCACCCATTCAATCATCCACCCACTCAGGCACCCACTCGCATACTCTCATACGCACCTACCCATCCACCCCATTCACCCACTCACCACTCACCCTACCACCCACAGAAACGTATACCGACCCATCCCACCCACCGATCCATCCATCCACCCACTCACCCACCCAACCACCCACCCCCATCCACCCGTATACCCAACCACCCAAACAACCTCTTACCCACCCCTCCACCCACCCACATGCTCATCAAAGACACAGAGCCCTCAACCGCACCACCCTCAATCACTCTTCCCCCCTCCCTCTGTCTGTCTCTCTCTCTCACAACCCCCGCCCCTCAACATCCCCTACCCACCCACCCACCCCGTCCCACATCCATCCCTCTCCTCCTACTCCTCCCCCTCCTCCTCCCCGCTATCTGCCCACTACAACATTCTCACATCCGTGAGTTCGCGCGCCGGCCACTCAACGGACGCGGGCGGGCGGGCGGTCGCACGGACAGCCACGCGAACAGACAGACAGCCAGACGGACGGAACAAACAGGCGGAACAACAGGGCGGAACAAACAGGCGGACACGCACGGGACTTGGCTCTCGTTCTCTTTTCCGCGATCGCCCTCGCGTCAAAGGCGCCCCTTGGGTCGCCCTCGCAGCGGCGGTGCCTCAAGCGCCGTCTCCTCGTTGGGACGGGGAAGGTGCGGGGGGGGTGCGGGGGGTGGAGTGGCATCAGAGAGCCTGAAAACGCGCGCCGCGAACACCGCTAGCAGTGAACAGAAGAGAGCGGACAGTGAGTGGTGTTCGAGAGAGGTGCAGTGAGAAGGGGAGAGATAGAGAGAGTGGATGAGTTCAGATTGATCGAGAGACACGCAACAGAGACACGAACCTTCCTTTTCCGAGGCGACACGCTGCGACTTCCGAAGCGGGGACCACGCCTCGCCATCAACCGCCACAGTCATCATCCGCATCATCACTGCCACCACCACCAACAACAACAACATCGTCGTCGTCATCAGCATCGACACCACGTGCGTGGGGAGCGCATCGCGCCATCGCGTGTGCCTGGGGAGTTCTGCCTGCCCGGGGACTGGCGACTTTGAGTGGCCGAAGAGCAAAGGGGGTTCGTGGGATCGTGCTGGGGGTGGTGGTGGTGGGGGGTGTGCGGTGGGAGAGGTGGGAATCAAATCCAGGAGGAGAGAGCGCGCGTTGTGGTCGCTGGGAGTGGTGGGAAGTGGCGAGCGGAGAAGCGTGGAGGCGGGTTGCGAGTGAGAGAGGGAGGGAGGGAAGAGAGAGGAGTGGAGGGAGGGAGGGAAGGAGAGAAGGAGGGAGGGAGGCGCTGGAGCGAGGAGGTGGGGAGGACACGGGCAGGAGGGAGAGAGTCGAGTGAGGGAGAGAGGGCGGGAGCGGGAGGTGGGATCCCGAGACGAGAGAGAGAGAGGCAGTCGCTGCCTAAAGACGCCATTGAACGATCCGCGCGCCGAATCGCGCTGCGTGTCAACGCGGGACCCGGCGCGCATCGCCAGCGCTGTCCTCATCAGCATGCCGCGACGGAAGCAGCAAGCGCCGAGGCGTGCGTCCGGTAAGCAACACGGTGTGCTTGGATGTTGCGTGCCCCCATCCGTCTTTGTATCTCCGTGACTTGTCATCCTGTCTCTGCCATCTGTCTCTCTATCTCCCCACTCTCTCACACACCCCCCGCCCGCCCCACCGTCTCTCTGTAGTGGTGGGCAGCACGCACGCACACGCGCGCGCACGCACATACACGTGTGTGTGTGTGTAATGCGTTCCACGCTGTCTGTCATGTGAGCTGTTGTGCGTTGCCTATGATGTGAGACAGACGCGGACACAGCACCCGCGCGGCTGGTATCATGGGTGTCTCGCTCGGGGGGGTGGGGGTAAAGTTTGTGATGGGTAACCTGGTTTGCCCACTTTTTGTGAGAGTTGAGAATGCTTTGATAATTAGTTAATGAATGCGAATGAAGGGGGGGAGGGTGGAAGGAAAACACAGTGGGGAGCAGTATCGCAGTTGTTGAGTTTTCCATTTGCTCTGTCATGTTGTGTCAAGGTGGCTAGGAGATGTTCACTACCTCGCCTGATATGCAGGATGTCGTGGGTTCTATCCCGACCCTGGCGCTTGCTGCTGTGTATTTGGAGTTTTGCAGTGTCTCTCTTCCCGTGGTCGCGTGGATGTTTCTCGGGGTTCTCCGGTTTTTCCCTCCACATGTAAAAAACAACAACTAAAACGTGTTTCTTTAGAGTATTTGGCTGCAATACATTTCCACGTTGAACTATAATTTGTGATCGCCAGGTCGCTTCTGCACAAACACGATGTAGAGGTCAGTGGAGCCTTGCCTGGTAAAGTAAAACAATTTAATAGTTTCGTTTTAGTTTTTACCACGACACAGCGCCGGGAAAGGCGACGGACAGTGAGCGTGATGGCCTTTTATATTGTTTATAGATAGATCGTGTGTATATTATGTTGGACTTCTTTAGCACCGTACACAGCCAGCCGTGCTAATCGGAGGTGCGGCGATCCAACCGTGCTAAAAATCTGAGTTGATTGCATTGTTTTATTGGTATTTTATTTGTATTTTATTTTTATTTATTTCTTTCCCCTTTCAGTTACAATTCGCTTGATCTTTTTTTTACCGACGTAACGAAAGAAAACGCACGCAAAAAAAATAACTATGCTGACACGGACACAGACACACAAATTATATATAAATATATATTCAGTACTGTATATCCTAGCAAAAAGCCTCCGTCTGGTGCAGTTTTCGCAGACGAATTGCCATCCTCGATTTGACGTGTGATTGATTGTCCGTCATGCTAGGAACTTTGATCTATTCATTGCGGATAAACATCAATAAATCAGCCCCGCTCTCGACCGCTGCTACTGCAGCGTCTGCTGCGTTAGAATAAACCGAAGAGGATAAACACGCGTATGGATGTGTGTGTGAGTGGTGCCACTGGGGGAGACAAAGGCGGCCGGGCAGGTTTGGCGCTGATCAACCACCCACCCACTCACCCACCTCGTGTGCCGTTCCGGCCTTCATCGGTGCTACTCGCTAACAGCACTTGCCCCAACAATATTTTAAGGCTATAGGGTGATCTGTGTCTTTGTCTCTGTCTGTGTGTGTCACCCGGCACACAAACAACAAAGACAAAGATTCCGCAGCCCCCCCCCCCTCTTTCCCGTATAGCCCCAACAGACTTTTAGGGCAAGGGCGATTAGCGCGGACCTTTGAAGGCCGGCACGGCGCACGAGGGATTGGGTGGGTGGCCGGCACCACGCCCGCCCGCCCGATCGGCCGCCTTTGTCTCCATAGTGTCGATGTTTTAACACGTCGCACCAGGTACTCATTTTCATGCTGAGTCGACCTAGGGGGAGGAGGCGCAGGACCGGTTCAATTATTCGGCACGGGTGTTGGCCGTGAGCGGGAATAGGACTCGTGTCGCCGGGTTTCGTATTGCAGCGCGATTACCACTATACTACCGCGTGTGCGTGTGTGCGTGTGTGTGTGTGCGCGTGTGCGTGTGTGTGTGCGTGTGTGCGCGTGTGTGTGTGTGCGTGTGTGTATACGTGTGTGCGTGTGTGTGTGCGTGTGTATACGTGTGTGTCACCAGCACACAGACCCACGCACACGCGGTTACGCCGCCGACCGCTGTGGGATACTCGCGGAAGATTGTTGGCACCTGTCACGAAATGCTCGCGCCACTCCGTGCCATACCTTAGCCACACCGTGCTACGCCGTGCCACTCCGTGCCACTCCGTGCCATACCTTAGCCACATCTTAGCCACACCGTGCTACACCGTGCCACTCCGTGCCATACCTTAGCCACATCTTAGCCACACCGTGCTACACCGTGCCACTCCGTGCCACTCCGTGCCATACCTTAGCCACATCTTAGCCACACCGTGCTACGCCGTCCCCACGCCGCGCCACGCCGTGCCACTCCGTGCTAAACCGCGACGCACCGTGACGCACCGTGCCACAAGCCACGGGCTAACGCAGTGGTCTACACACTGGCGCGCGTGCAGGTTCGACGTTGGGGCAAGCTCAAGGGAGCCACTGGGGAGCATTTGGGACGCGGGGAAGCGCGGGCTCGATGGACAAGGCGCAAGGGTGGCAGGGAGAGACCCGGGGAGGCTTAGCGGAGCGTGGGGTTGTGGAGATCGCGGCGAGCGACGGGAGGGGGCAGAAGCAAGGGGTGAGGTCGTCGCGAGAAGGTGGCAGAGGACGCGGCTGTTAGGGGAGGCAACGTGAAGGAGGAGGGAGCGAAATGGGGAGCAGGGCGTAGGGGAATGAAGCAGGGCGTAGGGGAGGTAAGCAGGGCGTAGCAGGAAGAGGGAGCGTAACGCATCGCTGCGAAGAAGCAGAGGGAAGCAAAGGGAAGCAGGGGGAAGCAGGGGGAAGCAGGGGGTGTCGAAGGAGAAAGTAGGAGGTGGAAGAGGCGCGATCAGAAGGTAGTCGGAGGGAAAATGATATTCGCATATCCGGCGACAGGCACGGCATGGGGTAGGGAGGTTCGAGTAGGCGAAACGCGGTGGTGGTGGTAGTTGTGGTGGATCTAGTTGTTGTGGTGGTGGTTGTGGTAATTGTGGTGTTTCTGGTTGTGCTGGTTATAGTGGTGGTGGTGGTTGTGGTGGTGGTCGTGGTGGTGGTTGCGAAAAGGGCCCAGTGGTTAGTTGAGATGTCTCTCTCTCTCGTCCCACCCCGCACCGTCTCCGCCTCTCACGGCCCGTCAGAACGACTCTGTTTCCCTTTTGATTTAATTGTCTGCCGCCTGACAGGCACATTCATCAGCGGGCTTAATGGTCAATCAAAACCTGGCAGCCTGAGTGCTTTCATTCTCTATCGAGAGCGGTCCCGACTCTCCGGGCTCCCCTTAATGGCTGCCGCAAGTTTGATGACCGAGTGAACAGCTATTTAGCGGGATAAAGCATTAAGTCGCAATGTTTATTTTTTATTTGTTTCATTATCTGCATTGTCCACCCCCCGCCCCCCCCCCCCCCAACTGATGAATTCGGATCGAGAGAGCGAGATGAGATGACCGCTAACCAACCGACTCGCACGACCCACCCGTGTCTCGTAGGGTACGGAAATCTATTCGTCGTGTCGGTAAAACCAGGCGGAGGATATCGTCTCGAGACGACTCACGGCTCTGGGGAAAGGAGGGTGGACTCACCATGTCTCCTCGAGCTCGTGACGGCCGCGGCAAGGCCACGCGTGATTCAGGAGATGGATGCCGATGTCGAGGTCTGATCTGCAGCTCGCCTACGCTAAGGGCGAACTGTGGCTGGCGTGATCAGTCACCTGTGTTCGATTCCCGCCACGGCTAGCAATCACGCGACAGTGCAGCTATGTATCTACATTCTGTGTATGTCTTCTGCACCTCCGATTAGCGCGGTCGGCTACGTACGGTGCGAAAGAAGCTCAACATACACACGACACAGTGTCGCTCTCTATCTGTCTTTATTTTCTGCACAGGTCGAGGTCACTCATAACACCGCTCTTGTTCACCAACCGACGCGGTGAAATATGGTCAGACGAAGCCCCCCTCCCCTCCATCCACCCTCCTCCCCCAACGACCAACATTGCTGCCTTCAATCCAGCAGTGGATTTGGTAGGGAGGGGAGATGTTGATTGGCTAGTTTCACGGTCCTTGCGAGGTTTTTAAAACGCGCCTCTTGCGATAGCAACGGCCGCATTGTTAGCAATGCACTTGCGACCATCGGATACATCCGAGTCTCTCGCATCTCCTCTCGCGTCATCCCGCACTCACATCCACCACTCACGTTCACCACTCACACACTCGCATCACTCACTCACATCCACCACTCACATCCACCACTCACTCACATCCACCACTCACTCACATCCACCACTCACTCACTCGCATCACTCACTCACATCCACCACTCACTCACATCCACCACTCACTCACATCCACCACTCAGTCACGTCCACCACTCACATCCACTCACTCACATCCACCACTCACTCACATCCACCACTCACTCACATCCACCACTCACTCACATCCACCACTCACATCCACCACTCACTCACATCCACCACTCACTCACATCCACCACTCACATCCACCACTCACTCACATCCACCACTCACTCACGTCCACCACTCACATCCACCACTCACATCCACCACTCACTCACTCACTCACATCCACCACTCACTCATATCCACCACTCACTCACGTCCACCACTCACATCCACTCACTCACATCCACCACTCACTCACATCCACCACTCACTCACATCCACCACTCACTCACATCCACCACTCACTCACGTCCACCACTCACATCCACTCACTCACATCCACCACTCACTCACATCCACCACTCACTCACATCCACCACTCACTCACATCCACCACTCACATCCACCACTCACTCACATCCACCACTCACTCACATCCACCACTCATATCCACCACTCACTCACATCCACCACTCACTCACGTCCACCACTCACATCCACCACTCACATCCACCACTCACTCACATCCACCACTCACTCATATCCACCACTCACTCACGTCCACCACTCACATCCACTCACTCACATCCACCACTCACTCACATCCACCACTCACTCACATCC
This sequence comes from Lampetra fluviatilis, assembly GCF_964198595.1. Classification (NCBI taxonomy): domain Eukaryota; kingdom Metazoa; phylum Chordata; class Hyperoartia; order Petromyzontiformes; family Petromyzontidae; genus Lampetra; species Lampetra fluviatilis. The sequence goes on along the minus strand of NC_136291.1, from coordinate 1,825,170 downwards.
ACCACTCACTCACATCCACCACTCACTCACATCCACCACTCACTCACGTCCACCACTCACATCCACTCACTCACATCCACCACTCACTCACATCCACCACTCACTCACATCCACCACTCACTCACATCCACCACTCACTCACGTCCACCACTCACTCACATCCACCACTCACTCACATCCACCACTCACATCCACCACTCACATCCACCACTCACATCCACCACTCACATCCACCACTCGCTCACATCCACCACTCACGTCCACCACTCACTCACATCCACCACTCACTCACATCCACCACTCATTCACGTCCACCACTCACATCCACCACTCACGTCCACCACTCACTCACGTCCACCACTCACTCACATCCACCACTCACTCGGATCCACCACTCACTCACGTCCACCACTCACATCCACCACTCACATCCACCACTCACTCACATCCACCACTCACTCACATCCACCACTCACTCACGTCCACCACTCACTCACATCCACCACTCACATCCACCACTCGCTCACATCCACCACTCACTCACATAAACCACTCACTCACGTCCACCACTCACTCACATCCACCACTCACATCCACCACTCACTCACGTCCACCACTCACTAACATCCACCACTCACTCACATCCACCACTCACTCACATCCACCACTCACATCAACCACTTACTCACATCCACCACTCACTCACATCCACCACTCACATCCACAATTCACATCCACCACTCACTCACGTCCACCACTCACTCACATCCACCACTCACATCCACCACTCGCTCACATCCACCACTCACTCACTCACATCCACCAATCACATCCACCACTCACTCACATCCACCACTCACATCCACCACTCACATCCACCACTCACTAACATCCACCACTCACTCACATCCACCACTCACATCCACCACTCACTCACATCCACCACTCACTCACATCCACCCCTCACTGACATCCACCACTCACATCCACCACTCACTCACATCCACCACTCACTCACGTCCACCACTCACTCACGTCCACCCCTCACTCACATCCACCACTCACATCTACCACTCAATCACATCCACCACTCACTCACATCCACCACTCACTCACATCCACCACTCACTCACGTCCACCACTCACTCACATCCACCACTCACATCCACCACTCACTCACGTCCACCACTCACTCACGTCCATCCCTCACTCACATCCACAACTCACATCTACCACTCAATCACATCCACCACTCACTCACATCCACCACTCACTCACATCCACCACTCACTCACGTCCACCACTCACTAACATCCACCACTCATTCACATCCACCACTCACTCACGTCCACCCCTCACTCACGTCCACCACGCTCTCACATCCGTCCCGTACCTCACGCTCACACATCACACGCGTCTCTCACAACATCTCCAGCTCGCGCACCATCTTTGAGGATTGTATTGTAACTTTTAGTGTTTTCATTGATTCCGCGCCTTCTTAAATAATTCCTATCCTCTATCACCCCCCGCGACCCCCAATCCGAACCACCCCGCAGCGCACCCCACCCCCCCGTGACACTCGCTCGGGAAATTAAGCGGAGCATATTGAGAGAGGAAGCGAGAGAGAGAACATCCACGGTAACAACCCAATTGGCCGAAGAGGTTAAGCCGGGGATGGGATAATGCGTGCGTGAGTCTGACAGTTTGCCCAAAGGGGAGCTTAATACATGCTCACACACACAGACGCTCACACACACGCTCACACACACACACGCTCACACACACATACACAGACGCTCACACACACACACGCTCACACACAAAGACGCTCACACACACACTCACGCTCACACACACAGACACACACACACACGCTCACACACACGCTCACACACAGACGCTCACACACACAGACACGCTCACGAACACACACGCTCACACACACGTACACTCACACGCTCACACACACGCTCACACACACACGCTCACACACACGCTCGCACACACACGCTCACACATACAGACCCTCACACACGCTCACGCACACACACGCTCAGGCTCACACGCTCACGCTCACACACACACGCTCACACACACTCACACACACGCTCACACACACTCACACACACGCTCACGCTCCTCGGCAAGGTTTTTTATTTTCACGGCGCGAGTTATTGAATCGTCTGAAGTTGAGCAGAGATTCCCCTGCCGGAGCTCTTAGCGAGGAGGAGGGAGAAGACGGCGCTTCGAGTGCCGTCTTCGGGACCTTCTCGAGTCGCCCGCTCGCTCGAGTCGCCCGCTCGCTCGAGTCGCCCGCTCGCTCGAGTCGCCCGCTCGCTCGAGTCGCCCGCTCGCTCGAGTCGCCCGCTCGCTCGAGTCGCCCGCTCGCTCGAGTCGCCCGCTCGCTCGAGTCGCCCGCTCGCTCGAGTCGCCCGCTCGCTCGAGTCGCCCGCTCGCTCGAGTCGCCCGCTCGCTCGAGTCGCCCGCTCGCTCGAGTCGCCCGCTCGCTCGAGCCGCCCGCTCGCTCGAGCCGCCCGCTCGCTCGAGTCGCCCGCTCGCTCGAGTCGCCCGCTCGCTCGAGTCGCCCGCTCGCTCGAGTCGCCCGCTCGCTCGAGTCGCCCGCTCGCTCGAGTCGCCCGCTCGCTCGAGTCGCCCGCTCGCTCGAGCCGCCCGCTCGCTCGAGCCGCCCGCTCGCTCGAGCCGCCCGCTCGCTCGAGTCGCCCGCTAGCTCGAGTCGCCCGCTCGCTCGAGTCGCCCGCTCGCTCGAGTCGCCCGCTCGCTCGAGTCGCCCGCTCGCTCGAGTCGCCCGCTCGCTCGAGTCGCCCGCTCGCTCGAGTCGCCCGCCCGCTCGAGTCGCCCGCCCGCTCGCTCGAGCCGCGGCGGCTTTGGCGGCGCTGTCCGTGGTGCCTGCGCGGGACGCCTCTTCGTGTGCACGTGTGTTGTACGAGTTGGTGTGTTGTGCGAGTTCGTGTGTTCGTGTCGACTTAGCCTCAAATGAGTACCTGGTGCGGTGCGTAAACATCGTCACTAGGGAGACAAAGGCGGCCGGGCGTGGTGTTGGCCATCCCACCCCCTCGTGCGTGTGCCGTGCCGGCCTTCATAAGTGCTCGTTAACAGCACTGTGCGATGTTGTGTACGCGTGTGATGTTATATAGCGTGCGTGATGTTGTGCAGTGGGCCTTATTGTGCAGCGTGTGATTTTACGCCCCTCGTGGGTGTGAATTTGTCTGACTCCTGCATGGCGAGCGCGTGTTATTTTGTAAATTGGTACGGCATGTGTGTGACGAAAGGCGGTGCGCTGTATCGTGAAGCGTGCGTGCGTGTCTGTGTGTCTGCGTGGGAGCGGTAGAACGAACCCGACGACTCACGTTCGATTGCCGCTCACGTTCAATACCAGTGACGATTATCTGAATCGGCCCTGGGCCTCCCCTAGGTCGACCCAGCCTCAAATGTGTACCTGGTGCGATGTGTCGGCATCGACGCTGGGATGGTAAAGGTGGCCGGGCGGCCAACCCCCTCGTGTGGCGGGCTTCATCGGTGCTCGCTAACAGCACTTGCTCCAACAGTCGATTGTGGTTATACGGGGGACCTTTATGTTTGCGAACGTGAACTTCTATGCCGTGTCTGTGTGTATGTTTGTACGTCTGTGTGAGATTGTAAAGTGCACCTAGCCTGGCACAAACACCGTGATAACGTCACCACCACTTAGTGGCGAACGCCGGTCGCTCTTGTTGCATGGACGTGTGTCTGTGTGTCTTTGTCTCAATTGGTAAACGCCTGCGTGTGTGTGTGTGATTTGTAGGCTGTATTGCGTGTGCGTGTGTGTGAGTCTGTTCGTGATTTTTACACCGTGTGTCTGTGCATTATGTAGGAATTGGTGATCGTATACACCGGGTGTCACTTTGCACCTTCTCTGCGCGCGTGTGTGCGTCTGATTGTACATACGACAAGTGTGTTTTGTTATTTTAGATAACGCGCGCGCGTCTGTGTGTATCTGCTTCTGTGTGTTGTGTGTGCGTCTGTGTGTACGGTCTGATTGTAGTGTGTACTGTTAGCGCGCTGCACTACGAACCTGGCGCCCCGAGTTCGATTCCCGCTCACGGCCAACACCAGTGACGATTATCTGAACCGGCCCTGGGCCTCCCCTAGGTCGACTCAGCCTCAAATGAGTACCTGGTGCGGTGTGCAAAAAAAACATCGCCACTGGGAAGACAAAGGCGGCCGGGCGTGGTGTTGGCCACCCACCCCCTCGTGCGCCGTGCTGGCCTTCAAAGGTGCTCGCTAACAGCACTTGCCCCTACAGTCTGTTACAGGCTACACGGGGGATCTTTGTCTTCGTCTTTCACGGTCTGATTGTACACCCCGGCTGTGTGTGTGTGTCATTGGATACGCCCTGGGTGCATTATGCAGAGATGCATTGTAGAGAGATGCATTGTAGAGAGATGCATTGTAGTGAGATGCATTGTAGAGAGATGCATTGTAGTGAGATGTATTTGGAGACGTTACACTCCGTGTAGCGTCAATCGGTTGGGTGGTGGGTTCTGCGCACCGCGCTCTAATCCCAGTGACACTGAACCTGTTCTGGACCTCCCCTAGGTAGACTCAGCCTTAATAGATTACCCTACCTAGTGCGGCGTGTGTGGACGTCGCTGGTAGGGATACAAAGGAGGTCGGGCGTGGCTTTGGCGACATCGCCCCATCGAGCGTCGTGCTCGAATAGGTGCTCCTCGTGAACAGCACTTGCCCCCAACATTTTTTTGTTAAGGCTATACGGGGATCTTTGTCTTTGTGTACGCACGTACGTAGACACGTGTCTGCGTGTGCTTAGTTTGTCTATGCATGAGTAGCTATGTGCGTGTGTGCGTGTGTCCGTGTGTGTGTATGTACGTGTACGTGTGTACGTGTGTACGTGTGTACGTGTGCACGTGTGTACGTGTGTACGTGTGTACGTGTGTCCGTGTGTACGTGTGCACGTGTGTACGTGTGTACGTGTGCACGTGTGCACGTGTGTACGTGTGTCCGTGTGTACGTGTGCACGTGTGTACGTGTGTTTGTGGCTTCGCCAACAAATCTCTTGCCTCAACAGTCTGTTCATGCTACATGGGGGGTCGTGGAAGCGGTGGCGCAGTGGTTAGCGCGCTGCGCTACGAACCCCACCCCCCGAGTTCGACTCGAGCACACTACCAATTATCAGTGGCGAAGATCTGCACCGGTCCTGGGCATCCTTTAGGTCGACTCAACCTCCAATGAGTACCTGCTACGGTGTGTAAAAACATCGCCACTAGGGAGACAAAGGTGGCCGGGCGTGGTGCTCGCCACCCCCACCCCCTCGTGTGCCGTGCCGCAACCCTCCTAGGTGATCGCTAAGAGCACTTGTTCCTGCAGTCTGCTAACAAGGCTATATGGGCGATCTTTGTCTTTGTGTGCCTGGGTGCGCGTGTGCATGTAAGCGTCTGTATGTAAATGTGAATGTATGTAAATGTGTCTGTGTGTATAGTGTCTGTATGTATAGTGTCTGTATGTAAATGTGGCTGTGTGTATTGTCTGTATGTATGCGTGTCTGTATGTAAATGTGTCTGTGTGTAAATGTGTATGTGTGTATACGTGTCTGTATGTAAATGTGTCTGTGTGTATAGTGTCGGTATGTATACGTGTCTGTATGTATACGTGTCTGTATGTATACGTGTCTGTGTGTAAATGTGTCTGTATGTATAGAGTCTGTATGTAAATGTGTCTGTATGTATACGTGTCTGTATGTATACGTGTCTGTGTGTAAATGTGTCTGTATGTATAGTGTCTGTATGTAAATGTGTCTGTGTGTATAGTGTCTGTATGTATACGTGTCTGTATGTAAATGTGTCTGTATATAAATGTGTCTGTGTGTAAACGTGTCTGTATGTAGTGTGTCTGTATGTATAGTGTCTGTATGTAAATGTATCTGTGTGTAAATGTGTATGTGTGTATACGTGTCTGTATGTAAATGTGTCTGTATGTATAGTGTCTGTATGTATACGGGTCTGTGTGGATGGTGGTGTCTGTATGTATGTACACGTGCCTGTATATTGCATGTGTGTGTAGACGTGCCTGTACGTGTAACGTGTCTGTGTGTACGCAGGACATGTTGACGCGCGTACATTCCTTACGCACCAAACCCATTCGCGTTAACGCGTAGCCAGCCACTCGGCGCTGAATAACGATGACCATACTTCACCCCGCGGGTCAACGTGGCGAGGTGAAGGGGGTAGGGTGCCCAGACACCGCCTCGCCGTGGCTTGGTCGAATTGAACTCGGGGGTGGGCCCCGGGTTGATGGGATCCGTGGCGTGCTAACCGCTGCGCCACCGCTCCACAGCACCGCGCTGCTGCATCATCATCAGCAGAATGCAGTGGCGGCAGCAGCAGCAGCCACCGCATTGATCATCATCAACAACCACCGCGTTCACCACGTTGATCGTCGTCATTAATCCACTGCTGGATGACAGTCTTTACGACAATCCGCTGCTATCTTTCATTGGACCTGCAGCGCAACTCACAATCCACACTCACTTTATTATGATTATCAAACCACTGCTGGATGAACGCCACTCCCGCAAGCCATCGCTATTTATCACGGGCGTTGTATGACCATCGGTATTACCATCATCACCATGATCACCACCGTCATCATCAATCAACTGCTGGATGAAAGCCTTTCTCACAACGCGTCGCGAAATCTCACGCGCGTTGCATGGCCACCATCATCACCATCAACACCCTCGCCATCATCATCATCACCACCATCAATCCACTGCTGGATAGATGCCCCTCCAGCAATGCTTCGCTATCAGTCAGCGGTCTTGCGATGTGGCCAGCACAGCGAGCGATCCACCCGCGCCGTTTCTTAAGCCTGCAAAGACACAGCTCCGCGTTAGAACGCGCTAGAACACCCCGACCCTCCGCACGAACATCCGACGCACTGCAACAGCCGTCGAGCTGGAACGTCCGCGAGTCGGGGTTGTCGTTCGAGCCTGCGATCTCAGTCGGGGCTCGTGGTGAAAGAGAAAAAAAATTACACAAATGTGCAGCGTCGAAAACAAGCGCCGAGACGGGCTTCTTTCGCCGTGTTAAATGAACACATTTCATCGCGAGGACAATGACACGGAACAAATATAACCACACGCGCACGCTTACGGACCAACGTGGCAAGTTGCCGCTCGCGTGTAGCACCTGTGAATGTAGGCACGGCACACGAGGGGGGGCGGGAGGGGGTGGCCAGCACCACGCTCGGCCGCCTTTGTCTCCCGCACCAGGTCCTCCTTTAAGGCAGAGTCGACCAACACGCATGCAATAAACAGCCGAGTTACGAATCACATATTTTACTTGGTATTCTGTTTTAATACATATATGTGCACGTACCATCTGCAAATTGCAAGTGACATTGCCACTGGTTCTTCGGATTCCGGACAACCCTTTGTGCGTGCGGTATTCACGGCGTGACGCCGATGCGGTGTTAGGCGTGAGCGTTCCACAAGTGACGGCTTGCGGTTTCGCCTTTGTTGTTGTCACTGTTGTTTAGAGTAATCTGCTTGTAGAATGGCTGTGAAATGTGACGCGGAGAGACGCACAGGCAGACACAGACAGAGAGAGAGAGAGAGTTAATCACGTGGGCTTATTGCAGAGGTACAAGCAGATATGTGCACATACGCACACATACTTAGACATAGCTGGCGCAGAGACAGATACACACGCGCGCAGAGGACAAATACGAACAGGGAGAGACACAGATACACGCAGACGCATTGAGGCATATGTGAAACACGCGCACAAAGACAAATATCACCTGTATCGCCTTAACATGCTTAGCGAGTACCGATGTAGGTCGGCACGGCACGGCACACGAGAAAGGTAGGTGGCCAACACCTCGCTCGCCCCCCTGGATGTATGTTGAACTTCTTTCGCACCGTACGTAACCAACCGTGCTAATCTCAGGGGTGCGCATGTGACTCGTAACACATCGCCCCAGGCACGCGTTTCAAGCTGAGCGAACCTAGGGGAAGCCCAGGACTGTCTCAGATAATCGTCATTGGTTGGTCATCAGCGGGGATCGAACTGGGGTGGTCGGCTTCGCAATGCAGTGCGCTAACCACTATCCTGCCTCTCCCCACATGAACAGAAAGACACACGCACACAGACACACGTATAGACATCGACACGAACGGACATCAACACCGACACACACCACGCACCGGATCCCAACATGAAGCAGCCGGCATTTGCCACGAAGTGCCAGCGCTCGTGCCAGGCTAGGTGCACTTTCAGATTATCACGTGAATCGTTGAAGGCTCGAAGCTGCTGGCAGGAGGTCAAGGGACCGGGCCCAGATGCCGCGTGTTGAGTGACTGAGATCACTGCCCAGATGCACCACCTGCGCTCCCTACTCTGACAACTTGCTGCGTTTTATCCGCCCGGCGCTCTGCTCGATGTTGTGAGGGCGGCTGTGACAGGTCACGCACGCACGCACACATACAAAGACACAGTTCCCCCGTATAGCCCACGTGGGCTATTGGGGCAAGAAGCGAGCGCATGATACACTTGCCGGCAACACAAGGAACCGCGGCGGTTGTGTTTGCCAGAACCACGCCCGGCCGCCTTTGTCTCCCTGATGCCCGTTCAGATGATCACCTCTGATGTTGGCCGTGGCAGCGCAGCGCGCGCTAACCACTACGACGCCGCTTCCCTGCTAACAAAGATTATCCCTCGCACATGCAACGTCTGCCTTCTTCACGAATATATACGTTTACATTTATACAGACGATAACATGTGTACTTAATGTATATTTCTGTCTCTAGGCGTTAAACAAATTGAACATATCCCATCATCCCCCTCCCCCAAACACGACATTTTATTTTTTAGGAGTGAATCGTTTCCAGCTGCATCATTTTTACGTTGAATGACAAACAAAAGTCACCCAGCACCAAACACGCGACATTTACATTCCACGAATCCAGCGACGATCGGTCGCCGCTTTCCATCGGCTCGAGCGTCGCACTCCAGCGGGTGGGGGGGCGAATAACTCGGTGCGACGTTGCAGTTGACATCGCCACTGGAGAGACAAAGGCGGCCGGGTGTAGTACTGACCAACCGCCTACTTCATCGGAGGATGCTACTCGCGATCAGCCCCTCCACGTAATTCCGTTAAGGCTGCACGAGGGCCTTTGGGTTTAGCGCACGAATCTCGGCTGAGCCTTCACTCGGCGTGACATCTTCGGGGCTACGCAGTTCCTAGTCGCCAATGTTCACCTGCCGGATGTGTCCAGGCGCAGTATCAACATGAACCGGACTCGGCAGTTGTTCGACGTTTCAGCCCTCCAGCCCATTGGAAAACATCAACAGAAATGACACGAGGCGGCTCGCTCGCTCACTAATCCGCCCGCTCGCTCGGTCGCCTTCCGTCTGCCATGGATTGCACTCGCAAGTACAACCGCAATGATAATGCGCGGTGGTTGCATAGTTGAAAATGTGGGCAAGTAACGGCGGTTTGGTAGTAATAATATCACTCGTCAGGTTTGTTTAGCCGTGGCCGGGAATGAAACTCAGCTATCCGCAGGGCCGTCCATAGGGTGGGGATCCTGGGCCCGGGACAACTCACACTCCTACGCACTCCTTCAAACTAAACTGGAAGCATTACGTCTGACACGTGACGTCGAAGCGTGCCAACCCAACCCCCCTCCCCTAAAGCGCGGGGCCCGGGGCTATCCGCCACGATTTGGCGTACCCGAACGACAGCTCTGGGGTATCCGGGTTCACAGTCTGCGGCGTGCGCTAACCGCAGCGCCACCGCTCCGCTGGACTCGGATCGACCGATACGCGGTTGCAATCGTCACATGTAGGGTACATACGGCATGCGTGTGTGTCATTGCTGTGTGTACTTCGGGGGAGGGGAGAGAGCGGTGGCGCAGTGGTTAGCACACTGCACTACAAAACGCGATCACCTGAGTTTAATTCCCCGAGGTCAGGGGTCTGGCAACCAAAGGACCAAGGGGAGCCATTTTTTTTACGAATTCGGACTCCCCTTGTCAAAGGGACTCCCATGGTAAATTGGGATTCCGTGGCAAATTGGGATTCCATGGTGCACTGGACTTCCATGGTAAATTGGACTTCCGTGGTAATTCGGTAAAAAAAATCTATATTTTATGAATCGCATGATGTAGGTTGCCGAACCCTGCCCTTGGTCGAATCAGCCAAGGAGCACTTGGTGCGGTGTGCGATACCGCTCATCCGACTAGCTCGGTTGGCTACGTACGGTGCTAAAGAAGTTCAACATACGTCCATAACAAAGGCGGCCGGGCCTACTGTTGGCCCCACCCCCCGGCATACGAGGGGTTTACTGGAGATCTGTGTCTGTGTTGGCTGCACCTTACCGTGTATTCATCTTGACATCGGCAGTGACATCACTGTGCACGTGTGTGTGGATGTTTGTGTTATTGTGTGGCTGGAGTGGTGGGGAAGCATGAGCCAAAGGGAGACAAAGGCGGCCGAGCGTGGTGACGGCCACACCAGACGGGTTGTCTCGACCGCATCCTAAGGCCATCGCTAACAGCACTTGCCCTTAGGGCTCTACAAGGCTAACTGGGGGATCTTTGTCTCGTGTGCGGGCGTATGCTTTGACTGTCTGCAGCGATGTGTGTACCTGAACGTGTGTGCGTGGGTGTGTGCGCTTGTGTGGATCTCTGAGTGTGTGTGTACGTGACTGTATGTTAGTGCGTTTGAGTCTATATCAGTGTCCAGGGAGCGGTGGGCAGTGATTAGCACGCTGCTCTACAAACCCGGAAACACTGAATTCCCATTCCGGCTCACTTCCAATACCAGCGGTGATTAGCGAGCACCTATGCAGACCGGAACGGTACACGAGGGGGTGGGTGGCCAGAACAACGCCCAACCGCCTTTGTCTCCCCAGTGGCGATGTTTACGGACCGCACCAGGTACTCATTTTAGACTGAGTCGACCTAGGGGAGGCCCAGGACCGGTTCAGATAATAGTCACTGGGTGTTGGCCGTGAGCGGGAATCGAACCCGGGTGGCCGGGTTCATAGCGCAGCACGCTAACCGCTACACTACCGCTCTCCACAGAGATACATACACATACACACATATAGACAGAGAGATATGATTGATTTCCTGATCAATGCAATCTTTGAGGCATTGGGTGCTCATCTCCTGCTGACAGTTCTGGAGAGCCAGTGGTGGAAATTGCACATTATTATGGCGGGGGGAGGGGGTGCGATTCTAGGTGGATAGCATCCACTGGTGACTTCCCAATAAAGTCGGAGTTATTTTAACCGATCCCAGAGGAATACGCGGCTGAGTTAAACCCCCCGAACCAGCATTTGACTTCGCAACCTTCTCATGCGAACCTCTGCCGTTGAGCCACGTGGCCTGAGTGTGCACTTCGACACAAGCAGCCTGAACGTGACGTCACAGTTGGCCCACGTGGTTCTGTCCGAGCAATTTGGTGGGTGGGTCAGTGGGTGAGTGAATGGTTATATGGGTGGATATGTGGGCGAGTGGGTGGACGGATGGATGCGTCGTTGAGTTGAGGAGTGAATGGGCGAGCAAACCAGCTTTTGGGTGAGTGAGTGAGTGAACGGGTGAGCCAGACGGGTGGATGCGTGAGTTTAGCGAGGAGGTATGAGCTTAAATGAGCCTGCGATTGAAGGCGTAAGTTATCAAGCGAGTGAGTGACCGTGTGAGTGACCGAATGAGAGAGTCACTGTGAACGAGTGAGCGAGCGAGTGAGCGAGTGACTGTGTGAGTGGGCGAAAGAGCGAGTACGTGTATGGGGTAATGGCTGGATAAGTGTGTGTCTGTACGTGTGTCTGTGTATTTGTACGTGAATATGACTGTACGCGTGTCTGTCTGAACGTGTGTCTGTCTGAACGTGTGTCTGTTTGAACTCGTGTCTGTCTGTACGAGTGTCTGTCTGGACGGGGATCTCTCTTTGTACGCATGTATGAATGCGTACTTGCGCATTAATTAATGCATTTATGTTCCTATCTTTATTCATGTGTTATGAAAATGGGGCATTACCGTAAACGTCGTCTATATTAAAACCACAGTAGTATTGACAAATGTGAGTTTCTTGTTGTTATTATGAGTGATTGTTCACCATTGACAACGCAGCAGCGGCATCACCACCACCAATAAAACCGGGACATTAGTAACCCGGTATGAAGGGTTCCACGGCCTGAGAGTACACACCTGATGAGTTTGCTCCCTCGACCCCGTCCATCTAACCCTCAAACCGTGTTGGGGATCTCTGCGCTCCAACCCACTCTATGCCTGTCCCTCTCTCTCTCTCGTTCCTTCTCTTGTTCAATGCGCGCTTTGGGAGGAACGATCAGGGGCGGGTGAGGTGGTTGAGGGGGGCACAGATTGACACGGCGGCGTGTCCAGACTCGTCGCTGCGTCTCTCCCCAACCGCCAACAAGGGAGACGCTCCCTCGTTTTTCGCGGGGGGGGGGGGAGTTGGTGGGGGAGAGATTTTTTTCCTCCGTAGGGTGAGCGGCTTTGGTGGAGAGGTGAGAGAGTTGGAGAGGCGAGATGCGAGCGGGGGATTGAATATGAGATATCATCATACATATCGTGGGGGGCTGGGGGTGATAAGGTGCTGAGTGGTGTATTACAGCATTGGCGTTCCGAGGGGGTTCATCTGTCCACGCCAACTTGGCGATGAGTGGAGATGGTAATGGGACAAGCGGGATACGCGGATGGGAGATCGGGGCGAGAGGTGTTGAGTCCGCGCGGAGATCTTACCCACAGAAGGCTTTCGGATTAATTTTTTTTTTGGGGGGGGGGGTCCGCATTCACACACCACCCGCAAACCCACCCACTCGCCCACCGCCTCCCTAAAAATATTTAATGAATCCATCATTAATATCTCGGCAACACCCCCCGCGGAATCCTTCGCTGACAACCGTCGCTTCGAAATCATCCCGGCCCCGCGCGCTGTTGATAGCGAAGCGCTGCACGCGAGCCAATGAACACTGAGAGCTCTTCAACTTAGGATGGATGTATGGTTATTGATGATGATAATGATCATATGAATAAAGATATATGATGAACAAGCGCAAAGTTCCCGATTTGCTCCGTCCATCACTGTCGGTAGTGGTGGTGGTGGACATCTGTGAAAAAGAGCTTGATAGGATTACTCCGGTATAAAACAATATTCTGATTGTGATGATGATGATGACATGGTGAGTGGTTAACAGCGCGACGAACCCGGCGACCCGAGTTCGCTTTAGGTTCACGTAACAATAACACTGCCCCCGAATATTTCAACGGGTGCTGGTGTCCCCCTAGGTCAACTCGGCCTGAAATCAGTACAGTGCCTGGGGCGGTGTGCAAAACATCAGCACTGGGGGAGACAAAGGCATCCAGGTGTGATGTTGACCACACCACCCCCTCGCTAACAGCACTTGCCCCACAAGTCTGTTCAGGCTGTACGGGGGGGATCTTTGTCTTTGTGCGTGTATATTGTCGGAGAGGTGGGAGGAAGGGAGGGAGGGAGGTGGGCGAGGTAGTGGGGATTGGGGTGGGTGGTGCGTGGGACGTGGAGGAGGAGGGGGGGGGGCTGTGCGGGGGAGGGGCGGGGGTGTGGTGTAGGGTGTGTGGGGGGGGGGGGCGGGGGTGTAGGTTGTGGGGGGCTGATTGCTGGGGGGAGAGAGGCGCGGGGCAGCTCGTTATAGCGACTGCGCTAATTAGCAGCGGGGACGGGTGATGGATTCTTGACGCTGCGATCGGCTCCGGGTTTCCGACGGAGCCATGAGCCGGCGACCCGTAGCGAGGACACGCACACAAAGACAAAGACACAACGCCCAGCCCGCCCGTATAGCCTCTAAGGCTGTTGGGGTCAAGTGCTGTTAGCGAGCACCTATGAAGGTGCGGCAAAATACACACGAGGGGGTGGGAGGCCGGCAACTCTGCCCGGCCGCCTTTGTCTCGATGTTTATACACCGCAGCAGGCACTCGTAGGAGGCTGATTCGCCGCAAGGGGAGAGCCAGGGCGGCTTCAGATATTCGTGGTGGTGAATGGGAATCGAACTCTTGTCGCCGGATTCGTAGCTCGGTGCGCTTACCACTACGCTGCCGCTTCGCGCACACACGACACGCACACGCACAGATAAACACATGCAGACAAACCAGCACACGCATACACACATATGCACACGCATAGGCACACACAAAGAGGCACACACGTAACACACTCATACGCATACACTCCCACAAACGCAAACACGCCAAGCACAAAGATTCCCCGTTTAGCCTCTTAGACCGAAGGGGACAAGTGCTGTTAGAGAGCGCACGAGACGAAGGCAACGATTCCGCGTTTTTTTTATTTTAAAGCGACAGAGAATATTCCAAAGAAATCTCGCCCGTCTATGAATTTAATGCGGGCAAATCCTCAATGGCAACGATTGTGTCCGGCCACTCACTCGCCCATAGACCCAGCCACTCACTCGCCCGTGTGCCCGTCCACTCACTCGCCCATAGACCCAGCCACTCACTCGCCCGTGTGCCAGTCCACTCACTCGCCCATAGACCCAGCCACTCACTCGCCCGTGTGCCCGTCCACTCACTCGCCCATAGACCCAGCCACTCACTCGCCCGTGTGCCCGTCCACTCACTCGCCCATAGACCCAGCCACTCACTCGCCCGTGTGCCTGGCCACTCACTCGCCCATAGACCCAGCCACTCACTCGCCCGTGTGCCCGGCCACTCACTCGCCCGTGTGCCTGGCCACTCGCTCGGCCATGGACACGCGCGCTCAGCGAGCAGCACCGCGAGGTTCCTACGCGACCACCCGGCCCCTCCCTCCCTCCCTCCCTCCCTCCCTCCCTCCCTCCCTCCCTCCCTCCCTCCCTCCCTCCCTCCCTCCCTCCCTCCCTCCCTACCACCCACCCCCTTTCTCCCGGCGCGGCATTAACTCAATTCCCGGCCAGCGGTGATGAATAGGTCAGGTTACCTGCCTAATGACAGCCACGCCGAGGTGGGAAGGCGGGAGGGCGACAGGGAGAGAAGGAGGGAGGGGAGGCAGAGAGAGTAGAGACAAGGAGGAGGAGGAGGACAGGGTTCGGGAGGGAGGGAGGAAGGGGAGTGGAGGGAGTTGGCGGTTTGACGGTTTTGGCGGTGGCGGTCCTCTGGGATGTGATTGAGACCGCCTGACTCTGTCAGACACTGGCGCATCAAACAGCGTGGGGATTTTCCACCGCCGTGTTTCTCCCGCCACCCCTCCCCACCAACCCCCCGCCCCCCACCTCCCCCACCCCCCACGTGAGATGTTTTACGACAAAATGCGTGGCCCTGTACATGCGTCCGTGCGTGTTTGTGTGGTGCTTGTGGTCGCGGCCAACATCGCTGACGGATACCAATACACCAACCACTGCACCACCGCTCCTCCACCGCCCTACACTATACACGAGTCCCTGTGGGTGTAGATTGTGGGATCGTGTAGCCCTACGAACCAGGCGACCCGAGTTTGATTCCCGTGCACGGCCAACATCGCTGACGAATATCTGAACCCGTCATGGGCCTCCCTGGCCTAGGTCGACTCAGCCGTAAATGAGTACCTGCTACAGTGTGTAAAACGTTATTACTGGAGAGACAAAGGCGGCCGGGCGTAGTGCTCGCCACCCAACACTTGCTGTGCTGTGCCGGCCTTAATAGGTGCTCGCTAACAATCACTTGCCCCAACAGCCTATACGAGAGATGTGTGTCTTCGACCTGTGTGTGTCTATGTGTACGTATGTATGAATGTGTGTGCAAATTATCGTGTGCACGTGTGTGTATCTACGCCTACCTGTGTGGATGTGCCTTTGGAGAAGGACCATTTCCAGAAACGTCGCTAAACAAATGTTTTCCGTTTAAGGCCACAATACTTTAATGTATATAACATCGACAACTGTAATAGTTTAGCCAAATGGGAGCGTTAAAATTGCTTTAACACGAAGAGGCTTTCACGACCAATATTATCCATTATAGAGGTTTTTTGGGGGGGGGGTTAGATCGCGTAAATATGAATGTGTCGTTAAACCCGCCACCACCCGACACAGCCAATTGGTAAGGTTTGTCACATCAACAAATAATCTGGCTGTCGCCTGATGATGCTGGTTGTACTTACTGACGAAACGTCATACTGGAATTGTTTACTCTCCAACGCACCGGTGTTGCTGTACTGGTAACGAATTGGCACGTTCTGTTTACGTGACAAACCCCTTACTAATTAGCTGTGTCGGGTGGTGGAGGGGTTTAACGACGCATTTATATTCATGCCATCGATCTTGGTTTTTCATTTCCGTGAGCGTGTAGCTGCAATGGCACGGTCCATGATTGGGTGCGTGGCCGGCCGGCCGCCTTTGTCTCCCCAGTGGCAACGCTTTACACAACGCACAAGCTAGTCATGTTTAAGGCTGAATCGACCTAGGGGATAAGGCCCAGAACCGGTTCAGATATTTAGCAAATGGCGTTGGTGAACCCGTGAGCGGGAATCTAACTCGGGGCTCTGGCCAGGTTCGTAGCGCAGTGCGCTAACCGATGCGCCACCGCTCTTACGTAACACACACACACACGTGCATGTACACGTACGCGCGTGTGTACGCACGCACGCACTAATCTCACCCTCAATTCCGATGTCACCTGTCCCATCTGCCCACTGTGTGTGCGCGCGCGCTCATTTATTTATGAAGTCATGTGGTCCGTTAGCTACTCGCGTGGCTCTGTCAGCGGCGTTCGGTCGGGACATCTCCCTTCCACGCTCGTTTAGCTCTGCTCACAGCAGCCCCCCCCCACGCCCTCTTCTCTTCCTCCCTCCTTCGCCCACACCTCCCCCTCCCCCCTTATCGAGAAGGGGAACCGGCTCCCCCCTCTCATCTGTTTCTCCACAAAACCCCACTTTCCCTCGCCCCACCATCTCAATATCTACCCCCCTCACTCAGTACGTCTCCCTCGCTAGGTATACCCACTTAGGGCCGAGTCGACCTTGAGTAGGCCCAGCACAAGTTCAGAACAAAACGTGCCACTTATGTTACGCCATGGTCGGGAATCGAACTCAGGTGCGTGGGTTCGTAGCGCAGTGCGATGCCCAAACAAAAGTTGCTTGGGCATGCGGTGGCTGGGCATTGAGGGTTACATGACCCAGCCAACGTAGCCTCGCCTGCCGGAGGAGCTCACCGATGGGAATGTGTCCAGATCATAATTCAATGATTTGTGAGCACACACTCTCCCCTCCCTCACCACCAATCCTTCAAGAAGTCGAGACTGAACCTCTCACCATCCCTCCCCTTCTGCCTCTCTCACCTCTGCCCTGCACCTCTCGCACTGTATCCGACTCCAAACGCAATTACCCCTCCCTCCCACCCTCCCTCTCCACTCACCACTTATTCTCAATGATCCCCGAACTCAACCTTTCACCATCGTTCAATTCATCCACCCCTTCTATCCCTCCGACTCACTCCCTCACCTTTCTCCCTGTATTATCTCCCCCCCCCCATACACCCATCCCTCCCCCATCCCTCCAATCCTCCACCCCTCCCTCCCCTCGCCTCTTCCCCATCGCCTCCTCCCCGCCCCCTTTTTTACGCGTGAGATTTACGCCCGAGATGAATTTATCACGCCGCCGTTTGAAGCAGCGACGGTTTTCTGCTCTACTGAAGCATGACCAGCCTAAACGGTCAGCGCAGCAGAATTTTCGTGATCTCACTCACACAGAGACGCACAAAGACAAAGATCCCCCCCCCGCCCCCCGCCCCTGCCCACCCAGTATAGCCTTTAACAGACTGTTGGGAGCAAGTGCTGTGAGTAGCAGCACCCGATGGAGGATGGACCGGTGCACAATGGATCGGATGATCGACACCATGCACGGCCTTCTTACGCTCCTTAGCGGCGATTTTCATGATGCACGGCACCGATTTAAGGCCGAGTCAACGTTGGTATGACCCAGCACCGGAGCAAATGGTCGGCACTGATGTGGGCCGTAAGCGGGAATTTAACTCAGGTTCGTCCGAGTTCGTACACTAAGCACTATACGACCACTACCCCCATTACTCGATCCAAAAAAAAAACAAAGACACCCCGTATAGCCTTCAACAGACTGTAGGGGCAAGTGGTGTTCGCGAGCACTTATGAAGGCTGGCACGGCACACGAGGGTTTGGGTAGCGAGCACCACGCCCGGCCACCTTCGTCTCTCCAGTGGCGATGTTCACACACCGAACCAGGTAAAGATTTGAGGCTGTCGACCTAGGGGAGGCCCAGGATCGGTTCAAATAATCGCTACTGATGTTGTGCACACCCACACACAGATAACACAACAAACAAACATACGCATACGCGCATACTTATAGAGACAAAGACCTCCCGTGTCTAATATTAGTCTGATACCTTCCTGCGATACAAATCCCATTGCTCGCTATGGGAATTACATGGCTCCCTTATCTACATTCCGTTTGGTCAATAATAGCAATGCTTATCAACAGTATCGCCGATGAGTTGCGTGCAATCCCCACACTATCTCACTCTCTCTCTCTGTCTGCCTTCTCCATTCACGCACCGTTACTCACGCTCCCGTATTCGCTCAAGTGCCAAGAACTTTGCGACTCGCAGATGGCAGTGAGGCGGAGGTCTACGAAGCGTTAATTAGTTAGTTAGTTCTGGGTTTACTCTCCGTACCACACCGGGCAAGAGACTAATAACGAATTGGTGACGTGACATGCATTACTAATTGGCTGTGTCGGGTGATGGCGGGTTGAATGACACATTGACATTCATGCCATTTAACCCAAGAATGAAACAAGAGGTTGGTGGTTCTGCGCGTTAGGTGAACGCGATGTCGATTGGAACCTTCGCTTTGCGTAAATGGGTGTAGATTGTGACGAACACCGCCGCTAGGTTTAGCCTGCTTCTTCTCCTCCTTCTTGTGTTCGCTGTCGAGTTATAAGATAGACATACACACATCGTTGAATTGCTTTATGATGATCAAACGATGGTGGTGTGATGATAGTGATTATGATAGTGCTGACGATGATAGTACTGATGATGATGATGACAGCGATGATAGTGATGATAGTGATGATAGTGATGATGATGATTAAAGCGATGATAGTGATGATGTTAATGATGATGATGATGATGACAGCGATGATAGTGCTGCTGATGATGATGATAGCGATGATAGTGATGATGATGGTGATGATGACATGATTACAATTGAAGAAAGAGGAGTACTTTGGCACGTAGAGCTGTTTTGGCAATCTACTGCTGGATGATTACCTCCCCACGCCTTGCCGGTTATTTGACCATACTTCACCACGCTGGTAACTGTGGGATGGATGCTTGCTAGCCACCCAACCACCATCCTCACTGTGTGCTCTTACGGCCTTCATAGGTGCTGCTCGCTCACAGCACTTGCCCCAACAGCCTGTTTAAAGGCTATACGGGTGACCTTTGTCTTATTTAAAGCTTCGAGAAGGAGACAACAATACAAATATCCCCCGTGTAGCCTTAATACACTCTTGGGGCAAGTGCAGTTAGCGAGCACCTATGAAGGCCGGCAGGGCACACGAGGGGGTGGGTGACCAACATCAAGCCCTAATCCTGATGAGTACGAACCGCACTAAGTACTCGTTTGAGGCCGAGTCAACATAGGGGTGGGTGGCCGTGAGTGGCGAATCGAACTCGGGTTTCTGCCGGGTTGTGTGTATATGTACGTTGAACTTCGTTCGCACCGTACGTAGCCAACCGTGCTAATCGGAGGTGCGGGGAAGGACAACAAAGACTAAACACAACAAGCAGCTCGGACGAAATGTGGGTCCCTAGCGCGGAGCGCCAACCGCTGTCCCACCGCTCCCCGCGGAAGAGACAGCGACACAAGAGACAGATACAAAGACCCCCCGTGTAGCCTCAACAGACTTTTGGGGCAAGTGCCGTTAGCGAGGAGCACATCTGAAGGCTATGGTTGGCCAACAACCGCCTTTGTCTCCCCAGTGGCGTTGTTGTTGTTGTTTTTACACGGTGCTCGTTTTTGTAGGCTGAGTCGACCTAGGGGAGACCCAAGGGACCGGTTCAGATAATAGTCACTGGTGTTGGCCGTGAGCGGGAATCGAACTCGGGTAGCGGGGTTCGTATCACGGCGCGCTAACCGCCACACCACTTCTCCCCACACACACACAGCCACGTATGCGCACATCCTCACCCACCCACCCACCCACCCCCTCCCCCTCCCGCCCCCGCTATAAATGTGAACTCTGCACATCTGGTGATAAAAAGGCGGGGGCCGTGGGAGGGAGACCACGAGGCACGCGCCGCACGGGACGGGGAGCGGCGTTCGCCATGGCTCGCGAGACAAATGAAGAGATATCCCTCGTCACGAACGACACTTTACCCTTGTCACGGGCCTCCCGTTCCGCTCTGCTCCGTGTCGTCTCGACACGGGCGGGGGAGCGGGCGGGGAGAGGCGGGGAGAGGTGGGGAGTGGAGGTATCGGTGGTGGTGGTGGTGGTGATGGTATGCGGATGAGTGGAACGCCGCGCTCACAAAGCCGGCAGAGGCCCCGAGTTCGATTCCCGCTCGACACCAACAACGGTGGGCATTATCCGAACCGGTCCAGGGTCCTACTCCAGATCGACTGGGCCTCAAATGAGTTGCCTGCTGAGACGTTACGAAAGTGGCCGCGAGTGGCGTGGTGCTGACCACCCACCCCCTCTCGCGTGCCGTTCCGGCCTTCACAGCTGCTGCTCGCTCACAGCACTCGCCCCAACAGTCTGTTGAGGCTATACGAGGGTGGGCTTCTTTATCTTTGTCTTGGGAGGGAGGGGGTTGTAGATTTTCACCGCTGTGCTGTAATCGCTTGCGCGAGTTGGTGTCTGGCCGTAAGCCTCGTGTTCTTCGGCAACAACATAATGTCCGACGTTTCGGAGGGAACCGCCGTCGGGAACTTCACGTGCTGGAATCGAGCGTTCTGTACGGATCTGACTTTGGCCTCCGGGGGGTCGCGTGAAGCGAAACGTCGGACAAGACGAAACACGCCGAGGAACCAACTACGCAGCATGCCCAGGCGCGAGGAGGCGCCGCAGTGAACGCGTGACGGCTGGAGCGGCGTTCTCCGGGCGATGGGAGAGCGAGCGAACACAGAACGCGTGGATCTCAGTGGTGGCGACCGTGGTAGATGAAGGGTGATCGAGAGTAGCTCGTGTTGTTGTTGTTGTCGTTCGGTACTTGGCCTTGTTGTGAGGTTGTTAGGGACGATTGTATTCTTTTCTACGCGGATTCGTCCCTTCTTAGTCGACC
This sequence comes from Lampetra fluviatilis, assembly GCF_964198595.1. Lineage (NCBI taxonomy): Eukaryota > Metazoa > Chordata > Hyperoartia > Petromyzontiformes > Petromyzontidae > Lampetra > Lampetra fluviatilis. The sequence goes on along the minus strand of NC_136291.1, from coordinate 1,803,855 downwards.
CAGCCAAGAGCGAGATCGTCAGATCTGTCACCCTTCCCATTCCTGCCGCCTCCCGCACCTTCGCCGACTCGAGCCGCCTCCTATCCCCACATCCACCCCTCACCTTCCAACCTCCCCCCCCACCCCCATCTCGTTGCCTTTTTTTTTTACCCGAGCTCCAATCGATGTCCGGTGCGTGTCCCCAATTATTTTGTTCATTGATTTATTAATCTGGACACCGCCCCCGCGAGGCGCCCTCGATAGGGAGAGAGGCGCCCACCGGTAGGCGGTCGGGATTATTATAGCGGGGGCGGGGGGGGGGGGCACAGGGCGTGAAGGTTGACGATCGCATCTTCCTCTTCCTAGAAGTGTCTCTCCAACCCTGCGCAGAATTTAAGCCCGCGCTCGCTCCCTCGCTCTCCCCATGTCTCACTCGCTCTCCCCATGTCTCACTCGCTCGCTGTCTCACTCGCTCTCCCCATGTCTCACTCGCTCTCCCCATGTCTCCCTCGCTCTCCCCATGTCTCACTCGCTCTCCCCATGTCTCACTCGCTCTCCCCATGTCTCCCTCGCTCTCCCCATGTCTCCCTCGCTCTCCCCATGTCTCACTCGCTCTCCCCATGTCTCACTCGCTCTCCCCATGTCTCCCTCGCTCTCCCCATGTCTCAATCGCTCTCCCCATGTCTCCCTCGCTCTTCCCATGTCTCCCTCGCTCTCCCCATGTCTCACTCGCTCTCCCCATGTCTCACTCGCTCTCCCCATGTCTCACTCGCTCTCCCCATGTCTCCCTCGCTCTCCCCATGTCTCACTCGCTCTCCCCATGTCTCACTCGCTCTCCCCATGTCTCACTCGCTCTCCCCATGTCTCCCTCGCTCTCCCCATGTCTCACTCGCTCTCCCCATGTCTCACTCGCTCTCCCCATGTCTCACTCGCTCTCCCCATGTCTCACTCGCTCTCCCCATGTCTCACTCGCTCTCCCCATGTCTCACTCGCTCGCTGTCTTACTCGCTCTCTCGCTCGTGTTTTGCGTAAACAAAACATGTCCCCGTATATTCCCTTCCAGCGTCATGATCATCACCATCACCATGATAAACACCATCATAATCACCATCATCATCATCACTATCATCATTATTATCACCATCACCACTGAGTGTTGCTCTGGATGTGAGTACCATCGTCATTGACAGCAGCAGCAGCACCAAACACCATATTGATGATTATCACCATGATCGCTATCAGCACGATCACGACTCACGTCATCAGCATAATCATCATCACCACGTATAAATGGCACCATTATCATCATCACCATTGTGAACACCATCATCATCATTGTGGTGGCTGCTTCTGCAACTGCTGCTTCTGCTATTGATACTACTACTGATGAGGATGACTTTAATGATGATTATGATGATGATGACAACGAGGGTAGTGAGCTGAGTCGCACCGATTCCGAGTCTCGCTGTTTATGATAGATCACTCAAAACGAATTTTCGCGTCATCGTGGAGAATGTAATATTGTATATATTATAGATATATTTATAAAAGGTTTTGCTGGCTGGCGTGCTGGAGGGAGGGTCACGTTGGTCGTAAATAATAAAATAAATAGGCGGACAACTTCTCGGTCACGTGTCCGTCTTCTCCACGGCCATCCAGTTGCATATACTATGTTGAACTTCTTTCGCACCCTACGTCGCCAACCGTGCTAAGATACTTTAATTTCCGTTACGTGGGGAGACGGACACACGAAAGGCACGAATCGTGCGCTCATTTATTTTGCTCGAAGTTGTTACATTTCATTGGATACAAACTCATGTTGCTAATTAGTCGTCGTGATAATCGTTGGCAAGGAGGAGGAGGAAATCTTCACCGAGTCTCAAGACTCAAATGTGCTCGAGGGTTCTGCTTCAACGACACTTGTTATATTTAGTCGTTTTACTTCGTCACGTGTTATATATATATCTTATAATTATCTAATATCGAGCGTTTGTTTTGACCCGGACATCAGCAACACTTACACCCATCGGCTTGGACGAAGATTCTCCCACTGTTGGGATGGTCGTGGAGAGCATCCCCATCCACGCAATGCCAAGCTGCTAGTTGTCCCACGATACTAACACTTGTGACGATAACCACGTGGCTGTGCTGCCACCATGCTCCCAGCCACAACGACCTCGCGCACCGATACAGCGCAGCTCAAGGGGGGCGGCGGTGGGCAGGGGCGGGGCTGGAGAGAGGGGGGGGGTGCTGAGAATTCGACAAATTCCTTTCGTGATCCACCAACCCTTGCCTCCAAGAGATCTCCGTCACAGACACGCACCGCCAAAATCACCACAACCACCGCTAACCACAACCATCATCACCACCGCCATCACCGCACACAACCCCGAGATAATTAAACGACAGAGTCCTGTGCGATATTAGAAGACATCTTCTTGTCAAAACTAGTTAGGGCAGTAAATAAGGGAGGGGGTGATGGGGGGGTGAGGGGGAGGGGCGCGGGGGGAGAGGGGTCCAAACACCGCCCATCATTGGCCCCAATTGCTCGGCGCTAATCGCTGGCTCTGTGAACTACACAGACAAATATCCCCCCTATAGCCTTAAGAGACTTGTGGGGCAAGCGCTGTAAGCGAGTTGCACCTATGAAAGCCGGCACGGTACACGAGGGGTTAGATGGCCAGCACCACGCCCGACCGCCTTTGTCTCCCTAGTGGCGATGTTTACACACCTCACCAGGTACTCATTTGAGGCTGAGTCGGCCTAGGGGAGGCCCAGGAACGGTTCAGATATTCGCCACTGGTGGTAACCGTGAGCCGAACTCTGGTCGCCGGGTTCGTAGCGGAACGCACGCGGCATTAATAGGGAGACAAAGGCGGCCGGGCGTGGTGCATGTGTTGCCGTGCTGGCTGCTGTGTGGTGGTGATGTTTGGTGATTCTGTGTGGTGTTGATTCTGTGTGGTGGTGATGTTGCGTGGTGAGCCATGTAAATTGCGTGAAATCAAGACCAGACAGACACGCACCACGAACACACAAACACGCACGCTACATTTCTCGAGCATATCTTTGAGCAGCCTCACCCATGCAATGTTTCATTAATGTATCCACTGATTCGTATTTATTCGTGAGAGGTCAAATGGACATTACAGACACGGCCCCCCCCCCATCCCACCAGTCGCGTGCAACCTCTTCACCCGAACCTCCGGGTGAAGGGGCAGGGTTCATTTCCAACAATTCCGCGTGAAATGCGTGCTGCGTCTAAATGGGACCACCACCACCAATCTTCCCTGCCCCCCCCTCCCCTCTCGCCCCTCCCCCACCCCAACCCCCCCTAACTTCGCGCACTTTCATCGTGCGCATCAATGAATAATTTAGGCAACGTTGTCACCTTGTGGCACGGACGCATTGCCAGCTTCGGCATGAAGACACGGCGAAGAGTTAGTGGTGGCGGCGAGGTGGGGGTGAAGTAGTGGGGGGAGAGGTGGGGGTGGTGGTGGGAGTAGGGTGGGGGCTGTGGGGTAGGGAGGTGCGGGGGGGAAGGGCGGTAATGGCTCGAGGGAGGAGGAGGTCTGGATGTGTGTGAGGACACACGGGTTACGAATTCCTTGGCGACACCGAGACAATTTCTCGATAGCGTCCGAAGCACAGCAGCACCGCCTACGAGCCAGGGTTGGTGGATCACGCCGAGATTTGTCACGCGGCCAGTTGCCGCTGTGACTGTCTGGGGAGCGACCACGAGGTGGGACTTCTCTGGACAACACCGTGAGCCCCATTAGCGTTGGGCGCCGCCGTGGCGAGATGTTAACTCCCTCGCCCGATATACAGGAGGTCGTGGGTTCAATCCCGAGCCTGACGTCTGTATGTTTGGAGGTTGCATCTCTCTCTCTCTCTCCATGGTGGATTTTTCTCCGGGTCCTTCGACCCTCCCGATTCCACATTTTCGAATGGACCTCACGCGTTTTGGAGGGTATCTTCGGCTGCCGCTGCGCACTTTCCCACACTCCGAGTAGCCACTTGATGCGACGATCGTGCCGAATGATCCCGCCATCTCGATCGACCCCCTTCGAAGGACGACCTCGCGCTTCGAGGGGAGGGGGGGTGGCGAGGTTCGGGGGGCTAAGCAGAAATTCCGTCTCTCGTGGGGGGCCCCGAGTGGCGTCACGCCGCTCATTAGCGCCACTCCCGAGCGCCGTTTCCACGGAGGCGTCGCGCGTCGTCGTCGGTGCCGTGGGCCTAGTGGCACCGATGAATCATTCGATGAACGAGTTGATTATTTTTTTAAATGAGTTGATGGGAGACATTTTTGAGAATGTTGGTCGGATCCATTGGTGCATCGGACGCGGAAACGTCGCCTCGTTAGGTAACCTTCATTTGTCTCGCAGCGCCAATTAATCATTCAACGAAGGATTTAATTAATCTATGAATGAGTTACGGAATCAATAGCGTAAGCAATTAATTAAGTAACTGATCAATGCATCGATAGATTAAGTGAGTGATTAATTAATCGACTGAACGTGAACTCGTGCGATGCAGGGACATTGCCTCGTTCGGGTTCTTTCATTTGGATCACAGCGCCAAATTGAATCGTTCAATGAATGAATCAACTGAAAAATACGTGCGATGGAGAACTAATATTACGTTCACCATCATCATCGTCATCATCCATGTTCAACCTACTGCTCGATGAAAGCCTCTCCAAAGTCGTCTCCATACTCACAGGTTCTGCGATCTAACAAACCAGCACACGAGCTCGTTTCTTCGCTCCGTCTCCTTGGGTTTTCTCGTCCTCTCGACGGGGGGTTAACAATTCTTTCGCCCAGCCCGGATTTGCCAGATTTGGTGAAGTATGGTCGCTAACAGGACTGTCCATAGGGAAGGGGTGGGGAGGGGCGGGGGAAATCCCACACCGCGTGGGCCCCCCGACGCTTTCAAACTAAACCAGGAGTTTTACATCTGACACCGTGGCATCGAATATGCGCCCCCCCCCCCAAAGCCCGGGGCCCAGGGCGGTCGCCCCGATTCGCCATCCCTGATTTTATTTGGGTGGTGAACGGTGGCACTGGTTAGCGCGCTGTTTAACCACCCCGGTGAGCTGAGTTTGATTCCCGCTGCTAGGGCAAGACGTCAGTGGCGAGTGAGATGTCTAACGGAAGGTCCTCGTGGGCAGCCCGTTCACGAACTATTATTGAGCGGTGTGGTGAAGTATGGCGCAGCGGGGGGATCAAAGACCTTCATCCAGCAGTGGATTGCCACGGGGCTGTACATTTAGTATGATTATTAATTGTATTATGATTACTTTACTGTAGATGTATGTAGGTTGAACTTCTATCGCACCGTACGTAGCCAACCGTGCTGGTAATGCCAGTGAACGCCAATGAGTCGTTCGACGAAAGAATACGTGGAAAAAATATATAATTGATGAATCAATTAATTAATGCAATAATTAATGTGTTATACAATTAATTAATTAATCGCCCGGGAATCGCTCGATACACAAGTCTTGTCTCGTTAGGGCGGCCACGTAATTCGGCTCGTAGAGTTATCGATCGAGGTCCTTAAATCTTAACAAACCCCGCGGCATTAAAGGGAAAGAGAAAAAAAAACACAAAGATATAATTAAATGCCAGTAAATAGTCGTGGAATTGTTTTAAGCCTTGACAAAGGAATGACCGATTCGCTGTGCACTGTGGTGCGGCCCAGGTGTAGTGGTGGGCCCAGGTGTAGACGTGGGCCCAGGTGCAGTAGAGGGTCCAGGCAGTTGGTGCGTCTTCTGTGACAGAGCGAATCGGCGACGTCACGACACCGTCGCCATCGCTTCCTTCCCTCTGCAAGCCCCACGGTTGGGTTTGAAACAGTCGACAGCCACACTCTAACGGGGACCCCTCTTTACAACCTCACCATCCGCATCATTATCATCATCACCGCTAGCACCTGCTTTCATGTCCTCCACTTCGTCCGCGTAGACACGTGCTCCAACGACCACTCCTTGCAATCTCACCATCGCTATCGCCGTCTCGCTCCAGGTCTTCTCTTCCCTTGGGTCGCAGAACTCTGGTGCGCACACGTGTCCCACCCATCACGACTCGCTCATTGTAATGACTACGTCCACGTCCTAATCAGAACCTGCAAGTTGCTTACCCGATACGTACGGCGCGAAAGAAGTTCAACATACCACCTACATACACGTTGATGGAATTCCGCATACGGGTGTCCACTGCTCGACGAGCCAACCCTCTGCAATGTACCGTGTACTAGCCGGCGGCGTGAAGTATGACTGTTAGCGTTACTATTCATTCATTTATATATCTTATATATCTTTGTTTGGTTTATTTGTTTGTTTATTGCATCGTGCCCCCCGCTTGGCACACGCGGCTAGGCGAGGTATGGATGTTACAACATCGTTATGATGATTATTATGATACATATCAGTGGCAATGCATTGATGATGATTATTATGATACATATCAGTGGCAATGCATTGATGATGATTATTATGATACATATCAGTGGCAATGCATTGATGATGATTATTATGATACATATCAGTGGCAATGCATTGATGATGATTATTATGATACATATCAGTGGCAATGCATTGATGATGATTATTATGATACATATCAGTGGCAATGCATTGATGATGATTATTATGATACATATCAGTGGCAATGCATTGATGATGATTATTATGATACATATCAGTGGCAATGCATTGATGATGAGTATTATGATACATATCAGTGGCAATGCATTGATGATGATTATTATGATACATATCAGTGGCAATGCATTGATGATGATTATTATGATACATATCAGTGGCAATGCATTGATGATGATTATTATGATACATATCAGTGGCAATGCATTGATGATGATTATTATGATACATATCAGTGGCAATGCATTGATGATGATTATTATGATACATATCAGTGGCAATGCATTGACTGTATTGCGCAGTTGTTATAGGCTGTGTTGTGGAGAGGGGTGGAGGAGGATGGGGGGGGGGATATTATGCTTTGCTGTATTGTAATTATAATAAATAGACGTTTCTAAGACTACACCCCTTTACAATTATCCACCCCACCCCGCACCTTCCACTCCATCCTCAGCTTCTAAAATGAAACAAGTTGCGCACGTAGTGTGTGCTTAGTGCTGCGCTTATTACACATACACACACACACATCGACGCGCATACATATATTGGAACAGAATTAACATTTCAGAAATGTTTTTTTGATAATCCCGCAATTTGAAGAAGAGAAGAGAAAAAAAACCCTGAAATCTCATTACGCACAAAGGTAGCGGCTCCAAATGCCAACGGTTTTAATTTCCTTTTCAAATGCCTACATTACGCGCCTCCATTTCCCCTCCCCTCCGTAGAACCCCCCCCTCCCACACGCACACGCACGTGTATAAAGAAATACAAAAAAAATGTGTTATCAGTGAAATAACGTTGAAATCGCTTGTGTATAACTGCTATGTTTTATGTTAATTATGAACGTTATATTTATTTATTTAAAGCCGTATAGGTGTGCAGTAGGCTATCGCGACTTAGAATAAAAAAGGCAGAGCAAAGTTTATGATTAACTATTTTTTTTCTCTCTATATATATCTCTCTTTGGATATATATTTTTTAATGATATGGCAATTATAAGAGCCACACAGTTCAAACGACTTATAGACTTAAGAGCCAATTTAGATTATAGTAATGGCAATGCCTTTACGATTGCGGAGTTTTTTTTCTCTCTCTCTCTCTCTTTGCGAGAATCAAAAAGATAATTGTCATCCCCCCTGTACGTCCAGAGATGGGGAGGGAGGGGAACGCGTGAGCTGCGTTAATTCCAGCCTCCTTCATTCGGCAGCGGCAGCAGCAGCCAAGATCAGACAGACACGCTCGCCTGTTTAATCACGTGCAGCAAGAGGACACCCTGGTCAAGTTAACATTGCGGGGGGGAGGATGGGTGGATGGGAGGGAGAGAGCTGGGCTAATTATAGGCGTGCGGTTGCTAGAGAGGGCAGACAGCTGATCTATCAGACACCGTGGATGTGTGTGTTGAACTTCTTTCGCACGGTACGTAGCGAACCGTGATGAGCGGAGGTGCAGGGAAGGACAACACCTACGTGATACACTGCTCCATGAAATCCTCCACCACCCCCGCCCCCATACCTCCTCACTGCCAAGTCCCCTCTAACCAAACCCCCTGCGTGGACTCGCCGTGTCTCGATCCATCCCAGTGTTCTTGCGAACGTCTCTCACGTGTCAATTAGACAGCTGTTCTCTTCGTATCACCATCACCATGATCTTCATCATCAATACCCGGCATGGTCTATCAACTGCTGGATGGAAGTCCCACTTGTCTCTCTCTCTCTCCAACCAAGCAGTCGCCGTTTCTTTTCACGGTCTAGCCCATCGCAACGATCTTGCAACGATCCTGCACCTCGACTCTATCCACTGCTTGAAGTCTAATGCAGTCCCGTCTAGCCACTTGACCCAGCCAGTGTGCACGGGAGATCCGTGGTGCATTATCAGCACGCAACAACTGCGTCGGGGTGATCAGTATGGAGGAACGGGCAACGTAGGAACTGAACGTAACGCAGATTTTGTTCTAGATTTGAAGCTTTCGTGACTGCAAGGATTCATACTCTTTGGGTTTTTTCGGTGAAGTCACGTGGGTAAAAAAATCAAATAAAATAAATGAAAACAACTAAATAAAATCACGACGTTTCGGGCGCAACACAAGCGTCCTTCTTCAAGTGGGGACAACGTACGTAGCGAAAGCACAACCCCTTAGCACACTTAAGCGGTTGTGTTTACAAAATCGCCTGATGAAGCTGGTTGTAATAACCCGCGAAACGTCGGACTCAAGTTGCAAACGTTGCGGGTTTACTCTCCAATACACCGGTGGTGCTGAACTAGTAAATCATTTGCACGCTTTGTTCACGTGACAAACCTTACTATTTGGCTGTGTCGGGTGGTGGTGGATTAACGACACATTTATGTTTACGCGATCTCACGCAAAAAGTAAACCTTTATTATGGACACGCGCTAAGTTGAAAATCAGTCTCGAGACTCGGTGAGGACGCTAAGCAGGTTTGAGCCTGGAGAGTGGTTGTATGGGCGACCACCATCGCCATACACACCTCCGATTAGCACGGTTGGCTACGTACGGTACGAAAGAAGTTCAACATGCATAGTCTCGTGCCGTGGGCGGATGCAAGGGGTTGTTCCGTTCGGTTTTGTTGACGGCATTTTAGGGCAGTGCAGAAAATGATCCATTACACTGGTCAACACACTTTTTCTGACATAAGGTATTCCAACGGTTTTGGGGTGCTGATTCCAAATCTGGCATCAGTTTTTGTCTATCACATCAGGTTTTTGAGATATCAAATATTGCATTTTCAATAAAAACTGCAGAAGAAAAATATTAAATAAATGTGGATATCTACATAAAATGATATTATAAACACACTATACTAAAATACAGCACCATATTTTAACACTAAAGCAGTCACTGACTCGCAACAACTTGCAATCATAAGTGACAGAGTTAATTTCGGGTAAATTCAATGAAAATGGGGTATGCCGATTGCATAAGAATGAGATGTCATAGAGCAAATCTGAGATCAGATTTGGAATTAGCACCCTGGAATTAGTCTAAAACAGCTGCAAAAAGTCCAGGCCAAAAAAAAAAAATGTTGACCAGTGTTATTGTATTGCACTTCCTATGCTCCCATAACTTTCCGTCAATGCCGATCCGAGCGTGGGGGGTCTGGACGTCTGTGGAAATCGAGCTTCGCAGCTCATCGGATTCTAAAAACCTATCACAGATTCTAGATTTGAAGCTTTCGTGACTGCAAGTATTCATATTCTTAGGTTTTTTCGGTAAAGTCACGAAGGTAAAAAATTAAAATTAAAATTAATAAAAGTAAAATAAAAATAAATAAAAAATATCTTCACACATCAAGCGTGCTGTGACGGTTCCACCTGAAGACGGAAGCTTGTGTTGCCTCCGAAACGTCGTGATTTTTATTTTATTTTTATTTTACTTTTATTAATTTAAATTTTAATGTTTTACCCATCACAGATGTCTGCCTCTATTCGATGCGCACCGACCGGCGTGGTGAAGTATGGTCATGTTACGCACGTGACACCGAAGGCTGTATACCGATTGAGAAATTTGAATGCGCCAGTCTATACACATCGTGTGGAATAATGGCATTGAGAATACACGCACCAAAGGCCAAGATCCCCCGTATAGCCTTTATTAGACTTTTGGGGCAAGTGCTGGTAGTGAGCACCTACGAAGGCTCGCACGGCACACGAGGGAGTGGCTGACAAGCACCACAGCCGCCTTTGTCTCCCCAGTGGCGATGTTTACACACTCGCATCGTGTACTCGTTTGAGGCTGAATCGACCTAGGGGAGGCCCAGGACACACACACGCAACGTGGTAACACGCAATTTCAAACGTTGTGAACGGTGAATCATCGTTTTGGAATACATCTTTGAGTGTCCCTCATCCTAATCTGATTTATTTAACAACCAAAAAAAAAAATACTCGAATCGCATTTTGAGCGAGAGATAGCGCTGAGGGTGCGGGAGCTTTCTCTCTCTCACACACACGCGACAAAGATCCCCCGCCCCCCCGTGCTGCCTGAGACTTCTGGGGCAAGATCTATCAGTGAGTAGCACCTGCGAACGCCTGAACGACACGCGAGGTGATGGGTGGCCAGTACCACGCCCGGCCACCTTTCTCTCCCCAGGCACGATATTTAGACAACACAACAGGTGTTATTTGGAGGCTGAGTGGACCTAAGAGAGGCCCTGGCCGGGTTTCAGATAATCGTCATTGATGGTGGCCGTGAGTGGGAATCGAACCGGGGTTGCCAGGTTCTTAGCGCAGCGCGCTAACCGCTGCACTACCGCATACCACACCCAGTCACTCACCCAGTCACTCACTCACTCACTTAGTCACTCACTTAGTCACTCACTTACCCAGTCACTCACTCACCCAGTCACTCACTCACCCAGTCACTCACTCACTAAGTCACTCACTCAGTCAACTACTCACCCAGTCACCCACTCACTCACTCAATTACTCACCGAGTTACTCACTCACCCACCTACTCACTCACCAACCCAGGCACTCACTCATTCACCCAGCCACCCACTCACCAATTCAACTGATACATTTTAGAGTGAAGCAACAGTCGGTCAGTCGCCTACTCGCCACTCTTCTGTGATGCCGTGCGTGGTGCTGGCCACCCACCACCTCGTGTTCTGCGCCGCCCTTCATAAGCGCGGCTCGTGAACAGCACTTGCCCCAACAGTCTCTCAAGGCTATACGGGGGATTTTTGTCTGGGGGGGGGGGATTCACTAATGAGCCAGCTGACGCATCCCCCCTCCCCCTCCACCGTTCTCTGGAGGGTCGAGTTAGATGTTTTTACCTCTTGGGGGGTTGGGGGTAAGAGGGCGGGGGGGGGGGGTCGTGCTTGCCGGGGGGGGGGGGTCACGATGATCACTTCCGCGCACGGGGAGCGCACAGAGTAGCCCCCCCCCCCCATCCATCCCCCTATCCCCCGTTCCCCCTCCACCCCTCCCCTCCACCACCCCCTTGTCCACTCAGCAGTGAATGGATGGATGGTCAGACCACGTCGCGCGCGCGGTGCTGTCGGTGAGGATGGTGGGGTGAAGTGTGGGTATCCTGCCCGCCTCGGGCGAGAAGTCTGCGGCCAGGGCGCGTACGTGACGAGAGCACGGCACATCAGTAAACCATCTCTCTCTCTCTCTCACACGTCTCTCGCGCTCCGCGATAGAGCGGCTCGGGGAAGGCAAGGGCAAGGACATGCTCCAGGGCAATTGCACCTTTACCTTTGCATATATAATTATTAATGTTTAAATGTTAAACTCAACAATGTTCGCAAGATGCAGCCGGCTATAGGCGAGCGAGCGAGCGCTCCGTAATATTTTAGTCCTAATTAAGAGCGCGCATTTTAACAGCAATGTCGCACGCAGACGCCTATAATTCATATCAGCTCAACGTAGACTGATCTTGATTTGTATACTGCCATGTATCACCTCCCCCACCCACCCACCCCTCCTTTCCCCAACATCCCCGCCCCGCGCAACCCGCGCCTCTGATTATCACGTTTGGCGACGTACGGTGTGGAAGAAGTTCGACATACGCACCCACACGTCACCAACACCACTTTCCACCAGCCACACACAAAGATCAAGGACAAAGATCTTTGATCAAAGATCCCTCCCCAAGAATAGCCTGTAACAGACCGGTTGGGGCGAGTGCTGTTAGCGAGGAGCGCTAGCAGCACTTGCGATGTTTACCACGCACCGCAACAGGTACTTATTTGAGGCTGAGTCGACCTTGGCGAGGCCCGTGACCGGTCTCCCTGATAATCGTCACTGGTTTTGGCCTTGAGCTGGGGTCTAACTCTGGTTGCACTCCCCCCGTCCCGCACCAGACCTGTTCCATCTGTACGGGGTAGGCCACGGGCCCTCAGTCCCACGCTGCGTTGTGCCGCCTTCGCCTGGACTACCACGGGGGGTCACGGCGCCTCCTCGACTCCCATCCACGAGGGAGGAAGTCTCACAACGCACGGGCGGGGGGGGTGCGTGTGCGTGCGTGTGTGTACCAGTGTGTGTGCGTGTGTGTGTGCATGTGTGCGTGTACCAGTATGTGTGTACCAGTGTGTGCGTGCGTGTGCGTGCGTGTGTATGCGTGTGTGTGCGTGCGTGTGTGTGCGCGTGTGTGTGTGCGTGTGTGTACCAGTGTGTGTGTACCAGTGTGTGTGTACCAGTGTGTGTGTACCAGTGTGTGTGTGCGTGTGTGTACCAGTTTGTGTGTGCGTGTGTGTGTATGGTGGGAGCAGTGCTGTCGCAGTTAGCTACGCTACGAACCCGGTGACCCGGGTTCGATTCCCGCTCACGGCCAACACCAGTGACAATTATCAGAACCGGTCCTGGGCCTCCCCTAGGTCGACTCAGCCTCAAATTAGTACGTGTTGCAGTGTGTATACATCACCACTGGGGGAGACAAAGGCGGCCGGGCGTGGTGTTGGCCACACACCCCCTTACTCGTGTGCCGTAGCGGCCTTCATAGGTGCTACTCGCTCACCGCACTTTTGTCCCAACAGTTCGTTGAGGCTATACGGGGGATCTTTGTCTCTTATTTTATTTTGGCGATCCACCAACCCTCGCTGCTACCTCCACAGCAGTTGTGGGTCTACAGTTCCACTCGCAACACCTCCAGCAGCGGAGCAGCCACCACCATCAGCAGCAGCGTAGCAGCCACCACCACCACCACCAGTAGCAGCCACCACCACCACCACCAGCATGAGCTACCACCACCACCACCACCAGCATGAGCTACCACCACCACCACCAGCAGCGTAGCAGCAATCACCACCACCAGCAGCCACAACCACCACCAGCACCAGGAGCAGCAGCAGCCACCACCACCACCAGCAGCAGCCACCACCACCACCAGCAGCCATCACCACCACCACCAGCACCAGCAGCCAGCACCAGCAGCAAGCACACGGGCCCCACGTGTCACAACTCACACACAAACCCTCGGCCCTGTTTGTGCGCGAGTTCTCCCCCCGCCCCCCGCATCTCTCTCCTTTCAAGAAGCGACTCACGGCCCCGTGAATAATTTAATCGTAAACCACTGGCGGCGTTGCCCGACGTCGGAGGGCTATTACGCGCGCCGCTTACGGGCAGTGGATCATCGCGCCTAGAGGGCTGGGATCGAGACAAACGCGCGAACGATAAACGTAATCCGTCAGCTGACGCCGTGGGTTTATATATATATTTTTTTAAAGTTGAACGCGATTCCAGGGGTGAGCTGCCGCGTGTCGTCGTAAACTAACAAAAAAATTCTAGATTTGAAGCTTTCGTGACTGCAAGGATTCATATTCTTAGGTTTTTTTCGGTAAAGTCACGTAGGTAAAAAATTTAAATTAATAAAAGTAAAAGTAAAATAAAAATAAAATAAAAATCACGACGTTTCGGAGGCAACACATTTCTCTCACTTGATACAGCGATCGTGATGTGACGGTTCCACCTGAAGACGGAAGCTTGTGTTGCCTCCGAAACGTCGTGATTTTTATTTTATTTTTATTTTACGTTTATTAATTTAATTTTTTTACCTACGTGACTTTACCGAAAAAACCTAAGAATATAAAACAAAAAACACTGACACGGGAGACGTTTCGAGTCGCAGCGATCAAACCTTCGCGTCCTGTGGCCGTCAATGATCTCCGCTTCTCTTTACTTCATTAATTGCTTGAGGTTTTTTTTGCTGTCGATTATCACGTGATATTATATATACATATTTAATATTTCGATTTAAAGTTTTCGTGACTGCAGGGATTCATCTTCTTGGTTCTTTCTGTAAAGTCACGTAGAAGGGAAATAATAAAATAATAAAAAATTAAACATAATAAAATACAATTCTCACGACGTTTCAAGGACGGCTGCTTGCGTTGTGGCCGAAACGTCGTGAGAATTGTATTTTATTATGTTTTATTTGTATTATTTTATTATTTCTCTTCTACGTGACTTTACCGAAAGAACCAAGAAGATATTTAATATTGCTTTGTGTGTGTGTATATATGCAGAGCAATACCCCGATTTAGGTCTCCCCCTTAACGTCATTTCGCAACTACGTCGTGACTGTATTCATGCCACTACTTCGCGGATTTGCGTCGCCTCCAACGCTACAAACTTACGTCGCTGAGCGTCACCCGTCCTGTCTCGATATCCGTCGCTACTCCCTCCATCTTTTCGGAACGCAACCCCGACGTAAACCGCGGTCTTACTGCAGAAAGTTTCGCTGGCTGGCTGGCTGGGGACGGAGCGACGGATGGACAGATGGATTGTCTCGTCCAAAGGTTGTGCGCGTTGCTCATACACGTTGATGAGATCTTACTTTTTTAATGCTATTTTAATTATTCTTTGTAATTGAATAAACAATGCTGTTTGTCTCGTAATTAGAGTTCTTAAAGATGTTATTGTGAGTTGTAATGTTAGGTTTGTCGCACTTGTGAGTCCGTGCCACTCTGCAGATGCATGGGTGACAAGTTGGCGCGAGGTTTGCCCCATCCTGGCCAGCTGACTCAACAAACGTAATCAATGATTGAAGATGTCAGCATAATAACAACAATAACACAATAATAATGGTGTAATAGGTGACGGGAAATGGCCCTACTTCATAGCACGTAATTTGTGTACAAAAATTCTGGAGTGCTGATTGCGGTGGTGGTGGTGATAGTGGTGCCAATGATTATACTGTCCACTTCATTCTGCGGAAGCTCGACTTGAGTCTCGAGGCGTGTTCACAAGAGCTCACTGCCACATTGGGATGGTTTCAGTCGTCGCAAAGACTGCCTGGGCTCGTGTCGGAAGACAACCCCCCCCCCCCCCCCGATAAACCATCGCCACCGACGCGATCACCAACATCACCAGCATTGCCACAACCACCACCACCAATGTCACTGCCACTGCTACCCACCGCCACCAACATCACTATCACAGCACAACCACAATACTATCACTACCAACAACACGAAGCGATGGAGAAGACGATGATGATGATGGTCGGTCAGGGATTGAACCCGGGTGGGTGGCCCTCGTTCGGGAATCGAACCCGGGTGTGTGTGGGACTCGAGCGCAGGGTATCGCTCATCCACGAGCGAGCCGCCTCATCGTGTGATGGGTCGCTAGGCAACGGTAGCAGCAGCTGTTTGCTTTACCGCGGTTGAAGAGCTGTCAATCATCCCGACACGGGGCTCAAGAGGGAGCAGTGTGTGCGTGTACGCGTGTGTTTGTGTATGTGTAGTGGGGAGCGGTGATGGAGCGATTAGCGCGCTGCGCTACGAACCCGGCGACCCGAGTTTGATTCCCGCTCATGGCCAACGCCAGTGACGATTATCTGAACCGGTCCTGGGCATCCTCTAGGTCGACTCGGCCTCAAATGAGTACCAAGTGCGGTGTGTAAACATCGCCACTTGGGAGACAAAGGCGGCCGGGCGTGGTGCTGGCCACCCACCCCCTAGTGTGCCGTGCCGGCCTTCATTGGTGCTCGCTAGCAGCACTTGCCCCAACAGTTGTGTAAAAGGCTATATGGGGGATCTTTGTCTTTGTGTATGGGGAGCAGTCGTGTAGTGGTTAGCGCGCTGCGCTACGAACCCGACGACCCGAGTTAGATTCTCGCTCACAACCATTAACAGTGGCGAATATTTGAACCGGTCCTGGGTCTCCCCTAAGTCGACTCAGACCCAAACGAGTACCTGGTTGCGGTGTGTAAAACATCGCCACTCGAGAGACAAAGGCGGTCGGGTGCCGTGTTGTCCTTCATCGATACACCGAGCCTCGTGGCGACTCGTATAGATGCATAGTGACTCGTACATGAATGACGAACCATAGATTTGTGGGCAAGCAACTCACAACTATGAACCACGGAGCAATCGGACTGTGGTCTCCAGTCTGCGCTCCTTCAACAGAGGAGGAAACACAGAAGCAGCAGCAGGTCCTCGACATTGATGGCGTTTGGCAATAGAACACAATATGCATGCACGCGTGCATCAACGTCTGTTGAGGCTGTTGGGTGTCTGCTTGTGTCGTCTGGGTGTGCGTACTCCAGTGTGCATGTGCGAGTGGCGGGCCCGGGGCAGGTATACGTGGATGTCTCCACCGCAACACGTACCGCACACACACACAGAGGCGCGCTATTGTCATTCGAAAGGAATAATTAATCAGGTCGAGGATAGATAATTAAAAAGATAGGACCCAAGCAGCTGCTTAGCAGCAGCTCCCACGCGGCTGGATGGAGCGGGTGGAGGTGGGGGTGGAGGTGGGTGGGGGGGCGAGTGGTGGTGGGGGGTGGAGTGGTTGGTTGGTGGGTGGTGCTGGGGGGTGATGAGTGAGGGGGGGGGGGTCGAAGGAGGGTGGGGGGGGCGATGCTGCCCATCATCATAGTCACGGCCACATCTCGTGGAAAAATAAATAAATTATGAATTAAAATGAAAACATCCATTAGTGAACTAGGTTACGACAATGGGAATGCCTGGTAAGCATCTCGCCTCGTGATGAATATTGACGCGCTTTGGACACATTTTTTTTGTTATAATCTGAAAGCGCCCCGCTATTCAGAACACGAGCGCTCTCGTGTGCGCGCGCGCGCGTGTGTGTGTGTAAGTGCGCGCGCGCGCGCGCGCGTGTGTGTGTGTGTGTAAGTGCGCGCGCGCGCGTGTGTGTGTGTAAGTGCGCGCGCGTGTGTGTTATATGACCAGAATTCATTTCATCAGCTCCGTGCTTTTAACGCGTGCAAATATGATGCATTTAAAGGCCTCTCAGCGGGTTCCTAATTCCTCGCGCGCTCTTTGTGACGCACGTAATTGACGCTGCTCCGCGGGTTGAATGTGTCGAGCGATGAGCGACGCGCGCGCGCGTGCACGCGCACGGACCACACACACACACACTCACTCACGCTCTCTCACTTACTGTCACTCACAAAGACAAAGATTCGCTCCGCGTAGCCTCAACAGACTGTTGGGGCCAAGTGATGTTCACGAGTAGCAGCTACGAGGCCCAGGCACGGCACACGCGGTTGGCCTGCAACCACGCCGGGCCGCCTTTGTCTCCCTTAGGGGCGATGTTTTCACACCGCACAAGATACGCATTGGAGGTTGAGTCGACCTAGGGGAGGCCCAGGACCGGTTCAGATTTCCGTTGGCGGTGTTGGCCGTGAGCGGCAATTGAACTGGGCTAGCCGGGTTCGTAGCGCAGCGTGCTAATCGCTACACTACCGCTCCAGACACTGCCACTCACGCGCACGGGACATCTTACTCACACGCGCATAGGCAAGCGGCATAGGTGATATATACAAGCTGCCGGTGCTGATGTTTAATACACACTGCACCAGATACTTATTTGAGGCTGAGTCGACCTAGGAGATTCGCACGATGTTAATGTCGGTGAGCGGGAATCGAACTCGGGTCTCCGCCAGGATCTCACTCACTCACTAAGCTCACGGTCACACGCAATGTGTGACTCACGCTCTCTCTCTCTCACACACACACCCATCCACTCACTCACTCAATCATACATACGTAAACACACTGACATACTCTCACAGACATGTACTCACTCACTCACACGGTCGTACACACAAAAGCAAGCCGTCAATCACTCACGCGCCAAACTCTCGCTCACTCAC
The DNA here is from genome assembly GCF_964198595.1 of Lampetra fluviatilis. Classification (NCBI taxonomy): domain Eukaryota; kingdom Metazoa; phylum Chordata; class Hyperoartia; order Petromyzontiformes; family Petromyzontidae; genus Lampetra; species Lampetra fluviatilis. The sequence goes on along the minus strand of NC_136291.1, from coordinate 1,785,631 downwards.
TCGGCAATGACACACGCCGTCTCTCATAGACCCACGCTCACGCGAATATCAAGCTCACAAAGATCCCCCGCATAGCCTTCACAGACTGTCGGGGCAAGTGCTGTTTGCGAGCACCTATGAAGGCCGACGCGGCACACGAGGGGGTGGGTGGTCGACACCACGCCCGGCCGCCTTTGTCTTCTCCCGTGGCAATGTTTACACACCACTCCAGATATTAATTTGAGGCCCAGGACCAGTTCATATAATCGCCACTGTTGTTGGTGGTGGCCGTGAGCGGGAATTGAACTCGGACCGCCCGAGATTGCCGCGCAGCGAGCTGACCACTGCACCACCTGTCCACCCAAGCAAAGGCGTCCCATGTAGCCTTGACAAACCATTGGGGCAAGTGCTATCAGCGACCACGCTATTAACAATCGCACATAGACAAAGGTCTCCCGTATAGCCTTGACAGACTGTTGTGGCAAGTGGCATTGATAATTATCGTCATTGGTGTTGCGTCGCTCACACACACAGAGCCGTGTTGGTTGTTGGCAACGGGGCGAGTCGCGTCGTCAAAGCCGCGCCCAGACAGAACATCACAAACAAAACCTCCGTCACTCACACTCGAACTTGAGTTTTGACTTTCGATTCTCCCGATCTCGCTCACACTCAAACGCGTGCTCTAATGGTTCCTCATTCGTGCTCGCACACTGACAGTCGCGCACATCTCTGACTCGCACGCAGACGCATGCACCCGCACGCATGCACAGCAACACACGCTCTCGCTCTGGCATCCGTGTGCACGCAGACGCGTGCCTTACACGCGAACATGCGCTCACAAAGCACACGACAACAACAACAGCCGCCATTCGCGACTAAGTGGAGGTGACGTCACCACGGCGCTTGTGCCAGGCTAGGTGCACTCCGAGGCCACGTGAAGTTTTGAAGGCTCTCTGTTGGCAGAACGTCACAGGACAGACCCAGGCGCCATGGATCGCTTGACTGCAATGACTGCCAGATGCACCACCTGTGCCCCTTGCCGTGCGAACTTGCTGCGTTTTAGCCGCGCGGCGCTCCGCTCGTTGTTGTGAGCGTCGCTTCTCTGCCCTCCATTGTTGCTGAAGGGCGACTGCCTCCAACTGATCAGGAGCGTCCTTCAATATCCTCCTCCGTACAAAGGACACAAAAAGAAAAAGACAAAAACCCCCCGTATATACTTAACAGACTGTTGGGGCAAGTGCTGTTAGCGAGCACCTATGAAGGCCAGTACGGCACGCAAGGGGGTGGGTGGCCAGCATCACGCCCGGCCGCCTTTGTCTTCCCAGTGGCGATGTTTACACACCGCACCAGGTGCTCATTTGAGGTTGAGTCGACCTAGGGGAGGCCCAGGACCGGTTCAAATAATCGCCACTGGTGGTGTCCGTGAGCGGGAATCGAACTATGTCACTCACACGCACAAAATGCCACACAAAATGTATCGCACACAAACCCGCTCCCACGCACGCATACACTTTGCACACCTATCACAAAGACAACGTTTCCCCATATAGCCTCTTCAGACTGGTGGGACATGTGCTGTTACCGAGCAATGTGCAACGAGAGGAGTGAATGAGTGAGATGATGGGGAGGGAGGGAGGGAGTACATTTCTGTGATCTCAGAAGTGGCAGCGTTAACACCGCTACCACTGCTACCCACATCCCAGCCCCCCCCCCTCGAACTCTCGCGGGAAGCAAGGCCGATAGAAATCGGTGCAAATCTGATGCTGGGGAATAGACGAAAGAGGTTAATTTAGCCTTCAGCTGATGCCTTTGTGGATACCAGGTTGTATTAACGATAGTGAGAGAGACAGAGAGAGAGACGTGGGTGGTGGTGGTGATGATGATGGTGATGATGGCGGAGGGGCGAGCAAAATCAGGAGGAGGCGAGAGAGAGAGAGAGAGGGAAAACAGAAGATAATGCGTGGCTTGGGAGACATCAGCCGCTCTCTCTCTCTCTTTCGTGTTATAAAACGTGGAGAGTGACTGACACCATTATCACTTCATTTACACAAGCGATGACGCACGTTCGCGCCTGCTGCTTCTGCTCCTCCGCTGTTGCTTCCACGCCAGTTCTCCCGTCGCGAGTTCCAATCAACATCATCAACAACGTAGCGCGCCGACTCGCACAAACTTGGAAGAAGTTGTTGCTAATTTTAATTACAGAGCTGTATCGCTTTCTCCCTCCCCTCTCTCTCTTTGTCTCTCCTTCTGTCTACCTGCCTGCCTACCTCTCTACTTGCCTGCCTGTCTGTCGGGCGACGCGTCCGCAGAGTGGCACCGCAGCCGTCTCCCCCTCGAATTGAGAGCTCACGATCGCTACGGGAGACGGCGGTCGCAGATGCCAAACGGTGGCATTTCTCACGAACTCGATCCGTCAGACTCCTCCGACACAGCGGGCGTCTGTGCGGGATCCGCCCGCGCATCGCCAAGTAAATGTGGACGAGCAGACCCCGAGACGGCTCGGCAGAGCGGAGATTAATTGGGTCGCGGCTTCATTGCGTGCGGGAAATTGATCAGAATATCCGCAGAATATCCCAACATTGATCCACATATTCCATTAGCTACCGCGTAATCCCGTGTAAGCGCGCGCGTGGGTGCACGCGTGTGTTTGTCTGTTCGTTGGTGAAGGCGGCGTGCCTGTTGACTCTGTGTGTGTGTTGTGTGTGTTGTGTGTGTGTTTGTTGTGTGTGTGTGGGTGTTGCCCCAAAGGCGGCCGGGCGTGCTGCTGGCCACTCACCACCCTCGTGTGCTGTGCCGGCCTCCACAGGTGCTCGCTAACAGCACTTGCCCCAACAGTCTGTTACAGACTATAGGGCGGGGAGATCTTGGTCTGTGTGCGTACCGTAGTTGTTAGTGCATCAATGCTAAGATCCCGACCGTAACACAAACATACAAACACACAACAACGGCCATTCGCCACTAAGTGGCGGTAACGTCACCACGACGCTTGTGCCAGGCCATGTGCACCTTAAGGCCACGTGAAGTGTCGAACGCCCGCTGGCATGATGTCACGGGCAGACCCAGGTGCCACGGGTCGACTGACTGAGATTACTGAGATGACTGATGCACCACCTGTGCCCCCTACTATGCCAACTTGTTGTGCTTTAGCCACCCGGCGCTCCGCTCGTTGTTGTGAGCGTCGCTTCTCCGCTCTCCATTGTTGTTGGAGGGCAAATGCCTCCAACTGCCCAGTAGCAGCGTCCTTCACGAGCCTCCTCCACTGAGGCCGATCTTGACACCGCTGGTACCAGTCATCGGCAAGTCCACTCAGCTCCACGTCCTCCTGTACCACATCACTCCGTCTCTTCTCTAGCCCGTGCTGCGCCCGTTTAGCCCCCCTCGATCCGGCCGAACAATAGCTGTTTAGGCATGCGGTGGCTGGGCATGCGGGCTACATGACCCAGCCAACGCAGCCTTGCTTGCCGGAGGAGCTCACTGATGGGAATGTGTCCAGATCTTCCAGATACATACACACGTACACACACACATACATACACACATACAAAGAAACATACACACACGCGCAAAGATGTTCAATTTTTATATCGAGTTTCACCTCGATCATCGCAAATCCTGGGGTCATCATCACCCCCTTGTTGGTGATGATGGAGACCTCGTTCGTGGTGATCGCCAAAGATCGATTCTTGAAGGGTTAAAAGCGCAGCCCTGCAATTATTGTGTTTGACGCGGCCTCGGCGAGAGGCCGCTCTGGAGAGCCCCTTCTGTAGGGTACTTGGTCTACTCTTCCACGCCGGCCAGACGGACGTCTTGGAAGAGATGAGGGAGTGCCACCCACGAACATCAACACGGGACGTGCCGATCGACTTACCTGTGGTTGAACCTATGCGTATACTGCTGCGTGGCAAAACAAAGTCTACCCAGTGGGGGGCAGGGGGGCGAGTGAGAGATTTCAGAAATTTTCCCCGTTGTTTCAAAATCGCCGCGGAACGGCCTTCCTCTGGAGCCCGGAGCCAATCCGCGTGCGGCTAAACCACTCGCGACAAGCAGCGCCGATGACCCAAGCACTCTCAATAGATTGAGCTTCTTAAAGAAGAAGAAGAAGAAAATACAATTCCCATGTGAGTGCGCGCGTGCGTGAGTTATCAGTTTGCGACACTCGCGAGACAGTTCGGAATTAACTCCTCACTTTGTTTGGCTGTGTGTTTTATTAGTTCGCAAGTGAAACGTGCCCGGTGCGATGACACACACACACGCGCGCACACGCACACGCGTGCGCGTAGACAGACAGACAAATAATGAAATAACTCGCATTAACATTGCAACACCCCCCCCCACCCTCGTCCCCCACTTCATCGCCCCCCGCTCGCCCCCATTTGATTTATTTATATATTCTTTCTTTTTTTTTGTCAACCAACTGCAAGTGTCTGGAATTAAAAGAAGGCAGGAGTGGGGTTAGGCCAGCGGGGGGTAGTAGTTGGGGAGGCGGGGCTCAGCCGAAGTGGGGGCAGGAGGAGGAGGAGGGGGGGTGCGAGGGGATGAGGGGTCGGATGCAGGGGGAGGGGGGAGGCCATGCGATTCGCCGTGCAGCAGCAAATTAACACTCGGCAGAGCGACGCTTCCTGCTGCTTTGGTCGGGCCAGTCGCTTCCAATGCAATCGGCAGCCCCCTGTAGTTCTTCATTTGCACGAGTCAGTCGTTCTCTTCTCGCGCGCGCTCTCTCTCTCGCTCGCTCCCATCGTCGCCCTCGCTCTCTCTCTCTCCTTCTCTTTCTCTCTCTCTCTCTCTGTCTCCATCGCTCGCTGTGTTTCGCGGCCTCGTGTTTTGTCTTGTCTCCCCATGTCTACTCTCCCCGTGTCTCCTCTCCTAGTTCACTCTCCCCACTCTCTCTCCCCACTCTATCTCTCTCTCTCTCTCCCCGTGTCTCCTATCCACATTTTCTCTCTCCACTCTCTCTATCTCCCCGTGTCTCCTCTCCCGGCTCTCTCGCCCCGCGTCCTTTCCTCCCATCCCGCCTCAACCGGCACCACCCGCCCTCCTCGCTCTCCGCTCACTCCACTCATCGTCTCGTTCTCTCTATAATGTCCTCGTTCCGTCTGTTGCTTGTCCATATCGCTCCCCCTATCGAGTATCGTTGCAGGAGGGCGGGTCGTGTGTGAGTGTGCACACACGACCCGCACTGCGCTACGAACCCGGCGACCCGAGTTCGATTCCACGCTCACGGCCAACACCGGTGACGATTGCTGGACATCTGTGAAAGATAGCTTCATGGCTCATTGGATTCCTCAAGTATAAATATTCTGATTATCTGCACCGATCGACTCAGCCTCAAATGGCTACATGGAACGATATGTAAACATCGCCACTGGGGAGACAAAGACGGCCGGGCGTGGTGCTGGCCACCCACCCCCTCCGTGTGCCGTGCCTGCCTTCCTAGGTGCTGCTCGCTAACAGCACTTGCCCCAGGCTACACGGCGGGTCTTTGTTGTGTTATCTCTCGCTCCGAGTTTCATTTCCTGTTCTTTCTCGCACCCGTTTCTTGTGTTGCTTTTCATCAAATTCCCACTCCCTCTCCCCCCACCCCGCTTTGTGTCTTTGTCTCGCGTTTCTCTTGGCCGTATCCTTCATCTAACCGTGCGTTCGTGCTCTCGTGTCTATCCGTGTGTCGCGTGCGTGTGTGGAGAGGTAGCGGTTAGCGCGCTGCGCTACGGAAAACCTGGCGACCCGGGTGTGACCCCCGCTCGCGGACACCAACACCGGCAACGGATTATCTGAACCGGTCGTGAGTCGATTCCCCTAGATCGACTCAGCCTCAAATGAGTACGTGGTGCCAGTGGTGTAAATATCGCCACTTGAGAGACAAAGGTGGTCGGGCTCCTCCAGCCTGCTAAGTCTGTACGGGGGGGGGGGGGAAGCGCAGCGGTTAGCGCGCGCGGCACTACGAACCCGGCGACGCGAATTTCTACCCCGGGCGTGGTCCTCCCCTAGATCGACTCGGCCTCGAAAAGATCCCCCCCGCCGTGTCAGCCTTAACAGGCGGTTGTGGGCACGTCCTCTCCGCGAGTCGCGATCACCTAGGAAGGGCCGGCACCGCGCGCGCGAGGGAGGCGGTTGGCCAGCCATGCGCCCCCCACTGCTTTGTGCCCTCTTCCTGGCCACGGTGTTTGCACGTCCCGCGACCGGTCCTCCTTCGAGGCCGCGTCGACCCGTGTGGGATAGAGGCAGGAGCGCGCCAGAGAATCCTCAGCCACCGGTGTTGTTGGCCGAGCGGGAATCGGACTCGGGTGGAACTGGTTCGTGGCGCGGTGCGCCCGCCGCTCCGCCCACGTGGTCAGACGCAGAGACGCGTCGTGACCCCCCCCCTCCCCCCGTCGCGGTGAACGAGATGAAAGATCTTGGTGATCACGTGGGAGGAGCGAAATTGCTCGAGAGACGTTTCACAACTACACCCTTCACCCCCCCCCCACACACCCACACAACTCCTCCATCGCCTCACATTTCCCGGCTTCGTGAATGCTTCTGTGGGCGACACTTTTGGGGTAGTGTTGTTGTTGTTGTTTTCCACGTGATAAGCCACTTCGTTGAGCTATCAGTTGTGATAGCCAGGTCGTTTATAAAACAGAGCTATGTGGTAAAATAATACAAAATAAATAAATAAAGTGGCTTTTTATCAGCGCCTCTGTAACTCGATACTGCATTGTTGCGTCTCGGGGCTGCGATGTTTCGCGATGCCTTGAGGGCGGCGTTCATCCAGCAGTGGATAGATCACTGCTCGTGCCGATGAATGTGACTACAGACGACTACAATGGCTGCTACTGCTGCTGATGTTGATGGCAATGCCTTAAAAGAAAGACGTTTAACATGCGAAGTTTCGCACAATGGCATAACATTGGGAGTGAAACTTTACATGAAGCGATCACTATTTGAAGGAATATAACAGAGAAACCGGTTGGTGGATGAATGGTTGCACTGTTGCGTTGGTAGCCGTGTGCTTGGGATGGGGTCGGTGGGTGGTTAGGTAGGTGATTAGGTTAGAATGGTGGTGAGTTGGGTGGTTAGGTGGCGGGTCAGGCGGGTGGTGAGGTGGGTGGTTGATAGTGTGGGTAGATTGTTGGGCGCATGTGAGTGTAGAATGTTGGGTCTTTGAATGGATGAATGGATGGATAGAGTGGGAGATGCTTGGGGTGGTTGGGTGGATCGACTGGAGGCTGGATGGTTGCGAGTGCAGATTGATTTGATGGGTGTTTGGCTGGGTGGAGTGGTGGGTGATTGTTTTGGTGCCTGGGTGAGTGGGTGGGTCAATTAGTGGGTGGTTGGATCGGTGTATGTCTGGGTTGATAAATTGGTTGGGTGGCTGGCTATTTGCCTGAGTGTGGCTGGGTTGGTATATTGGTTGGGAGGTTGGCTGTATGTAGGTCCTGAGTGGCTGGGTTGGTGTATTGGTGTTTGGTTGGCTGGCTATATGGCTGAGTGGCTGGGATGGTATATTGGGTTTTGTTTGGCTGGGGCTGTATGGCTGAGTGTGGCTGGCCGCGTGAACATCTGCACCTCTCCTGCCGGGCATTTCCACGGTGCCGTGGCTCTCCGTGTCGTTTGGCAACACTTTGGATGGTGCCGCACGGTTTTTTTTTCATTACCCAGCAACTCGCAGCCTCGTCGTTGATTAACAGCGACAATTTAGCGGGGTCCAGTTCACGCGGAGCTGGCGTCCGTCGCTTTCTACCCGATTATTTGGCGACAACGCGTTGACGGCGGCTCGATCAGCGGGCGCGCGGGCCGAGCGGCCGAGGCGACGCGACTTGGTGAGTTGCCTGGCGGACGAATATTTGAATGGGTCCTGGGTCCTGGGCCCCCGCTAGGTCAACTCAGCCGCAAATGTGTGCGGTGTGTACACGTCAGCACTGGGGAGACAAAGGCGGCCGGGCGTGATGCTGGCCACCCACTCCTTCGTGTGCCGTTTCAGGCCTTTATAGGTGCTATTCGCAAACAACACTTGGCCCAAAAGTCTGTTAGAAGCTATACGGGGGATCTTTGTCTCTGTGTAGAGAGAATGAAATGTAAACGAGACGTCATTGTCCGCCTATTTATATTCTCCACCACGACGCTAATGCTTATTTTGCCAACAGACTATTAGACGCATCGCTATCATTTGCTTCTTTTTTTTAAAGACAGTGAGCGTGCGTCTTATAATCCGACAAATGTGGTAGTCCAGCAGAATCGATCCGTCCATCCGACCGTGTATGGTTGTTCTTCCTTCGCGTCTGTCGCAACGAGCGCTTTGTGTGAGACTGGAACCCGTCAGTCGATTGCTTAACGGCCAATAAAGATTACGGAACATTCTGTTAATATTCACCTCGCTCCCTCTCTCTCTCTCTGTTCCTTTCAAACGATCACCCGCTTCCCCAGCACGCGCTAGAGCGGAGTTAATCACCCACAATTAAAGCTTTTTTCCCGGCATCCCTTGAATTATGAACCCCCCCACCACCCCTCCCTCCTCATCTACACCCCCCACCCTCTCCCCCCCCCCCACAACCACCCACAATCATCCCCCGCCCCCCACCATAATCACCGAAAGAGTGTAACAACTTAATGCGGTGGAAGCTGCGTGTAGTATGAAGATGTCCAAAAATATAAGCGATTACGCACGCCTTCATACGCAACGTTGCCTCGACGTTTTACGGATGATCGATAGCAATTTCATTCATTTATTCCGAATATATATTAGCCGCGCATTCATCCATAAACTAGCATCAGCCATCTCACATCTCTCTCTCTTTTTCTCTCTCTCTCTCTCTGCCGTGCATGCACACACAAAGACACAGTTCCCCATATAGCCTTCAACAGGCTGTCGGGGAAAGTGCTGTTAGCGAGTAGCACCGATGAAGACCGCAACATCGCACGAAAGGGTGCTGTGACCATGACAACGCCCGGCCGCATTTGTCTCCCCAGTTGCGATGTTTACACACCGCGCAAGGTACTCCGTTTGAGGCTGAGTCTACCTAGGGGAAACTCGGGACAAAGGTTCAGATAATCGTCACTGGTGTTGCCAGCTTTGAGCGGGAATTCAACTCGAGCCGGGGCGTTCGTAGCGCAGCGCGCTAACCACTGCGCCACCGCTCCCCACGCACACACGCTCATACGTACACACACGTGCAGGCGTAGACACGCGCACGCCATGTGCTACAGGCGTGGGAACTGCGAGCTGTGTACAGGAGGCTGGCAGTGCTGTGGTGGCGAAATGTGAACTACCTTTCCTGGTATACAGGAGGTCGTGGGTTCCATCCTGACCCTGACTCCTGTATATTTGGAGTTTGCGTGTCTCTCTGTCACTCTCAATGGTCACGTGGATATTTATCTGGGCCCTCCGGAATTTCCCTCCACGTTTAGAATCAACATGCTGTTTCGAGTATTTGGCTGCTATAAATCTTCCCATGATAAGCCACTTCGTTGAGCGATCATCATTTGTGGCCAGGTCGGTTTCTCAAAATTTGCTATAGAGCTTAGTGAGCATTACCTGGTGAAATAAAATAAAAAAAAATAGTGTTTTTTTTAAGTTTATCTCCCACCGTTCGGCTGGGTTTTCTCCAGGCTTTCCCATACCCTCCTCCGTCCACACGAAGCGACAAAGCAAAAGCACGAACCGAAGTGCTAAGACAGCTTTGGCAGGACCCTCCTGTAAAACACGCGTCGAGACTCCGGCATTAGCTTTCCCCGCGATGCAATTGTCGCCGTTAATTTCACGTTCGATATATCATCGCTCGCCAACCCGTGCCGAGCCCGTAATGAAACACGCTCAATACAAAAAAACGTGTGCGGTTGTACAACAATTATACCACGCTGGTGTGTGCAAAGAGACCCGGATAACATTCTACCATTCCTCTTCGCCAACCTACCCCCCCGCCAATCCACCTCCACCCCTCCACCCCCATATCCTCCCCATGCTTGGTAGGCGACGCACACATCCGTTTTTATTAGCGTAATAAATCACCCGGCTTGTCAATCACACTGCAGAAAGTAATTGGACATGGTCTAAGCCCGAGCTGATGGATTGTAAATCATTCGAGATTAAATTAAAAGATAATGCACAAACTTAATGGCTTGTGTTTTGCCATCAGAATTACTCTGCTCTATTGCCTTTATTTTTATCTAAATTCGCCATTTATTAACGGCGTCTGATGCATTGCCACCTCCAGGCCTGACGAGAGCAGGCCATTCCCCATTCGAAACCTCGCTCCCCATGCTTCCCCTACCGCCCCCCTCCGTCGCCTCTCCCCACATCGCGACCACCCACCCCCCGCTGCCCCCAGCCCCTCCCAACGACGGAGAGAAGGGAGCAAGATACACTATTAGTTATCTATGCAGAATGCGTCAATACTGGAGGAGGGTGCAAACGCGAGGTCGTTTGAGCAGGCCACATTTTAAATCAGGGGGGAAGGGGAAGCCTACGGGCGTTGCGGGCAGAACACACGGCTAGCGACTACATCTCACGCTGCCCGTGACTCCATCTCACTTGGCCCGTAACTTCATCTCACGCTGCCCATGACATCATCTCACGCTGCCCGTGACTTCATATTCAGATGGCCCGTGACTTCATCTCAAACAGCCCAGAATTTCCCTGAATAGTTTTCTGCTCTTTATATATTGCCAATGCTAGTTTTCGTTCTTAAATGGGGATTGTATGTACCTATACATCTAAATATATCATAAGTATCACATATATTTTAAACAGCCTCTAATTTGCATGCGTTTCTTTTAAAATAAAATATCAAAACACTCATTAACTTGGAATTGCCCAAATATCCCGTGGCAGGATCCTCTTGAAAATAGCGCCTATGAAGGCCAGAACGGCACACGAGCGATGGGTGGCCAGTACCACGCCCGGCCGCATTTGTCTTCCCAGTGGCGATGTTTACACATCGCACCAGGTCCTCATTTGAGGCTGAGTCGACCTATGGGAGGCCCAGGACTGGTTCAGATAATATTCACTGATTTTGGCCGTGAGCGGGAATCGAACTCGCCAGGTCCGTAGCGCAGCGCGCTAACCCCTACACTGCCGCTCCCCACGCACACAAACACACACACACGTACACACACACACACGCGTACACACACGCACACTAACACTCTCACGCACGCACAGAGAGACACAACACGCGGGGCGACGTGGACGAGGGTGGTCCGCGTACGTGGAGGAATCTCTGCGGGGCGAATGAGCGCCTTTGATCAGCGGTGTCGGGGCGGATGAGACGTGAGCGACGGCGACGGTGGACTGCGCAGGCAATCGCGGGGCCAGAAATAAGACTGCCAGTCACCCATTAGGCGGCACGCACGCGGGTACCGGATTCCTGCCACTTTCGCTCAGGTCGCAGCTCCTCGGCCCAAATCACGCGACCGGCGCCAGTCGAAATTGTGCATTATCGCCTCTGGAAATAGTGGTGATTTGAGCCTGGTCTGGCGATCACTTACCGCAACAGCCACTGTGTGCCCCCCCCCTCATCCCCTACCCCACTCTGCCCTCCCCTCCCTCCGCCCCGTCAACTCGCCCCCTCCATACCCAACACCGCCACCAAATGCAAAGATCCCCCGTATAGCCTTAACAGGTTGTTGGGGCAAGTGCTGTTTTGTTGAGTAGCACCTGTGAAGGCCGGCACTGTGGCCACACGACGAGGTGGGTGGCCAGCAGCACAAAGACAAAAACTCCAACGGCGTCAACATCACTACGGCTCCTTGAGTCTAAACCCCCCAGGGGTCTTCAACCAAAATAACCAAAAAGAGGCATTTCGTTTCGAATTCGGTAAAACAAAAAAAACGACTCTAATTCATGAGCCCGAACGCACTGTGGGTGAATACGAGCTGGTGGTCCTTATCGCGAAGCAGCGGTCCTTAAAGAGCCGCATGCGGCTCCGGAGCCGCAGCTGGTCGACCCCTGGGCCGACCCCAGCGGCCACCCTGCGAGTCAGCGCTCGAGACATAACCCTGCCTTGATCAAGGCTATGAACGACGATGGTGCTCCAGGGTGGGGAGGGGGAGGCGAGAGGCGAGGGCAGAGGATAGAGTGGATGGTGGGGGAGGAGTGGGGGGGAGAAGCGGAGTGGTTGGTGGTGGTGGTGGTGTTGGTGGTTGTATTGGGCGGTATGGTTTGCCAGGGTGCTTGAATCGCGCAATAGCTAAAGACCCCACACGCATCTGTTCAGCAGGTGCGCATGCATGTGTGTGTCCGTGTGTGTGTGTGTCCGTGTGCGTGTGTGTGTCCGTGTGTTTGGGAGCAGTGGGGGAAGTGGTTAGCGCGCTATGTTACAAAATCGGCGACCCGAATTCGATTCCCGCTCATGGCCAACACCGGTGACGATTATCTAAACCGATCCTGGGCCTCCCCTAGATCGATTCAGTCTCAAATGAGTCCCATGGAGTGGTGCGTAAACATCGCTACTAGGGAAACAAAAGCGGCCGGGCATGGTGCTAGCCACTCACTCCCTCATGTGCTGTGCCAGCCTTCATAGGTTCTCTCTAATGGCACTTGCCCCCTACCATCTGTCAATGTTGGCTACATGGGAGTGGGGAGCGGAGTGGGGAGCGGTGGCGCTTGGCTATCTACGAACCCAGCAATCTGAGTTAGATTACCGATCACGACCAAAATTCAGTGGGCAGTGATATTTAAACCGGTTTTGGCCCTCCACGAGGTCAACTAAACCTGACATTATTACCTGATCGAGAGATACAAGCGGCCGGGCGTGGTTCTGACCACACCACTGCCTCGTACTCCACTCCGTCATAAATGCGCGCTCAGTAACAGCATCTGCCCCCAATATTCGATGTAGACTGCACACAGGACAAAGATTACCTGCATATCCACACACACACACGCGGGCAAGGACACGCTCGCACACATACACACACACAGAGAACCATGCACACGCAGTCAAGCGTACAATTACGCATACGCGGCAAGGCACACATGGAGTAACTCACACAGCGACCCAATGTACCCTTTAACAGACTTGGGGAAAGTGCTGTTAGCGAGAAGTACCTGTTTCGGTCGGCACGGCACACGAGAGGGAGTTGTGTTGTCAGAACCACACACACGCAGAGACAACGAATGAGATCCCCTGTGTAGCGTTGAACAGACTGTAGGGGCAAGTGTTGTTAGCGAGCACCTATGAAGGCCAGAACGGCACACGAGGGGGTGGGTGGCCAGCACCACGCCCGGCCGCCTTTGTCTCCCCAGTGGCGATGTTTACAGATCCCACTAGGTACTCTTGTGAGGCTGAGTCGACCTCGAGGAGGCCCAGGACAGGTTCAGATAATAGTCACTGGTGTTGGTGGCCATGGGCAGGAATCGAACTCGGGTGGCCGGGTTCGTAGCGCACTACTGCTCTCCCATTCCACTCCCAGCCCGCACACACACACGTACACACGCACTACAAACATAATCAACCACACATCAAACGTTAACTCTCCTCGCCTCTCCCCTAACCTCCTCCTCCATCCTCTACCGCTCGCGGTGCCTTACACTTGTTCATTATCAGCGTCAGCGAGCAGGCAATGTCGTTCCGCTACCGGCAGCAGCAGCAGCTAGCCAGTAGCAGCCAGTAGAAGCAGTAGCCCAAACATAGTCCCATCACATTCGGTTTCACGTGGCTCAAACTGAAACTGCCACCATCACCCAAAGCACTCAGCTCCCACCCCCCTCCAACAAACACCACCCCCCCCACCCCCTCTCAATGGGATGCTCTTGCCGGTCGTGTCGGTCCCTTGTAGCGGTCCCGCGCCACCGAGGAGCCGCGTGTCCCGTGTCCTCCCGTCTCGCCGGAGATGGGCAAGGTTATTGCCTTTGACACCGGCGAAATGGTTCCTAGCTGCGTGTGCGCGCGACTGTGACGGTAACGAATTTGCTAACCGAGTGCGGCGCGTGGGGGTGAGGTGAGGGGGGGGCGGGTCTGGGTGATGGGATGTGGGGGGGGTGAAGGTAGGGGGTGGTGGGTGGAGAGGTGATGATGGAGGTAGGGTTCGATACGGGACGGTGTTGGGGTATTCAGACGACCCGTTCGGAGATACGCAGGTATCTTTGGACGAACGTAGAGACTCGTAGATTGATAAAAAGATCCTAAAGACTTACATCGGGACCCAGAGACTCACATAGCGACCTGTAGACTCTCATAGATGTATTCACTCACAAAGGGACTTGTAGACTCAATTAGGGACCTAAAAGCTCCCATATCGACCCTACTATATAGGCTCCCTTGGATAATCGTTGCCTCGCATTGGGAGCGGCAGACTTATAAAACCATGCACTCGCAGTTACTCATAGATTAACTTATATATGTATAGACTCACGTGGAGACTAACATAGTCACGGAGAACCATAGACTCACATCAAAGTGAACAGCTCCATGAAGATTATTGGTGTGTGTATGCATTTTGAACTTCTTTCGCACCGCACGAAGCCAACCGTGTGAATCAGAGGTGCGGTGAAAGGACAACCGAGTAAACACAAAGAGCAGTTCTCAGGAAATGAGTTTTGACGACGACGAATCACGATGTTGATGGCCATGACGACAGCCCTGCTGATGCTGTTTCGGTCGCTGATGATGATAACGGCGATCATAATCATGATGATGAACGCATCTCATGAGGACGATCACATTGACGACGAAGGCCATTCTGAAATGGGGTTAACGTTATTCTTTCGTGCGCCGCGTCGCATACACAGGCCACTGCTGTTTGGAATAGCAACCATTGCTCTAAGTCAATGTGTGGGGGTGGGGGTTAGCCAATCAGTTGCGTTGGCTGTGCGCACGTGGATGGCTGTTGTCCAGCTGTTCGGCCGACTTCGTGGGTGATTGGCAGCAGTTGACCACGTGTCGTCCACGGATTGTTACATTCCACATTCGTAGGTGCTGCCACTCTTCTTCTTTAAACTTCAACTTGTGCAGTGGAAGACTGGCAACACCTTGTTGTTTCTTGATTTAAAGCTTTCGTGACTGCAGGGATTCATATTCTTGGTTCTTTCGGTAAAGTCACGTAGAAGGGAAATAATAAAATAATTATTATATAAAACAATAAAAAAATTAAATATTTTATTATTTCCATTCTACGTGACTTTACTGAAAGAACCAAGAATATGAAACCTTGTTGTTTGTTTTGTTTACCCGTGGAAGGGGAGCAGAGTGAGCGATGTAATGCGTGGTGGGGGAGACAATGGGGGGGGGGGGGGAGACAATGGAGGGGGGAGACAATGGGGGGGAAAGACAATGGGGAGGAGACAATGGGTGGGGGTAGACAATGGAGGGGAGAGGTAGACGAGACAACGAGAAGGAATGGCAGATGAAAGGTAAAGGGCGCCACGGTGGCAAGATGTTATGACCTCACCTGCTATGGAGGAGCTTGTGGGTTCGATCACGACCCTGACGCCTGCTGTATATTTGGAGTTGGCAAGTTTTCCCCGTGGTCGCGTGGATTGTCATCTCGGTCCTCCATTTGTCCCCTCCACATTTAGAATCAAGATGCGGTTAGAGTATTTGGCCGGTATACATTTCCACATGATAAGCCCACTTCGATAAGCTATCATTTTGTGGCCAGGTTGATTCTGATAAAGAGCAATATAGCTCAGTGGTACCTTACCTCACAAAACAGCAAAGTTATAATACTAAGGGATGGAGAAGGAGCGGAGGAACGGGAGAACGGTGGGTCAGGGGAGATGAGGAAAGGGGGAAGAGAGAAGCTGCTTCATGGCCTCCCCGCTGCAGTGAGCGGTGTCTGTTTTCACAGTAGGTGGGGAGAGGGGAAGGGGTTCCGAATGGGAGTGGCCAAGGACGTACGTCACGTGCTTGATTTTGAGGCTTGGGCTCATTTGGATGGAGATGAAATAGATGAGAGGGGAGGGATCCAGCGTGGTGGGTGGATGTCCACGAACGTAAGCCACGTGATTTACCGGAGGCTCGAGTTGATTTGGATGGCGAGGTGGAGAAGACATCGTCGCGCGTGCCGTGAGGCCCGAATGCGATGGTTCACCGCGGCGCGGGGTTTATGGGGAAGCAAAAGTGAATTTCCCCATGTTTGTTGTTGGGCGAGGCCATGCAAGTAGCTGGATGTCAACATTAATGACGCACACATTAATTGTGTGCGTTGAAGAAGGCCCATTACTCGAAACGTTCTGCTGTGATTATATAATTTTCTCTATTAAGGCCACGCAGTATTGTTGACGAACGTGTAAAGTGCTTTTTATAGGTTTTTAAAGTTATTTTTCTTATTAATCTTTGCACTGGCCACAAATGGCCTACGTTTTAAACTTGAAAAAGCTCACCATGCAACCGTTCCTCACTTTTCCTCTACAACCCAATTCTCCCCCCCCCCCTGTCATCCCCCCCCCCCCGACCTTCCTTGCCCATTGCCCCCCCCCCCCACCTCTCTCCACCGCAGCTTACATCGATGACGACGAATTTGCGGAAGACTGTGCGCATGAGGAGGAGTCCGGAGAGGCGAGTGAAGATGATCCTCGGATCCCGAGTCCTTCCCAGGGACTCGAGCAGCAGCAGCAGCAGCAGGAGCATGAACCTCTTGCACTCAGAGCGCTCACGCAGACGAGGGACAATCGATGCGGCAATATCGACAGCAACGGCAACCACCACCTTGTCCAGGGCAGTGACGACGAGGGTGATAACAACAACGATGTTGACGACGACGATGACGGCGGTGGTGGTGGTGGCGACGACGATGAAGGCATGAACAACCACAGCCACAACCACAACCACCACCACCACCATCACCACCGCAGCAGAAGCAGCAACAGCAGCAGCAGCAGCAACAACAAGACAAAGAACGGCATCAGCAGCCAGATGAACAACAGCGGCAGCAGCAACAATGCCAACGGTGGCAACGGCAATGACATTGATGATGATGACGATGATGATGATGACGGTGGTGGTGGTGAGATGGAGGATGAGGCGGAGGAGGAAGAGGAGGAGATGGTCGATGATGATGGCGACGTTGACGACGATCGCGGGGTTGCGCTGGAGAAGGAAACGACTGCAGCGGCGGCGGCTGACGGCGGTGTCGGGGCCCCCCCCGCCAAGTCGGCCCCCCACTTCTGCTCGGGCAGCAGCAGCAACGGGCAGACGGACTCGGACAAGGCGGGCAGGAGACGCGCGGCGAAACAAGAGGAGGAGGCGGCGGCGGCGGCGACGACGAATGCGGAAGAGGAGGAGGAAGACAAGAAGAAAGACCCCGTGTCTCCGTCCGTGATCGAGGACAGCCTCTCGCAGATGAAAGCTGCCTATGCCAACTTCCTCTCGAGCTCCTATTGGTCCACGGTGGGGAGCTTCAGCTACGCTCAGCCCAACGGCGCTGGCGGCGGCGGGGGCGGCGGCGGCGCGGGCGCCAACTTCGACTGGCACCGCGCGGCCGTGGCCAAGAGCCTGCAGCAGGCGACGTCCCCCTCGACGCCGTCGCCGCTGTACGCGCACGACCAGCAGTGCGGCCTCTTCAGCTCCGTGCAGCTCTACCGCCAGAGCAGCAAGCTGTACAGCCCCGTGTTCACGGGCGCCAGCAAGTTCCGCTGCCGCGACTGCAGCGCCGCGTACGACCGCCTCGTCGACCTCACGGTGCACATGAGCGAGACGGGCCACTACCGCGACGAGAGCATGCGCGCGGCAAACGGAGGAGGAACCGACGGCTCGGGCAACCGGCAGGCGTGGTCCAAGCCGCGCAAGCGCTCGCTCATGGAGATCGAGGGCAAGGAGGAGGCGCAGAAGGTGCTCCGCTGCCTTTGCTGCGGCCACGCATTCGAGTCGCTGCAGGACCTCAGCGTGCACATGATACGCACCAAGCACTACCAGAAGGTGCCCCTGCGCGAGCCCATGGCGGCCCTCACCGCCAAGCCGTGCCACGCCACCAAGAAGCGGCCGCACCTCGAGACGACGGCGGCGGCGGTGGTGGCGGCGGCGGCCGAGCGCGCGTGCAGCTCTCCCGAGTCGACGGTGAGTGACGCAGCCGCGACGCCGCCAGCCGACCAGCTGTCGGGCAATCACAAGGGGCAGGTGCTGGGTTCCAACTGCCCGGCTCGCTCCTCCTCTACCACCGCCAACACCACCACCACCACCTCCTCCTCCCATCACCACCACCATCACCAGAACGGCACCAGCTACTCGTGGCAGTTCGAGTCGCAAAAAGCGCACATCCTCAAGTGCATGGAGTGCGGAAGCTCGCACGACACCCTGCAGCAGCTCACGGCTCACATGATGGCCACGGGCCACTTCATCAAGCTCACCGCGCCCGCCAACTCCTCCTCGTCGTCGTCGCTGCTGCTGGCGAGGAAGAGCAAGCAGGTGAACTTCGAGGCGCACGCGGCCGACGACAAGGTGCAGAGCGTGCACCTCGGAGCGACGAGCAAGCTCGGCGCCGTGCCTCCTCCGGCCGTCGCGGCAGTGAAGGTCGAGAGGCAGTCGGCGAGGGACGGTGATCGCCACGCGGCCGCCGAGGGCAAGAAGGCGAACGTCAAGGACAAGAAGAGCGAACAACGGGAGAAGCGGGAGACGTCGGCGGCGGCGGCTGAGAAGGGAGTGACGTCGCCGTCGCCCGATTTGCCCAAGCACCAGGAGGCGGACCTCCCCTCCCAGTTTGACTACCTGAAGGAGGAGGACCTCTCCGAGAGCTCCAAGGAGGGAGGCCTGGACATCCTCAAGTCCCTGGAGCACACGGTGGCGTCCATCATCAGCAAGGCGCAGAACGGCAGCGGGAGCTGGGGCGGCTACCCGAGCATCCACGCCGCGTACCAGCTGCCGGGCCACGTGGCACGGCCCGCACACGCGCCGAGCGTTGCTCCAAGCAAGCTCGTCACGCGCGATGACCTCGAACTCCAGCAGCAGCAGCGGCAGCAGCATCGCCATCATCACCGTCGGCAGCAGCCGTCGCCGCCACCGTCGCGCTCCCACGTGGAGTCGTCGTCGTCGTCGCCTTCGTCGTCGGCGGCGACCACCCCGTCGCCGCCCGCGTCGCCGCACGGCGCCAAGGTGCCGCCGCTCGTGCCGTCGCCGCCCGTGCAGCCGCTGCCCAGCAACGTGCGCGCCATGGAGGAGCTCGTGCGCAAGATGACGGAGAAGGTGAACTCGTCCTCCGCCCCCTCCTTGTCCTCCTCCCCCTTCTCCGCCGCGTCGTCGTCGCGGATGACGAGGGACGCCTCGGAGTCGAAGGGCGCGCCGCCGAGGACCGCCGGCGTCGTCGCCGGGAAGCGCGAGGCCCGAGACGACAAAGGTCACGCCGCCGCGAGGGGCGCGGAGCTCTTCGGCGGCCGCGACGTCAAGTGGGACCTTGGCCAGGAGCTCCGGAGGAAGGCGAGCCACGAGGCGAGGAGGGGGGCGGGCGCCAGGGACGCCCGCGAGAGGCACGGGCGCGAGGCGCAGCGGCTTGGCGGTGGCGTTGAGCGACTACGAGACGTGAAAGTGGAGAGGACGATCGAGGTTAAGAGCGAGGCGACGCGTGGAGCTTCTCCTCCGGCCGGCGTGGAGGCGAGCGCCGTGTGCTTGAAGGTGGAGGGCGCGCAGGGCGCGGGCCGCAGGGACGGAAGCTGCACGGCGGCGGCGAATGCGGCGGAGGTGGCGGTGGCAACCACGGGTGGCGCGAACAAAACGTGCGAAGCCCGGAATGGCAAGAGCGCGGATGAGAAGCCATTCTCCTCCTCTTCCTCCTCCTCCTCCTCCTGCACACCTCCCGGTTTCAGCAGCCTCTCCATCATCACGGAGCATTCGGGCGAGCCCTGCCTCGTGAACCCGCTGAGCGCGCTGCAGTCGGTCATGAACGCGCACCTCGGCAAAGCGGCCAAGCCTCTGTCGCCCGCGCTGCTCGACCCGCTGAGCAGGCTACACCGCCTCGGCGGCTCCTCCCTCGACAGACCTCGCTCGGCGGCGGCGGTGGCGACGGCCCTCCCCGCGTCGCTCGGGCACGCCCGGCACGCCGACGGGGCCGCGGGCGGGGACGAGCGTGCCCCGTCCTTCGCGGCCCGCGGGGAGCCATCGAGCGACCAGCCCATGGACCTGACCAAGTCCAAACCGGCGTCGGCGGCCGCGGAGCGGTGCCGCGCGGGCGGCAGCGTCGCCGCGATGCCCCTGATGCTGGCGGCGTCGCCCGCCGGCGAGAACGCGCTCTCCGACATCTCGGACCTGGTGCGCAACCTCGCCGGGCGCCTCACGCCCAAGCCGCCCACCCCCGTCGAGCGCCACATCGAGCGTGGCGGCCTCCGACAGGTCCGACGGCGGCGACGCCTGCGGCGGAGGCGCCCCCGACGAGGACGCGGCCGAGGCCGAGCGGGGCCCCCTAAGCGGCGGGGCGGGGGGGGGCTCGGCCGCCTCCGCCGACGTTTCAGGAAAGCAGCGCAAGGCCGGCCGCCAGTCGGCGTGGAACCCGCGCCACCTCCTCCTGCTGCAGGCGCAGTTCGCCGCGAGCCTCCGGCAGACCGCGGATGGCCGCTACGTCATCTCGGACCTCAGCCCGCAGGAGCGGCTGAACGTGGCGCGGGCCACGGGGCTGTCGGCGAGCACCATCAGCCACTGGCTGGCCAACGTCAAGTACCAGCTGCGGCGCACGGGCGGCACCAAGTTCCTCAAGCACATGGACACGGGGCGGCCCGTGTTCTACTGCTGCGACTGCGCCATGCAGTTCCGCACGCCGCCCGCCTACGTGGGTCACGCCGAGGCGCACCTGGGCTTCGGTTTGCGCGACCTCAGCAAGATGGCCGTGGTGGAGAGGACGGGCGCGGAGGGGTTGGCGGTGGGTTCGCAGCAGGCCGCGTCTCCGTCACCGCCGCCGCCATCGGTGGCGGCGGCGGCGGCGGTGGCGGCGGTAGCAGCAACAGCAGCGGCGGCGGCGGCCGGGCCTCGTGACGAGCCCGAGTGCGGAGCGCCGTGCCGGTGCCAGCTGTGCGGGAGATCGTTCAGCAGCAGGCACGCAGTGAAGCTGCACCTCAGCAAGGCGCACTCCAAGTCCCCCGAGGACCACGTGATGTTTGTGAGCGACGTGGCTGCGGATCAGCCGGCGCCGCAACCGCAAGCTTAGGGCCTGGTAAGCAATGGCGATGATGACGATGGTGATGATGGCGAGGATGATGATGGTGAGGATGGTGGTGAGGATGATGGTGAGGATGATGATGCCTCCGCACACGGCGCAGATGAATGGGAGTGGGCGGTGGGGGGGTGATGAGTGGTGTCCACTGGCTGAGGAATCTGCAGTCTCGAGTGATGGTGCGTGTGGCAGTGGATTGAGTTGAGAGACTGTGAACGTGATGGTTTTTGGTGTCGCCGATGCATCCACACACACACGCGCGCGCGGGCTTTCTTTCATCTTCCGTACGGCTGCTTCTGATGTCGACGCAGAGCAGCGACTAGAATGTCACGTGCAGGTGGTCAAGCTCAGACAACCGCGACAGGAGCTGCAGAGTTGTACCGCTGTGATGTCTCCTTCGTGCTTGTGGATCGGGCATTGCAATATACGCATTTAGATTAAACATATACGCAGTAATTCCTCGATATACGAAGCAGATGCATTCCTGGAGCTTAGTATGCACATAGAAACGTCGTATACTGTATCGAATGACTTATACTATTCGTACTATGTGGTTGTGTCCCCAGCCTTCGTAACTTACCGTGTCATGCTGTGAATAACGACAATTTATATTGAAAATAATATAATATTTTATATTGTACAGTGGGACCACTTCCGCCGATAAGACATCATCAGTGTGAGGGCCGCCACACATTTGAAACCATTGAGGGTTTGACAGCAGCACGACGACGATGATGATGATGACGATGAGGGGTGTTCTCACTATTTGTGTACTGTCGGAGGC